>NC_084635.1:7938446-8128446 GCF_033978795.1 Nerophis ophidion
GCAGGTGACACAATACGTTACTATGGCAACGGAAACAAAACAGGAAGTGCCACCAGGAACTAAGGGCGTCAAATACTAAACTGGTTGTAATAACAAGACAGAAAACAGAACCAAACCAGAACATGTCCTGATCCGAGTCGCGGACCATGACAGACTGGGAGTTGCTCGTCACAATCTAGCATTGTAAAGTAATATTAAGATATTTTGGAACTTGGAACAAAACCTCAGCTTGGTGTTTTGGTGTCGCCACACTGAGTGCACACTGTTTGTTTAGTGATAAACACTCCAGACAGATTTGGAAAAAATCGGGAATTATGGTTGCCAGGCAGTAAAATGTGTGGTTGGTTTTTGTATTTTTATGCGTTATTGTGCTGCTGAGAGACGCAGGGAAAAAGAGACAGCAGGCGAAGGATGTTGCCCATGATGCACTGAAATATCTTAGGTGACAACATTTTTTTGTATTCACACGTTTTTGGGTTATTTGGTTTTCTATCTTTTCATGGACAGTTTGTTCCAACACCAACATTCTGCTATCTGTGATTGGCTAAATGAAGCGGAGGAGATGCCGCGGCCGAGCCGACGACGGACCCTGTGTGTGTGTGTGTGTGTGTCGGCTGTTGATTACGGCGAGAGCCTGCCGTTCCGCCCATTTCATATTCATGAGCCAAATGGTGCGCGTTGTAATATTCATGAACAAATTAGACGTTGAAAACACCAGTGTGAAGCGAGGCTGTATGCGGAATACGTCGGGGGCGCATGCTACTACTTTTTTCTTCGACCCTTTTAACTCCATTTCCCTGCATGGCGTAATGGATGCATTAAAAGGGCTCATTCACAATCCTTATGTGGGACAAGAAGACGCTTTTTCTTTTTTTGATGCATTCTAGTTTGTAATATTCGGCAAGTACGAGGTGGCTTTATAAAAAGAACCAAAAAACACCAACGATACTCTGCTTACAAGTTGCGACTTGAATAATAACCAAGTATTTATTCATACCTTGCTGTAGTTTTTATTTCAGGTATTGTTATTATTGAGGCTAACACCAAGGAGCTACAAACCCCGTTTCCGTACGAGTTTGTGTTTGATGTAAATATAAACGGAATACAAAGATTTGCAAATCATTTTCAACCCATGTTCAGTTGAATATGCTACAAAGACAACATATTTGATGTTCAAACTCATTAATTTTCTTTTTTTTTTTTGCAAATTATAATTAACTTAGCATTTCATGGCTGCAGCACGTGCCGAAGTAGTTGGGAAAGGGCATGTTCACCACTGTGTTACATCACCTTTTCTTTTAACAACACTCAATAAAGGGTTTCCTCCTGCAGGCAGCGCTGACTACACCTTTCCCCCCAAAATATTCTATCTGCACTTCTGTTAAAATGTAATAATCACTTGTTCTTCTGTTATCTGAATGCTTTACAAGTCGTTACAGCATGGGGGTCAAACTCTGGCCCGCGGGCCATATTTGGCCCGCCGTTTAATTTCATTTGATGTTCAAACTCATAAACTTGATTTTTTTTTTTCAAATAATAATTAACTTAGAATTTTATGGCTGTAACACGTGCCAAAGTAGTTGGGAAAGGGCATGTTCACCACTGTGTTACATCACCTTTTCTTTTAACATCACTCAATAAACGTTTGGGAACTGAGGAAACTAATTGTTGAAGCTTTGAAAGTGGAATTTTGTCTCATTCTTGTTTTATGTAGAGCTTCAGTCGTTCAACAGTCCAGGGTCTCAGCTGTCGTATTTTACGCTTCATAATGCGCCACACATTTTCGATTGGGAGATAGGTCTGGACTGCAGGCGTGCCAGGAAAGTACCCGCACTCTTCTACTACGAAACCACGCTGTTGTAACACGTGGCTTGGCATGGTCTTGCTGAAATAAGTAGGGGCGTCCATGATAACGTTGCTTGAATGACAACATATGTGGCTCCAAAACCTGTATGGACCATTCAGCATTAATGGTGCCTTCACAGATGTGTAAGTTACCCATGCCTTGGGCACTAATACACCCCCATACCATCGCAGATGCTGGTTTTTGAACTTTGCGCCTATAACAATCCGGATGGTTATTTTCCTCTTTGTTCCGGAGGACACCACGTCCACAGTTTCCAAATATAATTTGAAATGTGGACTCGTCAGACCGGGCTTCACGGTGGCAGAGGGGTTAGTGCGTCTGCCTCACAATACGAAGTACCTGCAGTCCTGGGTTCAAATCCAGGCTCGGGATCTTTCTGTGTGGAGTTTGCATGTTCTCCCCGTGAATGCGTGGGTTCCCTCCGGGTACTCCGGCTTCCTCCCACCTCCAAAGACATGCACCTGGGGATAGGTTGATTGGCAACACTAAATTGGCCCTAGTGTGTGAATGTGAGTGTGAATGTTGTCTGTCTATCTGTGTTGGCCCTGCGATGAGGTGGCGACTTGTCCAGGGTGTACCCCGCCTTCCGCCCGATTGCAGCTGAGATAGGCGCCAGCGCCCCCCGCGACCCCAAAAAAGGGAATAAGCGGTAGAAAATGGATGGATGGATGGATGGACTCGTCAGACCACAGAACACTTCTCCACTTTGCATCAGTCCATCTTAGGTGAGTTCAGGCCCAGGGAAGCCAGCGGCGTTCCTTGGTGTTGTTGATAAATGGGTTTTGCTTTTCATAGCAGCGTTTTAACTTGCACTTACAGATGTAGCAACCAACTGTAGTTACTGACAGTGGTTTTCTGAAGTGTTCATGAGCCCATGTGGTGATATCCCTTACACACTGATGTCGGTCTTTGATGCAGTACCGCCTGAGGGATCAAAGGTCCGTAATATCATCGCTTACGTGCAGTGATTTCTCTAGATTCTCTGAACCTTTTGATGATTTTACAGATAGTAGATGGTAAAATCCCTCAATTCCTTGCAATAACTCGTTGAGAAATGTTGTTCTAAAACTGTTCGACAATTTGCTTACAAATTGGTAACCCTCGCCCCACCCTTGTTTGTGAATGACTTAGCATTTCATGGAAGCTGCTTTTATACCCAATCATGGCACCCACCTGTTCCCAATTAGCCTGCACACCTGTGGGATGTTCCAAATAAGTGTTGGTGAGCATTTCTCAACTTTATCAGTATCTATTGCCACCTTTCTCAACTTCTTTGTCATGTGTTGATGGCATCAAATTCTAAAGTTAATGATTAATTGCAAAAAAAAATGTTTATCAGTTTGAACATCAAATATGTTGTCTTTGTAGCATATTCAACTGAATATGGGTTGAAAATGATTTGCAAATCATTGTATTTTGTTTATATTTACATCTAACACAATTTCCCAACTTATATAGAAACGGGGTTTGTATTTAAACACACAAAAAAACAAACATATCTGTTCTTGTTTCCCGTCTAAACATGTCACTCACCCCGAAACCGGATTTTTCCGGCTCTTTTTGAAACATCGAAATGTATTGAAGCCTGTTGTTTACAATGAATATCATTTTTGACAACATTTCCAGTGATTTCCTGCAGTAATGCCACTACCGATTAGCTTTTGAGGATCTTTTATCTTTCCTCCAGACGGAAGGTTGTCCATGCATTTGGACCTATTAGTAGACCTGCAAACGCTGTATGACCAATTTACTTCAAATTATCACTTGAGTCATCCTGAAATGACTCATACGAGACCATTTGCAAGTGGAAGAAGGCATGCGGCAATTTCGTTGTTTCTTTCCATGATAGTAGAAAGATAGTCCAAGAATGTGTTTGGGGTCAGCCTGGCGTAGGTTGCTGCTGGTCGCTGATACACTGAGCGTTATATATTGTTTTAATATTTAAAGTTTGACAACAATAAACACACTTGCTATAACAGCTTACTCTACTGTTACTGTTACTTCACTGTAGCGGTGATTGATGCAGTATTATACTCCACAGTGTTCACTTTGCTGCAGGAGTCAATTTTATACAAAGTGGATACCAACACACCAAAAATGCACCGATACCGGTTTTTTACAGTATCATCAGCACGGAATACTCCACAACACATTTTTCCTTGGCAAGACATTCCAAGTTCAAAGTGAATTGTGTATAGAGTGCAGGTTAATACACCATTCAAATGCATTATCTCAATGTCATACATACATACATACATAAATACATATAGGTCGAGGTTTCTGTGGTTTATCCGTCATGCAGTGCTCAATACCGGGGTGGAGCGGAATATACCGACATCAGTGTGTGAACGTGTGTGTGAATGGGTGAAAGTGGAAATAGAGTCAAAGCGCTTTGAGTCCCTAAAAAATTTAGAAAAGCGCTATACAAGTATAACCTATTTGCCATGTATAAATTACAGTTAATAAAAACACAGAAGCTATTTATTCCTTACGAGCCTGTTTTGCAGGTTTTCCTCTTCTTCAGGGGATTTTCTAATTGTAGAAAAAATCCCCTGAAGAGCAGGGAAACCTGCGAAACAGGCTCGTAGGGATGAAATAGCTTCTGTGTTTTTCTTTTCCTGACCTAACGTATACATACATACATACATACATATAGGTCGAGGTTTCTGTGGTTTATCCGTCATGCAGTGCTCAATACCCCGGAATATACCTTAGGTAAGAGCGGAAGATACGTTAGGTCAGGGAAAAAACACGTAGGCTATTTCATCCCTACAGGCCTGTTTCACAGGTTTCCCTGCTCTTCTGGGGATTTTATTCTAAAATAAAATAAAAATGTAAAAATCCTCTTCTCTTCATGGGATTTTATTCTAAAATAATAATAATTCCAGGGGTATTGAGCACTGTATAAGGGATAAACCACAGAAACCTCGACCTATATGTATGTATGTATGTATGTACACGTTAGATCAGGAAAAACCACAGAGGCTATTTCATCGCTACGAGCTTGTTTCGCAGGTTTCCTTGCTCTTCAGGGGGTTTTGTATTTATTTATTTTAGAATAAAATCCCCTGAAGCGCAGGGAAACCTGCGAAACAAGCTCGTAGGGATGAAATAGCCTCTGTTTTTTTCCCCTGACTTAACGTATATTCCGCTCTTGAGCACTGTATAACGGATGAACCACAGAAACATCAACCTATATGTATGTATGTATGTATGTATGTATGTATGTATGTATGTATACGTTAGGTCAGGAAAAAAAAACACAGAGGCTGTTTTATCCCTACGAGACTGTTTTGCAGGTTTCCCTGCTCTTCAAGGGGTTTTATATTTATTTATTTATTTATTTTAGAATACAATCCCCTGAAGCGCAGGAAAACCTACGAAACAAGCTCGTAGGGATGAAATAGCCTCTGTTTTTTTCCTCCCTGACCTTACGTATATTCCGCTCTACCCCAGTATTGAGCATTGTATAACGGAAACCTCAACATATATGTATGTATGTATATATGTATACGTTAGGTCAGGAAAAAAACGCAGAGGCTATGTCATCCCTACGAGCCTGTTTTGTAGGTTTCCCTGCTCTTCAGGGGATTTTAAAAAATGTTTAATTTTAAAATAAAATTCCCTGAAGAACAGGGAAACATGCACCAACATATTGATATGGGAACAATAGTAGTACATTATAGAACCTGTTGAAAAAGTAATCTCTGGAACTTCTCTACACGTCTTTTTATCCTTTATTGTTATTCATTTCTCAATGCTTCCTGTTACAACTAATGCGTTCATTGATTCCTGTAGTATGTTGTTGTAGGTGTAGGACTATGTAGTGAAATTGAAAAGGGCCACAAGAGAACTTTTCCCATTTCACTCTGACCGTCTTTCAAATACGTCAGGACAGAGGGGCTCAAAAAGTATGTCCAATTACACCCAGCCTTGTTATGTCCTCAAACCCCTTTTATTTTTCAGCAAATACCGCATTTATACCCTGAAATTGAGTGGCTACCTTTTGAAACCCGTAGCTCATTTTGTTTGGTAAAATCCAGCTATACTGTGTGCAACTCTCACTTTGGGCTATGACAATGTGTGAGTTCTGCTTATATAAGGTCAAGATGGTAAATTAAACCAAAATAATACTCGTACGTTGACTCACAGTACAATCCATCAAGTGGTGTGGCTTCATAGCTTACCGAAGTCGTACCAAAACATTTTGATAGATTTTTGAGCGCCGTCTGTAGTATTGTATATTTTCAACGGAACATGTAACATGTTGGTGTTGTTTACCTGAGTCATATTACCATCATATTGCAGTCTACACATATCTCTTATGTTTGACTGCCATCTACTCGTCACACTTATTATTACACCATGTACCAAATAAAATAGCTTGGAGGTCGGTAAGCAAAACCAGAATGATTCCCACACTGTAGGGTTGTATGGTATAACGGTATAATAGTAATACTCGTATGTTGAGGCACAGTACAATCCATCAAGCGGTGCGGCTTCATAGCTTACCAAAGTCGTACTAAAACATTTTGATAGATTTGTGAGCGCTGTGTGTAATGTTCTATATTTTCAATGGAACATATATAATGTTGATGTTGTTTACTTTAGTCATATTGCCATCATAGTTCAGTCTACGCATATCTCTTATGTCTGACTGCCATCTACTGGTCACACTTATCATAACCCCATGTACCAAATAGATTCCAGGTCGGTAAGCAAAACCAGAATGATTCCCACACTGTAGGGTTGTATGGTATAACGGTATAAGAGTAATACTCTTATGTTGAGGCACAGTACAATCCATCAAGCGGTGCGGCTTCATAGCTTACCAAAGTCGTACCAAAACATTTTGATAGATTTTTGAGCGCCATCTGTAGTGTTGTATATTTTCAACGGAAAATGTAACATGTTGGTGTTGTTTACTTGAGTCATATTGCCGTCATAGTGCAGTCTACACATATCTCTTATGTTTGACTGCCATCTACTGGTCACACTTATCATTACACCATGTACCAAATAAAATAGCTTGGAGGGCGGTAAGCAAAACCAGCATGATTCCCATACTGTAGGGTTGTAAGGTATAAAGGTATAATAGTAATACTCGTAAGTTGAGGCACAGTACAATCCATCAAGTGGTGCAGCTTCATAGCTTACCAAAGTCGTACTAAAACATTTTCATAGATTTTTGAGCGCTGTGTGTAATGTTCTATATTTTCAATGGAACATGTAACATGTTGGTGTTGTTTACTTTAGTCATATTGCCATCATAGTGCAGTCTACACATATCTCTTATGTCTGACTGCCATCTACTGGTCACACTTATCATAACACCATGAACCAAATAAAATAGATTCGAGGTCGATAAGCAAAACCAGAATTATTCACATATTGTCGGTATTAGTATAGTATCGCGATACCAATGAATCATATTCGGTACTATACCGCCTCTAAAAAGTACCGGTGGGTGTTTGGCCTATATGAGGTCAAGAGGGTGACAGTAAATTAAACCATAATAATACTCGTATAATGAAGCACAGTACAATCCATCAAGTGGTGCGGCTTCATAACTTACCAAAATCGTACTAAAACATTTTGATAGATTTTTGAGCACTGTGTGTAATGTTCTATATTTTCAATGGAACATATATAATGTTAGTGTTGTTTACTTGAGTCATATTGCCATCATAGTGCAGTCCACACATATCTCTTATGTTTGACTGCCATCTACTGGTCATACTTATCATTATATCATGTACCAAATAAAATTGATTCGAGGTCGGTAAGCAAAACCAGAATGATTCCCACACCGTAGGGTTGTATGGTATAACGGTATAATAGTAATACTCGTATGTTGAGGCGCAGTACAATCCATCAAGCGGTGCGGCTTCATAGCTTACCAAAGTCGTACTAAAACATTTTGATAGATTTGTGAGCGCTGTGTGTAATGTTCTATATTTTCAATGGAACATATATAATGTTGATGTTGTTTACTTTAGTCATATTGCCATCATAGTTCAGTCTACGCATATCTCTTATGTCTGACTGCCATCTACTGGTCACACTTATCATAACCCCATGTACCAAATAGATTCCAGGTCGGTAAGCAAAACCAGAATGATTCCCACACTGTAGGGTTGTATGGTATAACGGTATAAGAGTAATACTCGTATGTTGAGGCACAGTACAATCCATCAAGCGGTGTGGCTTCATAGCTTACCAAAGTCGTACCAAAACATTTTGATAGATTTTTGAGCGCCATCTGTAGTGTTGTATATTTTCAACGGAAAATGTAACATGTTGGTGTTGTTTACTTGAGTCATATTGCCATCATAGTGCAGTCTACACATATCTCTTATGTTTGACTGCCATCTACTCGTCACACTTATCATTACACCATGTACCAAATAAAATAGTTCGGAGGTTGGTAAGCAAAACCAGCATGATTCCCACACTGTAAGGTTGTATGGTATACCGGTATACTAATAATACTCGTATGTTGAGGCACAGTACAATCCATCAAGTGGTGCGGCTTCATAGCTTACCAAAGTCGTACTAAAACATTTTGATAGATTTGTGAGCGCTCTGTGTAATGTTCTATATTTTTAATGGAACATATATAATGTTGATGTTGTTTACTTTAGTCCTATTGCCATCATAGTGCAGTCTACACATATCTCTTATGTTTGACTGCCATCTACTGGTCACACTTATCATAACACCATGAACCAAATAAAATAAATTCAAGGTCGATAAGCAAAACCAGAATTATTCACATATTGTCGATATTAGTGTAGTATCGTGATACCAATGAATCATATTCGGTACTATACTGCCTCTAAAAAGTGGGTGTTATGCCCATAAAAGGTCAAGAGGGTGCTAGTAAATTAAACATACTTTTAAAAGATATGATTTACGGCAACACATGCAAATTCATTTAGATTTCAGCTAACAATCCAATTAATAGTCACCTCACTGAAATGCAGCAAAGGCACGTCTGAAGGTACTTGGGAGTCTGCAGCGCAGTTGGTCAATCACTGTAATGGTGAGAATTTATAGCCCATTTTGCCCATTAGATGATAAAAGTGTTTTACACCGCGGTGGGTCTCATCCGTTCTCACGTTAATCCCGTAATAGATCCTGCAAAATCACAGTTCCTGCGCACCAAAATATGACAACTTGGATTGTGCATATTTCACCTGTGCAAAACAAAATGCGGCATTTTTCCTTTTTTTTCCCCCTCATACCCCCGAAAGCCTCATAAAATACTCAGACTTCAACTTCGACATGACGGGAAAGTTAAATTAATGCAGAGATTGAGTCAGCCTCCCCGTAGCCATTATGTTTTTGAGTTGTTGCGCTGCAGTGGTTTGTTTTCCACAGAGTTAATCCTTCCCAGCATGCACGCCGGGCTGCAGTGTCGCCTTGCCCGAGCTAATCAATAAGCATTAGCTCGAGACCGATGTTTTGTCGAGACGGCTGTTCGTTGGATGACTGACATCCCTCTGCATCGCTCTGACCCCCTCGAGAAAAAAAACAAAAAAACGGAAAAAAAAACCCTGTTTCCAAGCTGTGAGATTAGTTTGCAAATAAACAACAAGGCTTTTTTTGGAGTGCATGAAAAAGGCAATTCTGCTGTTTGGTTTAGGAGCGTGACCTATGACTCCGTTCTTGGTGATATCGAGCATTTTGACTCTGCAAGTGTCCTTTCTAGTTAAATCTCTGCAAGGAATTGTGGAGATTAGTTTTTAAAAGTCAAGCTATTTTCAAGTAAAGACTACAAGGGGGCTAATTTATTGATCTCGTCGCTGGAAGTCTAATCTACTTTGCAGCTGGCGTACGTATGAAAAAAACGAAGCTTGTAATTTCCGAAGTAACATGGCCTTAAAAAAAATGTACCTTTGAGTAGATTCAAGAGCTGCCGTATTCATATTTTGGGAACAGTGAGAACTGGAGACTCGTATGAGGAGAACCTATCAACGAATAATCACACTTTTGCATAATGATTAATCGTGATTAATGATCGTAAATTACTGACGTGGAAACTTAACTCTATTCTAGTGTTGTCAAACGGTTACACTTTTTAATACGATTAATCACACTTTTGCATTATGATTAATCGTGACTAATCATTGGAAATTACTGATTCGAAAACTTAACTCTGCTCCAGTGCGGTCAAACGGTTACACTTTTTAACACGATTAATCACACTTTTGCATTATGATTAATCGTGACTAATCATTGGAAATTACTGATTCGAAAACTTAACTTTGCTCCAGTGCGGTCAAACGGTTACACTTTTTAACACGATTAATCACACTTTTGCATTATGAATAATCTTGATTAATCACCGTAAATTACTGAGGTGGAAACTTAACGCTAGTGCTGCCAAACCATTGCACTTTTCGGTACAGTTAACTACACTTTTGCATTATGATTAATCATGATTAATCATCGTAAATTACAGACATAGAAACTTAACTCTTTTCTAGTGTTGTCAAACGATTTAACTTTTCAATACAATTAATCACACTTATGCATTATGATTAATCGTGATTAATCAACGTACAATTACTGACGTGGAAACTTAACTCTACTCCAGTGCTGCCAAACGACTGCATTTTACAATACAATTAATCACACTTTAGCATTATGATTAATCTTGATTAATCACCGTAAATTAGTGACGTGGAAACTTAACTCCAGTACTGCCAAACCATTGCACTTTTTGGTACAGTTAACCACACTTTTGCATTATGATTAATCATCATTAATCATCGTAAGTTACTGACGTGGAAACTTAACTCTATTCTAGTGTTGTCAAATGATTTAACTTTTCAATACAATTAATCACACTTTAGCATTATGATTAATCTTGATTAATCACCGTAAAATTACCTACGTGGAAACTTAGCTCTACCCTAGTGCGGCAAAACGATTGCATTTTTTATACAGCTAATCACACTTTGGCATTATGATTAATCGCGATTAATCCCCGTAAAATTTCCTACATTGAAACTTAACTCTACCCTAGTGCTGCCAAACGATTGAACTTCTCAATACAATTAATTACACTTTTGCATTATGGTTAATCGTGATTAATGATCGTAAATTACTGACGTGGAAACTTAACTCTATTCTAGTGTTGTCAAACGGTTGCACTTTTTAATAAGATTTATCACACTTTTGCATTATAATTAATCGTGACGAATCATTGGAAATTACTGAATTGAAAACTTAACTATATTCCAGTGCGGTCAAACGGTTACACTTTTTAATACGATTAATCACACTTTTGCATTATGAATAATCTTGATTAATCACCGTAAATTACTGAGGTGGAGACTTAACTCTAGTGCTGCCAAACAATTGCACTTTTCGGTACAGTTAACCACACTTTTGAATTATGATTAATCATGATTAATCATCGTAAATTACTGACGTTGAAACTTAACTCTATTCCAGTGCTGCCAAATGACTGCACTTTACAATACAATTAATCACACTTTAGCATTATGATTAATCACAATTAATCACCGTAAAATTTCCTACGTTGAAACTTAACTCTACCCTTGTGCTGCAAAACGATTGCATTTTTTAATACAGCTAATCACACTTTGGCATTATGAATAATCGCGATCAATCACCGTAAAATGTCCTACGTTGAAACTTAACTCTACCCTAGTGCTGCCAAACAATTGAACTTTTCAATACAATTAATCACACTTTTGCATTTTGGTTAATCACCATTAATTACTGAGGTGGTGTCAGGACTGGGACTTGGGCCTGGATTGTTTTCCCGAGGTGCAAAACGAATGGAGTGGAGACATCTTTTTATTTTGACACCATAACTAAAAAAACAGTAACAAACAAAAGGCGCGCACAATGGTGGAGAACAAACTTGACTATGAAAACAAAAGTTAGCCCCATGGCATGAATAACAAAAAACGTACTATGAAAAAGAAAGTAACCTGGATCATCGGCATGGAAGGCATAGAAGGTGTGAAGGAAGTGATGTTGACAGCACGAACAACAGAAACAGACAGGCTTAAATAGCAATGACATGATAAGTGAAAACAGGAAGTGCAAAAACAGGAACTGAGTGTCCAAAAAACTAAATATAATCAGACGGACATGACAGGTGGAAACTTTACTCTAGTGCTGTCAAACTATTGCACTTTTCAATACAGTTAATCACACTTCTGCATTATGTTTAATCGGGATTAATCACCGTAAATTACTGACGTGGAAACTTAACTCTATTCTAGTGCTGTTAAGCGATTGCACTTTTCAATACAATAAATCAAACATTTACATTATGATTAATCGTGATTAATCACCGTCAAATTACTGACGTGGAAACTTAACTCTACCCTAGTGGTGCCAAACGATTTAACTTTTCAATACAATTAATCACACTTTTGCATTTTGGTTAATCACCATTAATTACTGAGGTGGTGTCAGGACTGGGACTTGGGCCTGGATTGTTTTCCCGAGGTGCAAAACGAATGGAGTGGAAACTGCGTGAAGGTAGAGAAATCTTTTTATTTTGACACCATAACTAAAAAAACAGTAACAAACAAAAGGCGCGCACAATGGCGGAGAACAAACTTGACTATGAAAACAAAAACTAGCCCTATGGCATGAATACTAAAAAAACTTACTTTGAAAAAGAAAGTAACCTGGATCATCGGCATGGAAGGCATAGAAGGTGATAGATGGTGTGAAGCAGGTGATGTTGCCAGCACGAACAACAGAAACAGACAGGCTTAAATAGCAGTGACATGATAAGTGAAAACAGGTGTGCGAGTGCAAAACGTGAGACAGGTGAAAACTAATGTGTAGTCATGGTAACAAAACGAACCAGGAAGTGCAAAAACAGGAGCTGAGTGTTCAAAAAACTAAAGATAATCACACAGACATGACAGGTGGAAACTTTACTCTAGTGCTGTCAAACTATACAGTTAATCACACTTTTGCATTATGATTAATCGTGATTAATCACCGTAAAATTACCTACGTGAAAACTTAACTCTACCCTAGTGCTGCCAAATAATTGAACTTTTCAAAAAAATAATCACACTTTTGCATTATGGTTAATCACCATTAATTACTGAGGTGGAAACTTTACTCTAGTGCTGTCAAACCATTGCACTTTTCAATATAGTTATTCACACTTTTGCATTATGTTTAATCGTGATTAATCACCGTAAATTACTGACGTTGGAACATAACTCTATTCTAGTGCTGTTAAACGATTGCACTTTTCAATACAATTTATCACACTTTTGCATTATGATTAATCGCGATTAATCACCGTACATTACTGACACGGAAACCTAACTCTACCATAGTGCTGCCAAACGATTGCACTTTTCAATACGGTTAATCACACTTTTGCATTATGATTATTCGTGATTAATCACTGTAAATTACTGACGTGCAAACTTAACTCTATTCTAGTGCTGTCAAACCATTGCACTTTTCAATACAATTAATCACACGTTGTATTATGATTAATCGTGATTATTCACCGTAAAATTACTGGTGTGGAAAATTAACTTTACTCTAATGCTGCCAAACGATTGCGCTTTTCAATACAGTTAATCACACTTTTGGATTATGACTTATCGTGACTAATCACTTCAAATAACGGACATGAAAATGTATCTTTAGACTAGGGCTGTCAAACGATTACAATTTTTTTTTTAAAAATTAGTCACACCTCTGCATTTTCAGTAATCGTGAATAATAGCAGTAAGTTAGTTGTGTAGAAACTAAACAGTATAATAGTGCTGTTAGACGATTAAAGTCTGTTGTATGATTAATCACAATCAATTAATCATGGTGAGTTACTGACATAGAAACTCAACTCTGTTCTAGTGCTGTCAAACTATTGCACTTTTTAATCAAATTAGTCACATTTTGCATTTTGAGTAATCGTGATTAATCGTAGTAATTTACTTGTGTAGACACTAAACAGTATAATAGTGCTCTTAGACGGTTAAAATCTGTTGTATGATTAATCACAATCGATTTATTCTAGTGCTGTCAAACGAATGCACTTTTTAATCAAATTAGTCACACTTTTGCATTTTGAGTAATCGTGATTAATCGCAGTAATTTACTTGTGTAGACACTAAACAGTATCATAGTGCTCTTAGACGGTTAAAATTTGTTGTATGATTAATCACAATCGATTTATTCTAATGCTGTCAAACGATTGCACTTTTTAATCAAATTAGTCACACTTTTGCATTTTGAGTAATCGTGATTAATCGCAGTAATTTACTTGTGTAGACACTAAACAGTATCATAGAGCTCTTAGACGGTTAAAATTTGTTTTATGATCAATCACAATCGATTTATTCTAGTGCTATCAAACGATTGCACTTTTTAATCAAATTAGTCACACTTTTGCATTTTGAGTAATCGTGATTAATCGCAGTAATTTACTTGTGTAGACACTAAACAGTATAATAGTGCTCTTAGATGGTTAAAATCTGTTGTATGATTAATCACAATCGATTTATTCTAGTGCTGTCTAACGATTGCACTTTTTAATCAAATTAGTCACACTTTTGCATTTTGAGTAATCGTGATTAATCGCAGCAATTTACTTGTGTGGACACTAAACTGTACATAGTGCTGTTACAGAATTAAAATATGTTTTCTGATTAATCACACTGTTGCATTTTGAGGAATTGTGATTAATCACAGTGAATTACTTTAGACACTAAAAAGTATAATAGTGCCGTTAAACAATTAAAATATGTTATCTGATTCATCGCATTTTTGCATTTTGACTTATGATTAATCACATAACTATTTGGGTGTAGACTTAATTTAATTTGCTGTCCGACTATTCCACATTTAACCAGATTAAGCACACTTTTGCATTTATATTACAATTTTTAATCAAATTAGTCACACTTTTGCATTTTGAGTAATCGTGATTAATCACAGCAAACTACATGAGTGTAAACTTAATTTAACAATAGTGCTGTCAGTCTATTCCACATTTAACCAGATTAAGCTCACTTTTGCATTTAAAATCAATTTTTTAATCAAATTAGTCGCACTTTTGCATTTTGAGTAATCGTGATTAATTGCAGTAAGTTACTTGTGTAGACACTAAATAGTATAATAGCTCTGTTATCTGATTAATCACATGTTTGCATTTCGACTTATCATGATTAATGACAGCAAAGTACTTGGGTGTAGACTTGATTTAATAATAGTGCTGTCAAACTATTCCACATTTAACCAGATTAAGCACAGTTTTGCATTTAGATTAATCATGATTAATTGCAGTTGGTTGCTTATGTGGAGATTTAACCTGATACTGTTGCTGTCAAACAATTTTTAATCAGATTATACTTATTTTTAGATTTGCATTAATCACGATTAATCGCAGTAAATCATGCATAATTTTAGTTAACCTTAAAAAAGATGTTGCCACAAATTAAATGTTATTATCAGAATTTTGTACAGGACCATTTTTTAAATGTTTTAAATTATTTCTTCGATCAAGATTTTTGTTCAAAGTCCGATCGGGGAGTGTTTTAAAGATACATTTTCCAGCTCGCACAAGACTCTGCGTTCCCGCATCTTTGTACTGACATATGATCCGATCACTGACCGTATAGCCATCTTCTCCGCCCTTTAAGATAACATTATGTAACTTAGGTAAAGGTGCATGTGCGGTCAAAATAAATTGCGCGATTAATCTGTGTTTGTTCATGATTAAAGCAATATTTTTTTGTGATTAATCGCATTAGTTAAAGCGTTAACTTTGACAGCCCGACTTTGTACCAAACAATTGACTTTGCAAATTCTTGTCCACATTTTTTTGAGCTGTTATTATGTGTGTTGCGTTTGAACCAGATGTTCCTCCGAGGGAATTTAAATTGCTGGTCAATCCCAAGTTCTTTTGATGACACATAAACTGATTTTAAATGATAACCCAGAACACAATAGATATTTTGCAATTTATTCCAAAGCTTTGGAGGGATCAACCTAAAAAACAACACATTCAATTTGCGTCGCCTAGTCGATCTGAAAACCTTACGGAAGCGCTGTCTTCTTCAATATCTCCCTCGCCCCCACCCAGCGGAACAAATACACATATCTATTGTTCTGCTTAGCCTCAGAAAGGAACAGATAAGAAGGGAGTATAGCTAAGCTTCAAGGTTAACTCACACAGTTTACTAGCGGACAACCAAAAAGAGAACAAATGGAAAAACACTAGCTGTTTTCAAATATGACTATGAATATAAAGAAATAACTCTTAAATATGGATATTTGTAGATATCTATCTCCGTCATGTGCTGTTTAGAAACTAAAAAAAGGGCTGCAGCTATGAATTTTCACAAAAAACCAATCACGTAATCTACCGATTAGTTTGTTTGATTAATGGATTACTCAAATAAATTACATTTTGCTGTTTTAGGGAAACTAGTTGGCTAATAAATGCACATAAGCACCATTGAAATTACACTTTTAAAATGTGCGCATTATTTAAAAAAGCTCTGCCATCCGGGAGGAGCTCAACGTAAAGCCGCTGCTCCTCCACATCGAGAGGAGCTAGATGAGGTGGTTCGGGCATCTGGTCAGGATGCCACCCGAACGCCTCCCTAGGGAGGTGTTTAGGGCACGTCCAGCTGGTAGGAGGCCACGGGGAAGACCCAGGACACGTTGGGAAGACTATGTCTCCCGGCTGGCCTGGGAACGCCTCGGGATCCCCCGGGAAGAGCTAGACGAAGTGGCTGGAGATAGGGAAGTCTGGGCTTCCCTGCTTAGGCTGCTGCCCCCGCGACCCGACCTCGGATAAGCGGAAGATGATGGATGGAATGATGGATTATTTAAAAAATGTGTTCATTAATTAAAAAAAAAATGTAAATAATATTTGCTATTCACTACTAGATGGCTGCAGTTGTACAAAAACTATATCCGCGTATTTAAAGTTCCGGGCACCTATTGCATTCCAAATTTTATTAGTTACATTTATCAAACGATTAATCAAATCAACATAATATAAAATCAAAGCTCTTCTCTAACCAAGTTAATCGAATAATCATTGCAGAGCTTATAATGTCAAACAGTTTATAACCTGCAGCCATAAGCAGGTAATTAAACGTGCGATGACTTAACATGACTGATTTTACATCAGACAAACTCATAGTCCATGTAGATTTATTTCGTAATTAACTCCTGACCTGAAGGTCTGAAATCCATTTTGAATGTCGCCCCGGTTGCAAATATGCATCTGATTTTCTCAAGTTTAGTGAACAACACGTCTGCCTTTAATGAGTCCCTCGGGGGCCAAGCAAACTGTTAACAATCTTCCAGATTGAACATGCAGCTTAATGAACGCAAACAAGCACCCCGAGCAGATCTCGGCAAGGTAACTGACATCTCTCAAGCGACCGGTCCCGATTTCCATACTTTGGAATATTGTAAAAAGAGGGTGGGTAGTAATGCAGTAGACTTACTTAAATATGTTTTTTACATTCTTCATGTCAGAGTAGTTTTATTGCAACATTTCTTTGACTTTTCCTTGAGTATTTTTTTGTAAACGCTACCTTTACTCCATTGAAGTGGTTCTTAACCTTGTTGGAGGTACCGAACCCCACTAGTTTAGTGAAAAATAAAATGTGTTTTTTTTTTTTCAAATTCAAGACAAAGTTCTATGTTTTTGGCAACACTTTAGTATTCTAAGTCAGTGGTTTTCAACCTTTTTTTCAGTGATTTACCACCTGTGAACATTTTTTCTAATTCAATTACACCCTAATCAGAGCAAAGCATTTTTGGTTGAAAAAAAAGAGATAAAGAAGTAAAATACAACACTATGTGAAGTTAATTATATTTATATAGCGCTTTTCTCAAGTGACTCAAAGCGCTTTACATAGTGTAACCCAATATCTAAGTTACATTTAAACCAGTGTGGGTGGCACTGGGAGCAGGTGGGTAAAGCGTCTTGCCCAAGGACACAAACGGCAGTGACTAGGATGGCGGAAGCGGGAATCGAACCTGCAACCCTCAAGTTGCTGGCGCGGCCACTTTACCAACCGAGCTATGCCACCCCAATGTCATCAGTTTCTGATTTATTAAATTGTATAACAGTGCAAAATATTGCTCATTTGTAGTGGTCTTTCTTGAACTATATGGGGAAAAAAGATATAAAATTAACTAAAAACTTGTTGAAAAATAAACAAGTGATTCAATAATAAATAAAGATTTCTACACATAGAAGTAATCATCAACTTAAAGTGTCCTCTTTGGGGATTGTAATAGAGATCCATCTGGATTCATCAACTTAATATCTAAACATTTCTTCACAAAAAAAATAAATCTTTAACATCAATATTTATGGAACATGTCCACAAAAAATCCAGCTGTCAACACTGAATATTGCATTGTGATATTTTTTTCCACAGTTTATGAACTTAAATTCATATTTTGTTGAAGTATTATTCAATAAATTTATTTCTAAAGGATTTTTGAATTGTTGCTATTTTTAGAATAATTTTCTAAAAATCTCACGTACCCCTTTTTTCCCCCCTTATATTTATATAGCGCTTTTCTCTAGTGACTCAAAGCGCTTTACATAGTGAAACTCAATATCTAAGTTACATTTAAACCAGTGTGGGTGGCACTGGGAGCAGGTGGGTTAAGTGTCTTGCCCAAGGACACAACGGCAGTGACTAGGATGGCACAAGCGGGAATCGAACTTGCAACCCTCAAGTTGCTGGCGCGGCCACTCTACCAACCGAGCTATGCCACCCCAATGTCATCAGTTTCTGATTTATTAAATTGTACAACAGTGCAAAATATTGCTCCTTTGTAGTGGTCTTTCTTGAACTATTTGGGGAAAAAAGATATGAAAATAACTAAAACTTTTTGAAAACAAACAAGTGATTCAATAATAAATAAAGATATTGACCCATAGAAATAATCATTAACTTAAAGTGTCCTCTTTGAGGATTTCTAATAGAGATCCATCTGGATTCATGAACTTAATTCTAAAAATTTCTTCACAAAAAAAATAATCTTTAACATCAATATTTATGGAACATGTCCACAAAAAATCCAGCTGTCAACACTGAATATTGCATTGTGATATTTTTTTCCACAGTTTATGAACTTACATTCATATTTTGTTGAAGTATTATTCAATAAATTTATTTCTAAAGGATTTTTGAATTGTTGCTATTTTTAGAATAATTTTCTAAAAATCTCACGTACCCCTTTTTTCCCCCCTTATATTTATATAGCGCTTTTCTCTAGTGACTCAAAGCGCTTTACATAGTGAAACTCAATATCTAAGTTACATTTAAACCAGTGTGGGTGGCACTGGGAGCAGGTGGGTTAAGCGTCTTGCCCAAGGACACAACGGCAGTGACTAGGATGGCACAAGCGGGAATCGAACTTGCAACCCTCAAGTTGCTGGCGCGGCCACTCTACCAACCGAGCTATGCCACCCCAATGTCATCAGTTTCTGATTTATTAAATTGTACGACAGTGCAAAATATTGCTCCTTTGTAGTGGTCTTTCTTGAACTATTTGGGGAAAAAAGATATGAAAATAACTAAAACTTTTTGAAAACAAACAAGTGATTCAATAATAAATAAAGATATTGACCCATAGAAATAATCATTAACTTAAAGTGCCCTCTTTGAGGATTTCTAATAGAGATCCATCTGGATTCATGAACTTAATTCTAAAAATTTCTTCACAAAAAAAATAATCTTTAACATCAATATTTATGGAACATGTCCACAACAAATACAGCTGTCAACACTAAATATCGTATTGTGATATTTTTTTCCACAGTTTATGAACTTACATTCATATTTTGTTGAAGTATTATTCAATACATTTATTTCTAAAGGATTTTTTGAATTGTTGCTATTTTTAGAATAATTTTCAAAAAATCTCACGTACTCCTTTTTTTTCCCCTTATATTTATATAGCGCTTTTCTCTAGTGACTCAAAGCGCTTTACATAGTGAAACCCAATATCTAAGTTACATTTAAACCAGTGTGGGTGGCACTGGGAGCAGGTGGGTTAAGCGTCTTGCCCAAGGACACAACGGCAGTGACTAGGATGGCACAAGCGGGAATCGAACCTGCAACCCTCAAGTTGCTGGCACGGCCACTCTACCAACCGAGCTATGCCACCCCAATGTCATCAGTTTCTGATTTATTAAATTGTACAACAGTGCAAAATATTGCTCCTTTGTAGTGGTCTTTCTTGAACTATTTGGGAAAAAAAGATATCAAAATAACTAAAACTTTTTGAAAACAAACAAGTGATTCAATAATAAATAAAGATATTGACCCATAGAAATAATCATTAACTTAAAGTGTCCTCTTTGAGGATTTCTAATAGAGATCCATCTGGATTCATGAACTTAATTCTAAAAATTTCTTCACAAAAAAAATAATCTTTAACATCAATATTTATGGAACATGTCCACAACAAATCCAGCTGTCAACACTAAATATCGTATTGTGATATTTTTTTCCACAGTTTATGAACTTACATTCATATTTTGTTGAAGTATTATTCAATAAATTTATTTCTAAAGGATTTTTGAATTGTTGCTATTTTTAGAATAATTTTCGAAAAATCTCACGTACCCCTTTTTTTCCCCCTTATATTTATATAGCGCTTTTCTCGAGTGACTCAAAGTGCTTTACATAGTGTAACCCAATATCTAAGTTACATTTAAACCAGTGTGGGTGGCACTGGGAGCAGGTGGGTAAAGTGTCTTGCCCAAGGACACGACGGCAGTGACTAGGATGGCGGAAGCGGGAATCGAACCTGCAACCCTCAAGTTGCTGGCACGGCCACTCTACCAACCGAGCTATGCCACCCCAATGCCATCAGTTTCTGATTTATTAAATTGTACGACAGTGCAAAATATTGCTCCTTTGTAGTGGTCTTTGTTGAACTATTTGGGGAAAAAAGATATAAAATTAACTAAAAACTTGTTGAAAAATAAACAAGTGATTCAATTTTAAATGAAGATTTCTACACATAGAAGTAATCAACTTAAAGTGTCCTCTTTGGGGATTGTAATAGAGATCCATCTGGATTCATCAACTTCATTTTAAACATTTCTTCACAAAAAAATACATCTTTAACATCAATATTTATGGAACATGTCCACAAAAAATCTAGCTGTCAACATTGAATATTGCATTTTTTATGAACTTACATTCATATTTTGTTGATCTATTATTCGATAAATATATTTATAAAGGATTTTTGAATTGTTGCAACATTTTTGGAAAATCTCACGTACCCCTTGGCATACCTTCAAGTACCCCCAGGGGTACGCGTACCCCCATTTGAGAACCACTGGTCTAAAAAGTAACGTGTTTTGAAAAAGTTTCATTGTAGTTATTGCACTAAATAAAACATCGCGACTATCGGTTTGAATCGGGAATCGCGATGAATTGAAACGATTCCGAATCGATTCGGATCAAATCTTTAGTTGCCCAGAGATTCACACTCATAATGTAAATTTTTACATGATAAACTGGGAAAAATGACATTTATATCATGCGCTGTCATCTGTGTCAATAGAATCGTTCACGTTTCAGCCTGCAAAAATTCCACTTGTAACTAAAGAAAATATGTTGCTGTAAGCTGTAGATGTTTTTTTTTTATGTTTTAGTTGTGCATATGCTAACTTTAGCTCTGTCATTACGTCTGAGTGACCGTAAAATGTGCATATTTTGTAGCTGTAGTCTCGAACACTGACAAACACACACCAACTATAATTGCAGTGCAAGTACCATCAAAAAATAGCTACTAAATAAACCATAGGTTTTTTAAACAGTTAATTAGCACTTGAGTAGTTTTATTTGATTGGGGATAGGTTGATTGGCAACACTAAATTGGCCCTAGTGTGTGAATGTGAGTGTGAATGTTGTCTGTCTATCTGTGTTGGCCCTGCCGTGAGGTGGCGACTTGTCCAGGGTGTACCCCGCCTTCCGCCCTATTGTAGCTGAGATAGGCGCCAGCGCCCCCCGCAAACCTCAAAAGGGAATAAACGGTAGAAAATGGACGGATGGATTGATTGATACTTTTATTAGTAGATTGCACATTTCAGTACATATTCCGTACAATTGACCACTAAATGGTAACACCCGAATACGTTTTTCAAGTCGGGGTCCACGTTAAACAATTCATGGTATCACTTATTATCACTTATTATGAGGCGAGAGTTCACCAAAATCCCATTGTTATAGGGCCGTCTAAAATGACAAGAGGTGACTAGAATTGAAGTTTAACAATATTTTGCACAAAACGGGAGAAACTACGAAATAGAAATAGAAATACCAACGCCGTGAGAGAATGAACCAACCTATCCAAAGGTCGAAGTATCCTCTAAAACGAACTAACTTCTAACAACTCTACGCTGCTGATCCGCCTCCGCTTGAGATGGTTTCCTGTGGACGGGACTCTGGCTGCTGTCTTGGATCCGCTTTGAACTGTTGGAGCCACTATGGATTGAACTTTCACAGTATCATGTTAGACCCGCTCGACATCCATTGCTTTCGGTCCCCTAGAGGGGGGTTGGGGGGGGTGCCCACATCTGAGGTCCTCTCCAAGGTTTCTCATAGTCAGCATTGTCACTGGCGTCCCACTGGATGTGAATTCTCCCTGCCCACTGGGTGTGAGTTTTCCTTGCCCTTTTGTGGGTTCTTCCGAGGATGTTGTAGTCGTAATGATTTGTGCAGTCCTTTGAGACATTTGTGATTTGGGGCTATATAAATAAACATTGATTGATTGATTGTCCTCATTGGTTGTTTCGGCTTTGCAAAGATCAAAACTGAAAGTTAACTTGACACAGAAATGCTCTTCCTTCACGCTCTCTCCAGGCTGGTACTTCTTGACAGCATAAAACTGGAGAAAATAATATGCGTGAGTGGGAGTACATAGATAACAAAACAGGGTGAGCTCATCACGTGCATCTCTTCTTGCAAAGCGACGGCCAATTCTAAGCCATCCTATTCTGGTTGAACGTGGACAATATTCCTCTAACACTGCCTACTTACTCAAGTAATTATTTAAATCAGTACTTTTAACTTATATTTTTAGTCATATTAGACAAAAGTGAAAGGACTTTTACTTGAGTATAATTTTTGCTATTTTACCCACTCTTGGGGAAAAAAATGAAGAAAATCCGAATCAGAATCAAAAGTAGTTTATCAATCCCTGAGAGGAAATTCAGATATTCAGCACAAAACATTACAGGGAGACAGAAATAGGATCGCTGACGGGTCTGCCAACTTCCGGCGTACCTTACAAAAAAAAAGGTAAGAAACAGGTAAACGCTGGGGGGCGAGTAAAACAAATATTCAGTCAAAGGCTGATCTCCAGGGAAGGGGTCCATACTGAGGCCAAGGGAAAAAAACCTCATAGCCATAGCTCACATAAACATGTTACATAGAATCAACAAAACTTCTCCGAGTCCAAATATTTGCCCAGCTCTGGCATAGTCTAGTATCTGTCATTTTAACCGCAACTCATTTGTTTGAAGGGGTTAAAGCAGGGGTCGAAAACATGCGGCCCCGGGGCCAATTGCGGCCCGCGAAAAGTTATGTGGCGGCCCGCACCTTAATATGTAATTTAATGTTGGTGCGGCCCGCAAGTTGTACATGAATGACGCTTTATAGCGTCATACTTGTATACCCTTGATTTTTCCGGGGAAACTCCCAATTTTCAGTGCTCCTCTGGGGTAAACATTCACCCGAATTTCCCCCAAACAACAATATTAGGGGGCAACGCGGAGGTACTGCCTTTAGCGTCCTTTACAACCTGTACAACCTGTGCCATCCCAGTCACATGTTGTATTTGGCTTCCGCAGACGCAGTAAGCGACTGCAAGACATAGTTGATTAACAGCCACACAGGTCACACTGAGGGTGGCCGTATAAACAACTTTAACACTGTTACAAATATGCGCCACAATGTGAACCCCCACCAAACAAGAATGACGAACACATCTTGGGAGAACATCCACACCGTAACACAACATAAACACAACTGAACAAACACCCAGAATCCCTTGCAGCCCTAACTCTTCCGGGCTACAATATACACCCCTGCGCTGCCCAACCCCGCCCCCTATTGTAGGGGTTAGTTGCATGTTAGATTTTTTAAGAAATCTCTTCTTGCGGCCCAGCCTCACCCAGTTTCTGCATCCAGTGGCCCCCAGGTAAATTGAGTTTGAGACCCCTGGGTTAAAGCAAAACCCCTGTTATTTTTACCTAAAACCTGCTGATATATTTTGCTATTTGTTACATTGTTGTTGTGTTTTGCTTAATTGTAAAAGATGTCTATCGAGGAGGTTGTGTGAGAAGTAAAAGAGGAGCAAAGTTCATATGTTGTTTATATTCAGTGTTTTATTGTTCATAGTTAATATTGTAAATCCCACTTTCTTTATTTTATTGTATATTTTGGGTGTCTCATTCAGTAAAAATCTGTAAAATCCCATTCCGTTTTTTTTTTCAGGTGGTCTGTCGTAAGGTTTTTACAATTCTATCGGACATTGTGACTTTTGCCAGCTCTGGCATAGTTTAGTATTTGTCATTTTAACCGCAACTCATTTGTTCGAAGGGGTTATAGTAAAACCCCTGTTTTTTTACCTAAAACCAGCCGCCATATTTTGCTGTTTGTTACATTGTTGTTGTGTTTTGCTTAATTGTAAAATATGTCTATCGAGGAGCTGGTCTGAGAAGTAAAAGAGGAGAAAAGATCATATGTTGTTAATATTCAGTGTTTTATTGTTCATAGTTAATATTGTAAATCCCACCTTCTTTAAAAAACTGTAAAATGTAATTTGGTGTAAAATTCCATTCTGTTTTTTTTTTCAGGCTATCTGTCATAACTTTTTTTTAGAAATCTATCGGACATTGTGACTTCTGGTATTAGTTTTCCAGAAAAAAAGCGACCCAAACACACTTACTGTACAGCAATTTTTTACAGATAAATGTGTATGTATCATTTCTACACACATATACTTTGGCCCCTCAGACACTTTTTTACTCTCAATGTGGCTTCAGAGTCAAAATATTTGCCCAACTCTGGCATTGTCTAGTATTTGTCATTTTAACCAACTCATTTGTTCGAAGGGGTTAAAGTAAAATCCCTGTTTTATTTGACCTAAAACCATCCGTCATATTTTGCTCTTTGTTACATTGTTTTTGTGTTTTGCTTAATTGTAAAAGATGTCTATTGTAATTGTAAAAGATGTCTATCGGGGAGCTTGTGTGAGAAGTTAAAGAGGAGCGATGTTCACATGTTGTTAATATTCAGTGTTTTATTGTTCATAGTTAATATTGTGAATCCCACTTTTTTTATTTTATTGGACATTTTTGGGTGTCCCGTTCAGTAAAAAACTGTAAAATGTAATTTGGTGTAAAATTCAATTCTGTTTTTTTTTTCAGGCTATCTGTCATAACTTTTTTTTAGAAATCTATCGGACATTGTGACTTCTGGTATTAGTTTTCCAGAAAAAAAGCGACCCACACACATATTGTACAGCAGATTTTTACAGATAAATGTGTATGAATAATTTCTACACACATACACATTGGCCCCTCAGACACTTTTTTTTTTTGTCAATGTGGCCTCCGAGTCCAAATATTTGCCCAGCTCTGGCATAGTCTAGTATTTGTCATTTTAACCGCAACTCATTTGTTCGAAGGGTTTAAAGTAAAACCCCTGTTTTTTTTTTTTTACCTAAAACCAGCTGATACATTTTGCTGTTTGTTACATTGCCGTTGTGTTTTGCTTAATTGTAAAAGGAGCTGGTCTGAGAAGTAAAAGCGGAGCGAAGTTCATATGTTGTTAATATTCAGTGTTTTATTGTTCAAAGTTAATATTGTGAATCCCACTTTCTTTATGTTATTGGACATGTTTGGGTGTCCCGTTCAGTAAAAAACTGTAAAATTCAATTTGTATTCTTTTTTAGAACTCAATTGGACATTGTCCAATCAATCCAATCCACTTTATTTATATAGCACATTCAAACAACAAGAACGTTTCCAAAGTGCTGCACAGCCATGTTAAAAACAATATTAAAAAACAATATTATGCTCCACCAATGACTTGTGACTTATGGTATTAGTTTTCCAGAAAAAAAGCGACCCAAACACTTACTGTACAGCAGATTTTTCGAAGTTCGAAGGGGTTAAAGTAAAACCCCTGTTTTTTTTTTTTACCTAAAATGAGCTGACATATTTTGCTGTTTGTTACATTGTTGTTGGGTTTTGCTTAATTGTAAAAGATGTCTATCGAGAAGCTCGTGGGAGAAGTAAAAGACAACCGAAGTTCACATGTTGTTAATATTCAGTGTTTTACTGTTCATAGGTAATATTGTAAATCCCACTTTCTTTATTTTCATGTACGTTTTGGTTGTCCGGTTCAGTAAAAAACTGTAAATTTCAATTCCGTTTTTTTTTTTTAGGCTATCTGTTATAACTTTTTTAAAACTCTATCGGACATTGTGATTTTTGTTATTACTGTCCCTGAAAAAAAGGGGACCCCAACACACCTACTGTACAGCATATTTTTACAGATAAATGTGTATAAATCATTTCTACACACATACACATTGGCCCCTCTGATACTTTTTTACTCTCAATGTGGCCTCCGAGTCAAAATATTTGCCCAGCTCTGACATAGTCTAGTATCTGTCATTTTAACCAACTCATTTGTTCGAAGGGTTTAAAGTAAAACCCCTGTTTTTTTACCTAAAACCAGCCGACATATTTTGCTGTTTTTTACATTATTGTTGTGTTTTGCTTAATTTTAAAAGATGTCTATCGAGAAGCTCGTGGGAGCAGAAAAAGAGGAGCGAATTTCATATGTTGTTAATATTCAGTGTTTTATTGTTCATAGTTAATATTGTGAATCCCACTTCCCATAGTATGTTATTAATATTGATACCGCTGTTGATATTATAAATTTTTGTTTGACTACTTTTGGATTGTTTTGTGTCATCTTTGTGCGTCCCTCTCAATTGTCGCGTTGATTGCTATTCTGAATGTTGCTGGAATTGGAATTAAGTTAATATGGTATTGTTGGGTATTATTTTCTCGGATTGATTGATAAAACGGCATGGAGGTATTTGGGAGAGTGGCCGTGCCAGCCACCTGAAGGTTCCTGGTTCGATCCCCACCTTACACCAACCTCGTCTCGTCCGTCGTGTCCTTGAGCAAGACACTTCACTCTTGCTGCTGATTGGTCATGGTTAGGGCCTTGCATGGCAGTGAATGTGTGTGTGTGAATGGGTGAATGTGGAAATAGTGTCAAAGCGCTTTGAGAATCTTGAAGGTATAACCCATTTACCATTTAAAGAATTAAAAAAAAAAAAAAGGGCCGCTAAACGGTCAATTTCTACATTTCGTGTTTGATAGCCAACCAATATAGAATTTTTTTTCCGGGCAGGTTTGGAAAAAATGGTGAGTTTTTGTGCATATTTGTGCATTTAATATGCATTTTGTGCTGGTGTGAAAGCATGGAATTCTTTAAACAAAGACTTAAAAAGTTGTACCATCCATCCATTTTTCTACCACTTATTCCCTTTAGGGATGCGGGGGGCGCTGGCGCTTATCTCAGCTACAATCGGGCGGAAGGCGTTGTACACCCTGGACAAGTCCCCTAGAGAAGAGTTACAAAAAGAGAAAACTGGAATTATATCACCCTGAATTTTGATTTAGATTGGACGTGTCATTGTGAAAATGCTTTAACGAAAATGACAAACCCCGTTTCCATATGAGTTGGGAAATTGTGTTAGATGTAAATATAAACGGAATACAATGATTTGCAAATCCTTTTCAACCCATATTTTTGAATGCTCTACAAAGACAACATATTTGATGTTCAAGCTCATAAACTTTGTATTTTTTTTGCAAATAATAATTAACTTAGAATTTCATGGCTGCAACACGTGACAAAGTAGTTGGGAAAGGGCATGTTCACCACTGTGTTACATCACCTTTTCTTTTAACAACACTGATCATTTGCAAAAAAAAAAAAGTTTATCAGTTTGAACATCAAATATGTTTTCTTTGTAGCATATTCAACTGAATATGGGTTGAAAATTATTTGCAAATCATTGTATTCCGTTTATATTCACATCTAACACAATTTTCCAACTCATATGGAAACGGGGTTTGTTAAAAGTATGTTGGAGTTCAGGTGTTGGTGGAGGGAACAGTTATAAAGTCATTAGGGCTGCGAATCTTTGGGTGTCCCACGGTTCGATTCAATATCCATTCCTGGGGTTGCGATTCTCGATTCAAAAACAATATTTTTCCGATTCAAAACGATTCTTTATTCATTCAATACATAGGATTTTAGCAGGATCTACCCCAGTCTGCTGACATGCTAGCAGAGTAATAGATTTTTTTTTTTTTAAAAAGCTTTTATAATTGTAAAGGACAGTGTTTAATCAACTGATTGCAATAATGTAAATTTGTTTTAACTATTAAACGAACCAAAAATATGACTTATTTTATCTTTGTGAAAACATTGGACACAGTGTGTTGTCAAGCTTATGAGATGCGATGCAAGTGTAAGCCACTGTGACACTATTGTTTTTCTTTTTTTAAATTTCTTATAAATGTCTAATGATAATGTCAATGAGGGATTTTTAATCACTGCTATGCTGAAATTATAACTAATATTGATACTGTTGTTGATAAAATTCATTTTTGTTTCACTACTTTTGTTTTGTTCTGTGTCGTGTTTGTGTCTCCTCTCAATTGCTCTGTTTATTGCAGTTCTGAGTGTTGCTGGGTCAGGTTCGGTTTTGGAATTGGATTGCATTGTTATGGTGTTGCCGTGTATTGTTTTGTTGAAATGATAAAAAAAAACAATACAATCAAAAAAAAAAAAAAAAACGACTTTTTAAAAATGAGAATCGATTCTGAATCGCACAACGTGAGAATCGCGATTCAAATTCGAATCGATTTTTTCCCACACCCCTACCCGCTACCATATATACCAGGGGTCGGGAACCTTTTTGACTGAGAGAGCCAAAAAGCCAAATATTTTAAAATGTATTTCTGTAAGAGCCATATAATATTTTTTTTAACACTGAACACAACTAAACGTGTGCATTATTAAGCAAGAGCAACATTTCTAGAGTAGAATAGGTCTCTTATTCTTTGTGTCTCCTCTCAATTGCTCTGTTTATTGCAGTTCTGAGTGTTGCTGGGTCAGGTTCGGTTTTGGAATCGGATTGCATTGTTATGGTGTTGCCGTGTATTGTTTTGTTGGATTGATAAACAAATAAATAAATAAATAAATAAAAAAAATAGATTTTTTAAAAATGGGAATCGATTTTGAATTTAGATTTGAATTGATTTTTTGCAACAATCCTAGTAAAAAGTATGTTGGAGTTCGGGTGTTGGTGGAGGGAACAGTTATAAAGTCATTTAAAATAATTTGTGTTAAAAAGGGGGCAGATAAATACAAGGGAGTAGGTTTGATTTTGAGATTGGTGGGGACACAAAAGTGCTCCAACGCAGCACTCTGAAAGTTTACTTTTTTTTTTTTTTACATTAGCAATCATAATTTCACGTCTTGCAGATGTTATAGGGTAAAGCATCTAAAATGAAAGCAACTTGGAAGAGTTCTCATCTTTACTCTTTAGTGTAGGGCTGTAGTGCAACTGTGCATCATACTGTCAATCAACATAGCCTACTGTCCAACAACAACATCAGAAATACATTCATGCAATACAACATTGTAAATAAACATAAATGAACTGTAATAATCTTTTCCCCAACTTGTGTTTAACCTTCCTCTTGTGTTAGCTTTCTGTTACCATCTCTTATGTTAACGGGTCGGTTTCGACCCATGTCTTAAATCAGCTGTAAAATACACTAAAAACTATTATCTATCATCCAATTTGTTTCTCATCTCTTGGTTACCTCGTTAGGCTTCCTTATCCTTGAAAATATTGGTTTTAATATTTTTGGTTTGGGCCATTGGGCCTTTTTTTTGTCAGTATACCCCTCGATTTCAATTTTTGAAAATGGTAAAACGAACCTCAAGAGAATCATATAAATAAAAAAAAGGTTGTTGTGTTACCTAACTATTACTAAGGGGTATTAGAACACATCTCTTAAATAAATTTGTTTTATTTATTTTAACTATAGTAACATCTATGGTGTTACGGGTCAATTTCGGCCCATGTATATTTACTTCAAGAAAAAGGCTAAAAGGTATTTTTTTCAGCAACAGAAATCCAACAACCAATCAAGCAAATGAAACCAAGAGAAATAGATTACTAGTTCCAAAACTAATAAAAAAACAAAATCAGAGTGGCAAAAAGTGACACTTTTAGTGTCCGTCTTTTGTTTGTTTTTGTACAGGATAACAAGGTCAAATGAGAATCCACTAAAGCTCACATGATTGGGAGAGGAGCTGGCAGTCAGTGTGTTCAGTTTTGGCTCTTATCATTGCTTTATCATCTTATTTTTATAACTGGGTCGAAACCGACCCTAACAACACCAAGGGCATAATTTCTACCAGAGCATTTTATAATTTATTGAAAAAAATTAAAATGTTTTATTTTGTTGACAAAGAGGTTCCCGACAAAGTCAAAAAGCTTTGATGCAAAAAAACAAATGTATGTGGTGTTTTTATGCATTTAAAAACTAAAACGGGTCAGTGGCACAAGACGAAGGTTAAACATGTGAATTCAACTACTTTAGTCCGTTTTTTAACATCGTAAAACCATCAGCTGTCTTTTTCTACGGACTGCAACAGTCCGTTGTCATGGATACATGACAACTTCCATTCATAGCAGTCATACGTGCCTGAGGCGGAGTGATAGCCTACACTGTGATAAGGCTTTAGAATAGTAGCCGTGCTCAATATTTAAACCACGGTTAACAGCCAATCAGATCACCGGATTTCACCTTTCCGTTTTATTTTTTGATTTTTTTTTAGTTTCATGTAACATATTTACAGTACAAAAGCAGCAATAGAAAGAAGTAGATGAAGGGAAAAATTGTGAGTGATTTAACCTTCGTCTTGTGTTAGGGTCGGCACCGACCCGTTTTAGTTTTTAAATGCATAAAAACACCACATACATTTGTTTTTTTGCATCAAAGCTTTTTGACTTTGTCAGGAACCTCTTTGTCAACAACATAAAACATTTAAATTTTTTTCACTAAATTATAAAATGCTCTGGTACAAATTATGCCCTTGGTGTTGTTAGGGTCGGTTTCGACCCAGTTATAAAAATAAGATGATAAAGGAATGATAAGAGCCAAAACTGAACACACTGACAGCCAGCTCCTCTCCCAATCATGTGAGCTTTAGTGGATTCTCATTTGACCTTGTTATCCTGTACAAAAACAAACAAAAGACGGACACTAAAAGTGTCACTTTTTGCCACTCTGATTTTGTTTTTTTATTAGTTTTGGAACTAGTAATCTATTTCTCTTGGTTTCATTTGCTTGATTGGTTGTTGGTTGTTGGATTTCTGTTGCTGAAAAAAATATGTTTTAGCCTTTTTCTTGAAGTAAATATATATGGGTCGAAATTGACCCGTAACACCATAGATGTTACTATAGTTAAAATTCTTAAAATGAAAAAATAAATAAAACACATTTATTTAAGAGATGTGTTCTAATACCCCTTAGTAATAGTTAGGTAACACAACAACCTTTTTTTTTTATTTACATGATTCTCTTGAGGTTCGTTTTACCATTTTTAAAAATTGAAATCGAGGGGTATACTGACAAAAAAAAGGCCCAATGGCCCAAACCAAAAATATTAAAACCAATATTTTCAAGGATAAGGAAGCCTAACGAGGTAACCAAGAGACGAGAAACAAATTGGATGATAGATAATTGTTTTTAGTGTATTTTACAGCTGATTTAAGACACGGGTCAAAACCGACCCGTTAACATAAGAGATGGTAACAGAAAGCTAACACAAGAGGAAGGTTAAGGTTAACCTTCACCTACGGGGAGGGTTAACAATGGTAGAGGGGACCGAGCATTGACTTTCACCTGGGAAAAAAAGCGGAGGAAAAGACGAGATGCGGTGCTAATTTGGAGCTAACGTCTGGATAGGTGGGACTGTTTTTTTCCACAGTGAGGACATCCAATCACACGTAAGTTAGCGTGAAAGCGGCAACCAATCAGGGAGCGATATTTAGGTTTGAGGCGGGACTTCTAGCAGAGACCGACATTTAACCCTTTCTGTGCCATAATCATTGACTAAACATTACGGGCAGCGCTTGTATTGATAGTGACTACAATTCTACGCCCTTGGTTAAATATAAGAATAGTATTCTTCCGTCTGCTCCTTTCTGATCATGTAAATGTATAAGAAACAAAGAAACAAGGAAAGTGTCAACTGCACATGGCTTGTGTGTATGCATTTTCATTAAAGGAATAAAAATACATGATGATGATGATATTAAGAGCCTTAAATAAGAAATGCATGGAGCCATTGCAAGAGGGCTCCAATAATTGTAGTACAGTCACAGCTAGACATGATCCAACATCATTTATTTATGCGTTATTCATGCCTCCTTCATGATACATTTCATTTTATACATATTACACAAGTGCGTACGTTAGGCAATGGCCCGGAGTGCACATAATAATGTGAGTGACACTGCGGTACTCCATTAATCTCCTTCCATTTATTGCCTACTCCCAGTGTGACCTCTCGTGGCTGAAGGTAATCAGGAAAAAAAAATAAAATAAAGCAGTCAACAAGGCAGCGTCTTATTCGGAGTAACAACCTGAGCGTAACCAAACAGACGCGGCAATCAGGAACCCTATTGCCTGATAGATTCCGGCAGGATTTTGCTGACACGGGCGCGAGGTGTAGGTCTTTCAACTCCGGCCGACGCCTCGTCTAAGGTGATATACGACACATGCAATTTGCGGGCCACTGTATGGAAATGTCAGCCACTTGTGGAAAGGTAGGAATCAGCACTCCGTTGCTCCCTGATATTGGATCTTCATTTGTGTGGAGTTCGTTCGCAGTTGTTTCTCGGGGCTTGCGTTTTGGCAACAACGAACAGCAGTGATGTCACTGCTCTTTTGATATCAGTGGAGGCTGGTGATATTACCGTATTTCCTTGAATGGCCGCCGGGCATATAATATGCGCCTGCCTTGAATTACTGCCGGGTAAAACTGGCTCCCGAAATTAATACATTTAGGAACACACATTAAAACCTCTTAAAGGCCTACTTAAATGAGATGTTCTTATTCAAACGGGGATAGCAGGTCCATTCTATGTGTCATACTTGATCATTTCGCGATATTGCCATATTTTTGCTGAAAGGATTTAGTAGAGAACATCCACGATAAAGTTTGCAACTTTTGGTCGCTAATGAAAAAGCCTTGCCTGTACCGGAAGTAGCAGACGATGTGCGCGTGACGTCACCGGTGTGAGGGACCGAAAAAGCGACAATTTCCCCATTAATTTGAGCGAAGATGAAAGATTCGTGGATGAGGAAATTTAGAGTGAAGGACTAAAAAAAATAAATAAATAAAGTTAAAAAAAAAGGCGATTACAGTGGGAGCAATTCAGATGTTTTTAGACACATTTACTAGGATAAGTCTGGGAAATCCCCTATCGTGTTGCTAGTGTTTTAGTGAGATAAATAGTACCTGATAGTCAGAGGGGTGTGTCCACGGGTGTGATGATGCCAGTCTCTGAGGGAAGTCACGAAGCTGCAACAGGACAGAAGCTCCGTTGATCTCCAGTAAGAGGCGACTTTTTACCACAATTTTCTCACCAAAAACTGCCGGTTCACATGTGGTCGGGATCAATGTTCACTTGACCGCTCTGATCCATAGTAAAGCTTCACCTCCGGGAATTTTAAACAAGGAAACACCGTGTGTTTGTGTGGCTAAAGGCTAAAGCTTCCACCTCCATCTTTCTACTTTGACATCTCCATTATTAATTGAACAAATTGCAAAAGATTCAGCAACACAGATGTCCAGATGAATTGTGTGACAATCTGTCCGATTGTAGCTGAGATAGGCACCAGCGCCCCCCGCAACCCCAAAACGGAATAAGCGGTAGAAAATGGATGGATGCTTACTTTTACCGTCGGGTCAAATTTGCGACGCTACGAGAGAGACGAGTTTTATTTTTACTTTGACTGTAAGTAAACCAGGGGTCTTGTTCCACAGCCATACAGATCACACTAATGGTTAACACTCTTAATAATATGCGCCACACTCTGTGAACCCACACCAAACACATTTCTGGAGAACATTGGCTCTGTAACACATTATAAACGCAACATAACACTTACCCAGAATGCAATGCATCCACAAATCCTGGCTACACCATACACTCGCTGGCACCAAACCCCCCCCGCCCCTCTCTCTTCTCCGTGCGTTGGTTGAGGAGGGCATGTAATATGCGCCTGCCTTCAATTACTGCCAGGTAAAACTGGCTCCCCAAATTAATAAGCGCATGCTTACTTTTACCGCAGGGTCAAATTTGTGACGCTACGAGAGGGACGAGTTTTATTTTTACTTTGACTGTAAGTAAACCAGGGGTCTTGTTCCACAGCCATACAGATCACACTAATGGTTGTAATATAAACAACTTTAACACTCTTAATAATATGCGCCACACTCTGTGAACCCACACCAAACAAATTTCTGGAGAACATTGGCTCTGTAACACATTATAAACGCAACATAACACTTACCCAGAATGCAATGCACCCACAAGTCCTGGCTACACCATACATTCGCTGGCACCAAACCCCCCCCGCCCCTCTCTCTTCTCCGTGCGTTGGTTGAGGAGGGCATGTAATATGCGCCTGCCTTTAATTACTGCCGGGTAAAACTGGCTCCCCAAATTAATAAGCGCATGATTACTTTTACCGCCGGGTCAAATTTGTGACGCTACGAGAGAGACGAGTTTTATTTTTACTTTGACTGTAAGTAAACCAATCCAATCCAATCCAATCCACTTTACTTATATAGCACATTTAAACAACAATAACATTTCCAAAGTGCTGCACAGCCATGTTAAAAACAATATTAGAAAAAAATAATAATAATATTATCCTCCACCAATGACTGAATAAAAACAAAAAATAAATACATATAAAACCAATAAAAACAAACCAGGGGTCTTGTTCCACAGCCATACAGATCGCACTAATGGTTGTAATACAAACAACTTCAACACTCTTACTAATATGCGCCACACTCTGTGAACCCACACCAAACACATTTCTGGAGAACATTGGCTCTGTAAAACATTATAAATGCAACATAACACTTACCCAGAATGCAATGCATCCACGACTCCTGGCTACACCATACACTCGCTGACACCAAACCCCCCCCCCTCTCTTCTTCGTGCGTTGGTTGAGGTGGGCGGGGTTGGGGGCGCGTGTATTATACAGCCAAGAGTCACGGATACACGGCACTATGGGTAATCCCTATGCTGCGTTCATAATGTGCCACAGAGCCAATACTCTCCAGAAATGTGTAAAAGGTATGGCTGTTGACCAAGTATGCATTGCAAGCTCGTACAAGAAGATGCGAAATGCATGTGTACGGCCGGCACGCAGACAGCATGGTGAAAAACTGGGCGCGATGACATGCTGTATAGCAGTGGTCCCCAGCCACCGGGCCGTGGACGCAAAATATTTTTTTATTTTTATATTATTATTATCACACTCAATTTAATTACTGCATGCCATTGGTAAGCACAGGGATGAGAATAGGTTTTAAAATTGTTAGCGCCTGCTTACTTTTACCGCATGCTTTGAATAAGCGCAGGAGTGAGAAGAGGTTTTAAATTAATTAGCTATTGAAGAAAATACGCTATACTTTCCTGACATAAAAGGAAAGCACAATTCCTGCAGATTTTTGTTTTCTCTCCCTCCATGTCTGCATGAAAATCAGTGCAATGGCGGTCTTCCCGTGTGATACGTGTACTCACTTGCTAAAGTACAGTGATTTGCCACCATGGATGAGTCACTGCCTTGCAAGGAGCTATGATTACGAGGCGAGTAAGGGTACGCCTTAATCACCCTGACCACCTGAGGGCACCTCAGACTGTGGATGCTTTTAAAAAAGGCTTTAAAAAGTCCTTCATACCGACAGCCATCAGACTGTATAATGCATATGTTCCTTCTTGACTGCACTTAAATGTAGAATATTTGTAGAATGTTATTCATATATTATATATATAATACATGTTATATATTATTTATTATTATTATTGTTTATTGTGAGCGAACTGTGGTGCCGAAATTCCCCCAGGGATCAATAAAGTACTTTCTATTCTATTCTATTATATTGTATTATATTTAAAAAAGCCTTTTAATAGATATAGTGTATATACATACTAGTTCTAGCTATTAGGCTGTTCTAGTTTTTATATTTTATTTATCTTTTTATTATTATTATTATTTTTTTAATACACTGTAGCCTTTTGAGGTTGTTGCTCAATATAAAGTGATTTTTACAAATAAGATCTATTATTATTATTTTTATTATTATAATAATCACAGTTCAGTACGGATCTTAATATTAAGGTCACTTTGCGTTCGTCCATTTGTAAGATCAGGGCGATGTAGCGGTACTACAGGTAGTACCGTTGTATTTTACAAAACCCAAAACCGGGGTCACCACTTTGTGAACAAAAGCGTGAGCAAATCATCCAACAGTTTAAGAACAACATTTCTCAAGCAAGGAATTTAGGGATTTCACCATCTACGGTCCGTAATAACCATCAAAAATGTTGGAATCTGGAAAAAAATCACTGCACGTAAGCGATGATATTACGAACCTTCGATCCCTCAGGCGGTACTGCATCAGAAAGCGACATCAGTGTGTAAAGGATATCGCTGTATGGGCTCAGGAACACTTCAGAAAACCACTGTCGGTAATTACAGTTTATAGCTACATCTGTAAGTGCAAGTTAAAACTCTACTACTCAAAGCCAAAGGCATTTATCAACAACACCCAGAAAACGCCACCGGCTTCACTGGGCCTGAGCTTATCTAAGATGTGTGTTTTGTGGTCTGACGAGTCAACATTTCAAATTGTTTTTGGAAACTGTGGACGTGGTCGTGTCCTCCGGAACAAAGGGGAAAAGTGTCGTGATCCGTGGCCCGGATCATGTTTTAGTTATTTTTCTGTTAGTTTATGAATCCCTTAGTTCCTGTTTGTGCACCTCTGATCCATTCTCGGCGCATTTTTCCTTCGTCTTGTTTTTCTGTTTTTGGGGCTTCTTGGATTTTCAAAGAATAAATCATGTTCCTACCTGCAAGTCCTGAAGGCACACTGGAATGCTAACAATTCGCAAGCTACCCAGATAGCGTCAAGCAACAATATATATGACTGCATATATGTGTGTATATCTGTGTGTATCTGCAAAATGAGCTAAAATAGCCAGCATGCTAACAGTAACATGTCTAAAAGTTAGCATGCGTCAAGTACCGACATATTAGGGATGGTGTGGCGCAGTGGGAGAGTGGCCGTGCGGAACCCGAGGATCCCTGGTTCAAATCCCACCTAGTCCCAACCGTGTCACGTCCGTTGTGTCCTGAGCAAGACACTTCACCCTTGCTCCTGATGGGTGCTGGTTAGCGCCTTGCATGGCAGCTCCCTCCATCAGTGTGTGAATGTGTGTGTGAATGGGTAAATGTGGAAGTAGTGTCAAAGCGCTTTGAGTACCTTGAAGGTAGAAAAGCGCTATACAAGTACAACCCATTTATCATTTATCATTTATTACTCTGAGGTTTGTAGCTGCAAATCAGGTAAAAAAGCGGGCATTTATATATATATATAGTCAAGGTTTCTGTGGTTAATCCGTTATACAGTGTTCAATACCGGGGTAAAGCGGAATATACGTTAGGTCAGGAAAAAACACAAAGCTATTTCATCCCTCCCTACAAGCCTGTTTCGCAGGTTTTCCCTGCTTTTCAGGGGATTTGGAAATGTAGAATCCCCTGAAGAGGGAAAACTTTTGAGAGAGGCTTGTAGGGATGAAATAGTCTCTGTGGCGACTATTTATATATATATATATACAGTATTTCATACTGTATACGTCCGGTCAGGAAAAAACAAAAAGGCTAATTCATCCCTACAAGCCTGTTTTGCAGGTTCCCCTGCTCTTCAGGGGATTTAGAAATGTAATATACCCCGAAGAGCGGGGAAAACCTTTGAGACAGGCTTGTAGGGATGAAATAGTATCTTTGGTGACTATATATATATATATATATATATATATATATATATATATATATATATATATATATATATATTTCATACTATATACAGTCGGTCAGGAAAAACATAAATGCCATTTCATCTCTACAAGGCTGTTTTGCAGGTTTTTCCTGCTCTTCAGGGGATTTGGAAATTTAATACCCCCCGAAGAGCGGGGAAAACCTTTGAGACAGGCTTGTAGGGATGAAATAGTATCTTTGGTGACTATATATATATATATATATATATATATATATATATATATATATATATATATATATATATATATATTTCATACTATATACAGTCGGTCAGGAAAAACATAAATGCCATTTCATCTCTACAAGGCTGTTTCGCAGGTTTTTCCTGCTCTTCAGGGGATTTGGAAATGTAGAATCCCCTGAAGAGGGAAAACGTTTGAGAGAGGCTTGTAGGGATGAAATAGTCTCTGTGGAAACTATTTATATATATATATACAGTATTTCATACTATATACAGTCGGTCAGGAAAAAACAGACGCTATTTCATCCCTACAAGGCTGTTTCGCAGGTTTTCCCTGCTCTTCAGGGGATTTTGAAATTTAAAATCCCCTGAAGAGCAGGGAAAAACTTTGAGACAGGCTCTTTGGTATGAAATAGCCTCTGTGTTTTCCCTGGGAGAGAGATGAAGAGCGGGGAAAACCTGAAAAACAGGCTTGTAGGGATGAAATAGCCTTTGTGTTTTTCATGACCGAACGTATACAGTATGTATAAATATGTGTAAATAACAAAGTAAATGTTATATGGATGGAGTTGGTGGAATGAGTTTGAAATGACGCGACCATGACATTGAGAATTCCTGAAGCGACTTAAATAAAACATTTCTTTCCTGTTGTTCCTGCTACTTACTTTTAATCTACTTAGATAATAGCATCAAGCCCATTAGAATGTGTTGCACTGTGATGCAGTTATTAGGAATGACACACATTTTCTGCAACCTGGGGACCGTAAATGCGCGAAGAGACTGAGTTGTGCAACAAGAAAGATAATTTAATTACCGGTTCTAATTTGCTGTAAATAACCGTTGCAAACAGTTAAGAACATGGCTGTCAAACTCACTTTTATTGAAGGCCACATCGCAATTATGACTGCGCTCCGAGGGCCACATGTAACAGTAAATATCAATATAAACTCTTAATAGCTTTGTGACACAATTTTGCAAAGACAACTGTTTTGGAATATTATATTTTTTTTACTAACAGATTGGTGGCTTTGTTGTTGTAAGTCAAGATGACAAGATGATATTTAGTCCTTTTTTTTTTGATAAACCAAAAAAATAATAAAATGCTTGGAATAGTTTGTCGCGTGATCAAATGGCATTAAAGTGTCAAATTTATGCAATTGAATGTGCAACGTTTTTCGGTCAAATCGAAAAAGAACAAATTCATCCAACCATAAAGTGTTTTTTTATTTCAATTCCAGTGATTTTCAGGGCACATAAATGAAGTGGCGGGCCACATAAAAACTATGCGACAGATCATTTTAAATTAAATGGCAATCAACAATAAAATGACATGGCGGGCCACTATAAAATGTCATGGTGGACCACATAAAATGATGTGGCGGGCCACAATAGAGTGATGTGGTGGGCCATTTTATTGTAAATGACGTGGCGGGCCACCTTGAATACAATTATGTGGCAGGCCACCTTAAAATTATGGGACGGGACAAATTAAAATATAGTGGCAGCCGACATCAAAATGATGTTGCGGGCCAAATGATATGGTGGACTACCTAAAATGAAGTGGCAGGCAGGCGGGGGCACATTAAAATGATACGGCATGCCACTTTAAAAAATGGGACAGGCCATTTTAAAATGAAGATACAAAAATAAAAAGATAGATAAACTTTTTTGTCTGTCCCAACAGAGACAGACATTTTCCTCTGACAGGCTCGACAATAAACACACTAGAATGATGTGGTGGGCAATGTTACTGTAAATGATGTGGCAGATCACATTGAATGGTGTGGCAGGCCACATAAATTATGTGGCGGGCCACATTAGAATGTGGTGGTAGGTGAAATTAAATGACATAGCGGGCTACATAAAAATATGTGGCACGCAACAGTAAAATTATGAGATGGGCCACATTAAAAATTGATGTGGCACATTAAAAAATTATGTGGCAGGCCACATTAGAATAACGTAGTGGTGCACATTAAAATTATGTGGTGGGGCACATTAAAATAAAGTTGTGTCCCACTGTAAAACTATGTAGCGGGCCAAAATAAAATGTTGTGGCAGGCCAAGGTAAAATTACGAGGTGGGCCAAATTAAAACAAAGTGCCGTCCACAATAAAACAATGGAACAGGCCACATAAAATTATGTGGCAGGCCACCTTGGAATGATATGTTGGTGCACATTAAAATGATGTGGTGGGGCACATTAAAATAATGTTGTGTCCCACAATAAAACCATGTAGCAGGCCAATATAAAATGAAATGGCAGGCCAAAGTAAAATTATAAGATGGGCCGTTTAAAAATAAGTGATTTAGTCCTTTTTTTTGATAAACCAAAAAAATAACAAAATGCTTGGAAGAGTTTGTTGCTAATCAAATGGCATTAACGTGTCAAATGTATGCAATTGAATGTGCAAGGGAACGGGCCAGGTAAAAATGATGTGGCAGGCCACGTTAGAATAACGTAGTGGTGCACATTAAAATTATGTGGTGGGGCACATTAAAATTAAGTTTTGTCCCACTCTAAAACTATGTAGCAGGCCAAAATAAAATGTTGTGGCAGGCCAAAGTAAAATTATAAGGTGGGCCAAATTAAAACAAAGTGCCGTCCACAATAAAACAATGGAACGGGCCACATAAAAATTATGTGGCAGGCCACATTGGAATGATGTGTTGGTGCACATTACAATGAGGTGGTGGGGCACATTAAAATAATATTGTGTCCCACAATAAAACCATGTAGCAGGCCACTATAAAATAGAAATGGCAGGCCAAAGTAAAATTATAAGATGGGCCGAATTAAAAAGAAGTGGCGTCCACGGTAAAATAATGGAACGGGCCACATAAAAATGATGTGGCAGGCCACATTAGAATAACGTAGTGGTGCACATTAAAATTATGTGGTGGGGCACATTAAAATTAAGTTTCGTCCCACTAAAACTATGTACCAGGCCAATATAAAATAGAAGTTGCAGCCCAAAGTAAAATTATGAGGTGCGCCAAATTAAAACAAAGTGCCGTCCACAGTAAAACAATGTAACGGGCCTTGTAAAATTATGTGGCAGGCCACTTTGGAATGATGTGTTGGGGCACATTAAAATAACGTTGTGTCCCACAATAAAACCATGTAGCGGGCCACCATAAAATGAAGCGGCAGGCCAAAGTAAAATTATAAGCTGGCCCGACGTAAAACAAAGTGGCGTCCACAATAAAACAATGGAACAGGTCACATAAAAATCATGTGGCAGGCCACATTAGAATAACGTAGTGGTGCACATTAAAATTACGTGGTGGGGCACATTAAAATTAAGTTTCACTCTAAAACTATGAAGCGGGCCAAAATAAAATAGAAGTGGCAGGCCAAAGTAAAATCATGTGGCAGGCCACATTGGAATGATGTGTTGGTGGACGTTAAAATGATGTGGTGGGGCACATTAAAATAATGTTGTGTCCCAAAGTAAAACCATGTAGCAGGTCACTATAAAATGAAGTGGCAGGCCAAAGTAAAATTATAAGATGGGCCGAATTAAAACGAAGTGGCGTCCACAGTAAAATAAAATTTAGTGGCATGCCACATTAGAATGATGTGTTGGGGCACATTAAAATTATGTGGCAGACCTCTGGACCTTGAGTTTGACCCCGCTGCCCCACAATGTGCTGCTCCCACACTCATGTGGTTATCAGGAAATACGCACATGTTCAGCAACCTAAGAACCGTAATTGCATCAACGGATTTAGAGGTGTGCAACAAGAAAAAAAAAAAATCAATAAATGGTAATGATTAGGTCCCTCTCCTCTACCTTCCCATGTGAGGCTTTAGTTTGATTGCAATAAGTCAGAAAAGGTGCAGAAAAGACTCTACCTCAAAAGTCCTCACTATTTGATGTTCAAACTGATAAAAAAATAATTTTTCCTGCAAATAATCATTACTTTTAGAAATTGATGCCAGCAAAATGTGACAAAGAAGTTGGGAAAGGTGGCAATAAATACTGATAAAGCTGAGGAATGCTCATCAAACACTTATGTGGAACGTCCCACATGTGTGCAAGCTAATTGGGAACAGGTGGGTGCCATGATTGGGTATAAAAGCAGCTTCCGTGAAATGCTAAGTAATTCCCAAACAAGGATGGGGTGAGGGTCACCACTTTGTAAGCAAATTGTCGAACAGTTTTAGAACAACATTTCTCAACGAGTTATTGCAAATAATTTAGGGGTTTTACCATCTACGGTCCGTAAAATCATCAAAAAGGTACAAAAAACTGGAGAAATCACTGCACGTAAGCGATGATATTATGGACCTTTGATCCCTCAGGCAGTACTGCATCAAAAACCGACATCAGTGTGTAAAGGATATCACCACATGGGCTCAGGAGCACTTCATAAAACCACTGTCAATAATTACAGTTGGTTGCTACTTCTGTAAGTGCAAGTTAAAACTCTACTGTGCAAAGCCAAACCCATTTATCAACAACACCCTGAAACGCCGCCGGTTTCGCTGGGCCCGAGCTCATCTAAGATGGACTGATGCAAAGTGGAAAAATGTTCTGTGGTCTGACGAGTCCACATTTCAAATTATATTCGGAAACAGAGGACGTGGTGTCCTCCGGAACAAAGAGGAAAACAACCATTCGGATTGTTATAGGCGCAAAGTTCAAAAGCCAGCATCTGTGATGGTATGGGGGTGTATTAGCTCGGTTGGTAGAGCGGCCGTGCCAGCAACCTGAGGGTTGCAGGTTCGATCCCCGCTTCCGCCATCCTAGTCACTGCCGTTGTGTCCTTGGGCAAGACACTTTACCCACCTGCTCCCAGTGCCACCCACATTGGTTTTAATGTAACTTAGATATTGGGTTTCACTATGCAAAGCGCTTTGAGTCACTAAATAAATAAATGATAAATGGGTTGTACTTGTATCGCGCTTTTCTACCTTCAAGGTACTCAAAGCGCTTTGACACTACTTCCACATTTACCCATTCACACACACATTCACACACTGATGGAGGGAGCTGCCATGCAAGGCGCTAACCAGCACCCATCAGGAGCAAGGGTGAAGTGTCTTGCTCAGGACACAACGGACATGACGAGGTTGGTACTAGGTGGGGATTGAACCAGGGACGCTCGGGTTGCGCACAGCCACTCTCCCAGTGCGCCACGCCGTCCCTAGAGGAAAAGCGCTATATAAATATAGTTCACTTCACTATTAGTGCCCAAGGCATGGGTAACTTACACAGCTGTGAAGGCACCATTAATGCTGAAATGTCCATACAGGTTTTGGAGCAACATATGTTGTCATCCAAGCAACGTTATCATGGACGCCCCTGCTTATTTCAGCAAGACGATGCCAAACCACGTGTTACAACTGCGTGGCTTCATAAAAAAAGAGTGCGGGTACTTGCAGTCCAGACCTGTCTCCCATCAAAAATGTGTGGCGCATTATGAAGCGTAAAATACGAGAGCGGCGTTGAACGACTGAAGCTCTATATAAAACAAGAATGGGAAAGAATTCCACTTTCAAAGCTTCAACAATTAGTTTCCTCAGTTCCCAAACGTTTATTGAGTGTTGTTTAAAGAAAAGGGCGATGTAACACAGTGGTGAACATGCCCTTTCCCAACTACTTTGGCATGTGTTGCAGCTATGAAATTCTAAGTTGATTATTATTTGCCCCAAAAAAATTAAGTTTATGAGTTTGAACATCAAATATCTTGTCTCTGTAGTGCTTTCAATTGAATATGGGTTGAAAATGATTTGCAAGTCATTGTATTCCGTTTATATTTACGTCTAACACAATTTCCCAACTGATATGGAAATGGGGTTTGTATATATATATATATATATATGTATATATGTCTATTGGGGGAAAATGCAACACACAGTGCTGCGTTTGAGAGGAATTGCAATATGAAATGTATTCTGCAGCCTATCCCCCGGCTCTTGGCTGCATGATTAACAAAAGGTGTTTGGCATTTGTGAGGCACGGGAGATTGATGCGGGCCATCGCAGACACCAGCATGTTAGGGTGTCGCCACCGTTTAGAGGATTGCTCGCGTAATGCCATCGGTATTCAGGGGATGAGCGTCCACTCCTTTTTACAACGGGGCCGAGAGAGAGAGAGAGAGACTTCAGCCCACATCTGTCGCTTTCCCTCCGTCGTCCTTTCAGTCACTTCCATCCGTTTAGCATCATGACTCAAGCTGGGAAATGTTAATTGACAAATGCGTTCACTCTTCGTAAAAAACTCTAACAAAAACGTCGTTTAAAGGGGAATTTTGCCTATCAAGAACACATATGTTGTTCTTGATAGGCAACAGTTCGAGATGCTACCTCAGTAGAAGCATTTAAGTCTCATCTTAAAACTCATTTGTATACTCTAGCCTTTAAATAGACCTCCTTTTTAGACCAGTTGATCTGCCGCTTCTTTTCTTTCTCCTATGTCCCCCCCTCCCTTGTGGAGGGGGTCCGGTCCGATGACCATGGATGAAGTACTGACTGTCCAGAGTCGAGACCCAGGATGGACTGCTCGTCGGGACCCAGGATGGACCGCTCGCTTGTATCGGTTGGGGACATCTCTACGCTGCTGATCCGCTTCAGATGGTTTCCTGTGGACGGGACTCTCGCTGCTGTCTTGGAGCCACTATGGATTGAACTTTCACAGTATCATGTTGGACCCGCTCGACATCCATTGCTTTCGGTCCCCTAGAGGGGGGGGGTTGCCCACATCTGAGGTCCTCTCCAAGGTTTCTCATAGTCAGCATTGTCACTGGCGTCCCACTGAATGTGAATTCTCCCTGCCCCCTGGGTGTGAGTTTTCCTTGCCCTTTTGTGGGTTCTTCCGAGGATGTTGTAGTCGTAATGATTTGTGCAGTCCTTTGAGACATTTGTGATTTGGGGCTATATAAATAAACATTGATTGATTGATTGATTTTTATCCACGCATTCAAACCCCAAAACCAGTGAACTTGGCACGTTGTGTAATTCGTAAATACAAACCGAACACGATGATTTGCGAATCCTTTTCAACTTATATTCAATGGAATAGACTGCAAAGACAAGATATTCAGGTGGAATTATTTCAGCAGTCTGGGGTCTCCGTTTTGGTATTTCAGTCATCATATTGCGCCACACATTTTCAATGTGAGACAGGTCTGGACTACAGGCAGGCCAGTCTAGTACCCGAACTCTTTTACTATGAAGCTACGCTTTTGTATTATGAGGCTTGGTATTGTCTTGCTGAAATAAGCAGGGGCGTCCATGATAATGTTGCTTGGAATGGCAACATATGGCGTAGTGGGTGGAGCAGCCGTGCCAGAAACCTGAGGGTTGCAGGTTCGCTTCCCATTTATTGACATCAAAGTCGCTGCTGTTGTGTCCTTGGGGCGGTATAGCTCGGTTGGTAGAGCGGCCGTGCCAGCAACTTGAGGGTTGCAGTTTCGATTCCCGCTTCCGCCATCCTAGTCACTGCCGTTGTGCCCTTGTGCAAGACACTTTACCCACCTGCTCCCAGTGCCACCCACACTGGTTTATATGTAAAAATTAGATATTGGGTTTCACTTTGTAAAGCGCTTTGAGTCACTAGAGAAAAAGCGCTATATAAATATAATTCACTTCACTTCACTTCACCCTTTGCCCCCGGTGCCGCTCACACTGGTGAATGAATGATGAATGAATGATTGGTGGTGGTCGGAGGGGCCGTAGGCGCAAACTGGCAGTCTACCCCAGGGCAGCTGTGGCTACAGATGTAGCTTACCACCACCAGGTGTGAATGAATGATGGGTTCCCACTTCTTTGTGAGCGCTTTGAGTATCTAACAATAGAAAAGCGCAGTATAAATCTAATCCATCATCATCATATGTTGATTCAAAACCTGTATGTACCTTTCAGCATTAATGGTGCCTTCACAAATGTGTAAGCAACCCATCCCTTTGGCACTAATACACCCCCATACCAACACAGATGCTGGCTTTTCAACTTTGCACCAATAACAGTCTGGATGGTTCTTTTCCTCTTTGGTCCGGAGGACGCGACGTCCACAGTGTCCAAAAACCATTTGAAATGTAGACCGGTCAGACCACAGAACACTTTTCCACTTTGCATTAGTCCATCTTACATGAGCTTGGGCCAAGCGAAGCTGGCGGCGTTTCTGGGTGTTGTTGATAAATGTCTTTGGCTTTGCATAGTGGAGTTTTAACTTGCATTTTCAGATGTAGCGACAAACTCTTACACACATTGAAGAGGGATGTGTACTATGGCTATGAGTTGTTGTTGTTTTTTTTGTTTTGTATTTTTCCCTTGGCCTCAGTCTCCACCCCCACTCCAGGGCCTAGGCTAAGACCGATTTTTTAATTTTATTTTAATCTTCTATTTTTTTCTTCCCCCCCCCCACCCCTTTTGTTTACCTGTATGTCATCTTTTTTGTAAGGGGCGCTGGAAGCCGGCAGACCCGTCAGCGATCCTGTTCTGTCTCCCTTTAATGTTTTTCTGATCTTGAATGGGATTGTGCTGAAAATTGTAATTTTCCTGAAGGAACTCTCCTGACGGAATAAATAAAGTACTATCTATCTATCTATCTATCTATCCATCTATCTATCTATCTATCTATCTATCTATCTATCTATCCATCCATCCATCCATCCATCCATCCATCCATCCATCCATCCATCCATCCATCCATCCATCCATCCATCCATCCATCCATCCATCCATCCATCCATCCATCCATCCATCCATCCATCCATCCATCTATCCATCTATCCATCTATCCATCTATCCATCTATCCATCTATCCATCTATCCATCTATCCATCTATCCATCTATCCATCTATCCATCTATCCATCTATCCATCTATCTATCTATCTATCCATCTATCTATCTATCTATCTAAACTGTAGTTTCTGACAGTGATTTTCTGAAGTGTTCCTGAGCCCATGTGGCGATATCCTTTACACACTAATGTCAGTTTTTGATGCATTACCGCCTGAGGGATCCAAGGTCACAGGCTTTCAATGTTGGTTTTCAGCCTTGCTGCTCACGTGCAGTAATTTCTCCAGATTCTCTGAACCCTTTTGATGATTTTACGGACCGTAGATGGTGAAATCCCTAAATTCCTTGCAATAGCTGGTTGAGAAATATTGTTCTTAAACAATTTGCTCACGCATTTGTTCACAAAGTGGTGACCCTCGCCCCATCCTTGTTTAATGGAAGCTGTTTTTTTACCCAATCATGGCACCCACCTGTTCCAAATTAGCCTGTTCACCTGTGGGATGTTCCAAATAAGTGTTTGCTGAGCATTCCTCAACTTTTTCAGTCTTTTTTGCCACTCCTGCCAGCTTTTTTGAAGCATATTGAAGGTTTCAGACTCCAAATGAGCAACTTTTTGCAACAAATAACAACAATTTTTAGTTCGAACATTAAATATCTTGTCTTTGCAGTCTATTAAATTGAATATAGGTTGAAAAGGATTTGAAAATCATTGTATTCTGTTTTGAGTTGCCATTTCCACAACGTGCCAACCTCACTGGTTTTGGGTTTTGTACATCAACAATATGGTTTGCCTGAGTTGCAGGACTAGATAGATATAAGAAAGAAAAAAAAATATATATATATATTTATATATATATATATAATATAGTACAAATCTATTAGGAATCGTTACAAATAAGAATTGTGATTCATTGGAAAATCTATGTACCGATATCACCCTTAATATTTAGCCCCTTCCTTGACTTCTAGCCCGCCAGTGTTTATGATACTTGTACGTAACAGTTTATTTGCTGCCATGGGGGCGGGGAATAGGGATTTAGAAGCCCCACTGTCACGCTGTTCGCTTGTGGCTCTCCAGTTTGCAGGACACAGCAAGAACGTGTCATCAACATGTGTTATCGCGGCGTGGCGATTGTATTAAAAGCTCTGCCGTCGGCCAAATTTATATCATTAATATCGCCCGTATCGCACGGCCCTAAATCAAGCTCATGCAAAGTGTTGTCCAGTAAAAATGCTGCACCTCCACCCCTCCACCCTGTAATGACTTTCTCGGCCTTTTCCTGTTAACAGTGTGTAGTTAAACCCGCAATGAAAACATGTTTTATACCGCCATGCTTGTAACAAGTATCTCCTTCCCCTTCCAGAACTGGCCTTCTGACACGCCTATTCACTTGTATTTAAAAAAAAAAAAAAGACAACAAACAACGTGTGGAGGAGGAAACCTGATTATAACCATTTTTTTTGTTGTTTTGTAACATCCAACCAATATGCATTTAAGTTGAAAAAAAATTAGCATGCCTTCGATTGATACTTGTCAACAAATCATTTAGACAGGGGTTCTAAGGCTTTTGGCACCGGGCCAGGGATGTCCAAATTGCGGCCTGCAGGGAATTTTTTTTAACGGCCCAACGGCACATTCTAAAAGTACGATTGATAAAATACAAAACATAAACAGTGGTATAAAAGAGTAAACAGGTGAAATTCAACAAGAAAATTATGCAATTTTGACTCTAATAACACAAAGCTGCCATGCAGGCTGTTTCTTTCTTAAAAAAAAAAAAAAAAGTGAATCCATCCATCCATCCATCTGCTTCCGCTTATCCGAGGTCGGGTCGCGGGGGCAACAACCTAAGCAGGGAAACCCAGACTTCCCTTTCCCCAGCCACTTCGTCTAGCTCTTCCCGGGGGATCCCGAGGCGTTCCCAGGCCAGCCGGGAGACATAGTCTTCCCAACGTGTCCTGGGTCTTCCCCGTGGCCTCCTACCGGTTGGACGTGCCCTAAACACCTTCCTAGGGAGGCGTTCGGGTGGCATCCTGACCAGATGCCCGAACCACCTCATCTGGCTCCTCTCGATGTGGAGGAGCAGCGGCTTTACTTTGAGTTCCTCCCGGATGGCAGAGCTTCTCACCCTATCTCTAAGGGAGAGACCCGCCACACGGCGGAGGAAACTCATTTCGGCCGCTTTTACCCGTGATCTTATCTTTTCGGTCATGACCCAAAGCTCATGACCATAGGTGAGGATGGGAACGTAGATCGACCGGTAAATTGAGAGCTTTGCCTTCCGGCTCAGCTCCTTCTTCACCACAACGGATCGATACAACGTCCACATTACTGAAGACGCCGCACCGATCCGCCTGTCGATCTCACGATCCACTCTTCCCCCACTCGTGAACAAGACTCCTAGGTACTTGAACTCCTCCACTTGGGGCAGGGTCTCCTCCCCAACCCGGAGATGGCATTCCACCCTTTTCCGGGCGAGAACCATGGACTCGGACTTGGAGGTGCTGATTCTCATTCCGGTCGCTTCACACTCGGCTGCAAACCGATCCAGTAAGAGCTGAAGATCCCGTGAAAAGTGAATCATATTTTTTTATTTATATAGCGCTTTTCTCAAGTGACTCAAAGCGCTTTACATAGTGAAACCCAATATCTAAGTTACATTTAAACCAGTGTGGGGGGCACTGGGAGCAGGTGGGTAAAGTGTCTTGCCCAAGGAGAGTAACTAGGATGGCACAAGCGGGAATCGAACCTGCAACCCTCAAGTTGCTGGCACGGCCACTCTACCAACCGAGCTATGCTAGCGACAGGCCTAAATACCTGTGTGCTAATTGTGAGCAGGTGTGCCTCGAGGTCCGCCCCTCGCCGAGGACCAATCACTAAAAGCACAGGTGCAGACAAAGGAGAAGGCAAGAAAACACTGAAAACACAACATGTCACATGATACTGGTTCATAAATACAAATGTAGAGTTTTAATCGAGGATGTTGTTCAGTTAAGAACACTTTTTTTTTTTACATATGTTTAGCTTGTGTGCTATTTCATGCTTGGCTGTTGTGTAGCTGCGAGCTCCACCATGTTTAACTTTTAGTAAAATGCAACCGTAAATATTTGATACTGGTTCATAAATACAAATGTAGAGTTTTAATCTAGGATATTGTTCAGTTAAGGGCTGTTTTTTTTTTTTACATATGTTTAGCTTGTGTGCAATTTCGTGCTTAGCTGTTGTGTAGCTGCGAGCTCCACCATGTTTAACTTTTAGTAAAATGCAACCGTAAATATTTGGTACTGGTTCATAAATACAAAAGTAGAGTTTTAATCCGGGATATTGTTCAGTTAAGGACACTTTTTTTTTTTTTACATATGTTTAGCTCGTGTGCTATTTCATGCTTGGCTGTTGTGTAGCTGCGAGCTACACCATGTTTAACTTTTAGTAAAATGCAACCGTAAATATTTGATACTGGTTCATAAAGACAAATGTAGAGTTTTAATCTAGGATATTGTTCAGTTAAGGACTGTTTTTTTTTTTGACATATGTTTAGCTTGTGTGCTATTTCGTGCTTAGCTGTTGTGTAGCTGTGAGCTCCACCATGTTTAATTTTTAGTAAAATGCAACCGTAAATATTTGATACTGGTTCATAAAGACAAATGTAGAGTTTTAATCTAGGATATTGTTCAGTTAAGGACTGTTTTTTTTTTGACATATGTTTAGCTTGTGTGCTATTTCGTGCTTAGCTGTTGTGTAGCTGCGAGCTCCACCATGTTTAATTTTTAGTAAAATGCAACCGTAAATATTTGATACTGGTTCATAAATACAAATGTAGAGTTTTAACCTAGGATGTTGTTCAGTTAAGGACACTTTTTTTTTTTTTTTTACATATGTTCAGCTTGTGTGCTATTTCGTGCTTGGCTGTTGTGTAGCTGCGAGCTCCACCATGTTTAACTTTTAGTAAAATGCAACCGTAAATATTTGATACTGGTTCATAAAGACAAATGTAGAGTTTTAATCTAGGATATTGTTCAGTTAAGGACACTTTTTTTTTTTTTTACATATGTTCAGCTTGTGTGCTATTTCGTGCTTGGCTGTTGTGTAGCTGCGAGCTCCACCATTTTTAACTTTTAGTAAAATGCAACCGTAAATATTTGATACTGGTTCATAAATACAAATGTAGAGTTTTAATCTAGGATGTTGTTCAGTTAAGAACACTTTTTTATTTTTACATATGTTTAGCTTATGTGCTATTTCATGCTTGGCTGTTGTGTAGCTGCGAGCTCCACCATGTTTAACTTTTAGTAAAATGCAACCGTAAATATTTGATACTGGTTCATAAATACAAATGTAGAGTTTTAATCTAGGATGTTGTTCAGTTAAGAACACTTTTTTTTTTACATATGTTTAGCTTGTGTGCTATTTCGTGCTTGGCTGTTGTGTAGCTGCGAGCTCCACCATGTTTAACTTTTAGTAAAATGCAACCGTAAATATTTGATACTGGTTCATAAATACAAATGTAGAGTTTTAATCTAGGATATTGTTCAGTTAAGGACACTTTTTTTTTTTAATACGTTTAGTTTGTGTGCTATTTCGTGCTTGGCTGTTGTGTAGCTGCGAGCTACATCATGTTTAACTTTTAGTAAAATGCAATTTTAAATATTTGATACTGGTTCATAAATACAAATCTAGATTTTGATCTAGGATATTGTTCAGTCAAGGACACTTTTTTTTTTTACATATGTTTAGCTTGTGTGCTATTTCGTGCTTGGCTGTTGTGCAGCTGCGAGCTCCACCATGTTTAACTTTTAGTAAAATGCAACCGTAAATATTTGATAAAGGTTCATAAATACAAATGTAGAGTTTTAATCTAAGATATTGTTCAGTTAAGGACACCTTTTTTTCTTACATATGTTTAGCTTGTGTGCTATTTCGTGCTGGGGTGTTGTGTAGCTGCGAGCTCCACCATGTTGAACTTTTAGTAAAATTCAACCGTAAATGTTTCATACAGGTTCATAAATACAAATGTAGAGTTTTAATCTAGGATGTTGTTCAGTTAAGGACACTTTTTTTTTTTTTACATATGTTTAGCTTGTGTGCTATTTCGTGCTGGGCTGTTGTGTAGCTGCGAGCCACACCACGTTTAACTTTTAGTAAAATGCAACCGTAAATATTTGATACTGGTTCATAATGACAAATGTAGAGTTTTAATCTAGGATGTTGTTCAGTTAAGGACACTTTTTTTTTTTTACATATGTTTAGCTTGTGTGCTATTTCGTGCCGGGCTGTTGTGTAGCTGCGAGCTACACCACGTTTTACTTTTAGTAAAATGCAACCGTAAATATTTGATACTGGTTCATAAATACAAATGTAGAGTTTTAATCTAGCATATTGTTTAGTTAAGGACCCTTTTTTTATTTTTTACATATGTTTAGCTTGTGTGCTATTTCGTGCTGGGCTGTTGTGTAGCTGCGAGCTCCACCATGTTTAACTTTTAGTAAAATGCAACCATAAATATTTGATACAGGTTCATAAATACAAATGTAGAGTTTTAATCCAGGATATTGTTCAGTTAAGGACACTTATTTTTTTTTTTACATATGTTTAGCTTGTGTGCTATTTCGTGCTGGGCTGTTGTGTAGCTGCGAGCTCCACCATGTTTAACTTTTAGTAAAATGCAACCGTAAATATTTGATACTGGTTCATAAATACAAATGTAGAGTTTTAATCTAGGATGTTGTTCAGTTAAGAACACTTTTTTTTTTTACATATGTTTAGCTTGTGTGCTATTTCGTGCTTGGCTGTTGTGTAGCTGCGAGCTCCACCATGTTTAACTTTTAGTAAAATGCAACCATAAATATTTGATACAGGTTCATAAATACGAAAGTAGAGTTTTGATCTAGGATATTGTTCAGTTAAGAACACTTTTTTTTTTTTTACATATGTTTAGCTTGTGTGCTATTTCGTGCTGGGCTGTTGTGTAGCTGCGAGCTCCACCATGTTTAACTTTTAGTAAAATGCAACTGTAAATATTTGATACTGGTTCATAATGACAAATGTAGAGTTTTAATCTAGTTCAGTTGAAGACATTTTTTTTTACATATGTTTAGCTTGTGTGCTATTTCATGCTTGGTTGTTGTGTAGCTGCGAGCTCCACCATGTTTAACTTTTAGTAAAATGCAACCGTAAATATTTGATACTGGTTCATAAATACAAATGTAGAGTTTTAATCTAGGATGTTGTTCAGTTAAGAACACTTTTTTTTTTTAAATAAGTTTAGCTTGTGTGCTATTTCATGCTTGGTTGTTGTGTAGCTGCGAGCTCCACCATGTTTAACTTTTAGTAAAATGCAACCATAAATATTTGATACAGGTTCATAAATACGAAAGTAGAGTTTTGATCTAGGATATTGTTCAGTTAAGAACCCTTTTTTTTTTTTACATATGTTTAGCTTGTGTGCTATTTCGTGCTGGGCTGTTGTGTAGCTGCGAGCTCCACCATGTTTAACTTTTAGTAAAATGCAACCGTAAATATTTGATACTGGTTCATAAATACAAATGTAGAGGTTTAATCTAGGATGTTGTTCAGTTAAGAACACTTTTTTTTTTTAAATAAGTTTAGCTTGTGTGCTATTTCATGCTTGGTTGTTGTGTAGCTGCGAGCTCCACCATGTTTAACTTTTAGTAAAATTCAACCGTAAATATTTGATACTGGTTCATAATGACAAATGTAGAGTTTTAATCTAGTTCAGTTGAAGACATTTTTTTTTACATATGTTTAACTTGTGTGCTATTGTGTGCTTGGCTGTTGTGTAGCTGCGAGCTCCACCATGTTGAACTTTTAGTAAAATGCAACCGTAAATATTTTATACTGGTTCACAAATACAAATATAGAGTTTTGATCTAGGATATTGTTCAGTTAAGGACACTTTTTTTTCCCCACACATGTTTAGCTCGTGTGCTATTGTGTGCTTGGCTGTTGTGTAGCTGCAAGCTCCACTATGTTTAACTTTTCTAAGTAACTCGCCTGCAATACAAGCAAATACCAACCTTGTGTGCTTTTCGGAGGACATTTATATGTAAATTGTCCATCTTAGCACAAGTTAACGCTGCTTACATCTGAGTTTATATCGGAGATTTTAGATGAGGACTCCTAAAATCTTATTTTTTTGCTGGTATCGGACCGATACCCGATATCAACATTTGATCAGGACACAACTGGTATTAATAATCACATATTTACATAGATAAGAGAAAACAACACAATTTTGGTTGACATTTTCACTTTTATAAAGGTCAAGTGTGCACAAATTTGGCTTTTATTAGAGATTTCTTAATCAATCAATCAATGTTTATTTATATAGCCCCAAATCACAAATGTCTCAAAGGACTGCACAAATCATTACGACTACAACATCCTCGGAAGAACCCACAAAAGGGCAAGGAAAACTCACACCCAGTGGGCAGGGAGAATTCACATTCAGTGGGACGCCAGCGACAATGCTGACTATGAGAAACCTTGGAGAGGACCTCAGATGTGGGCAACCCCCCCCCTCTAGGGGACCGAAAGCAATGGATGTCGAGCGGGTCCAACATGATACTGCGAAAGTTCAATCCACAGTGGCTCCAAGACAGCAGCGAGAGTCCCGTCCACAGGAAACCATCTCGAGCGGATCAGCAGCGTAGAGATGTCCCCAACCGATACAGGCGAGCGGTCCATCCTGGGTCCCGACGAGCGGTCCATCCTGGGTCTCGACTCTGGACAGCCAGTACTTCATCCATGGTCATCGGACCGGACCCCCTCCACAAGGGAGGGGGGGACATAGGAGAAAGAAAAGAAGCGGCAGATCAACTGGTCTAAAAAGGAGGTCTATTTAAAGGCTAGAGTATACAGATGAGTTTTAAGATGAGACTTAAATGCTTCTACTGAGGTAGCATCTCGAACTGTTACCGGGAGGGCATTCCAGAGTACTGGAGCCCGAACGGAAAACGCTCTATAGCCCGCAGACTTTTTTTGAGCTCTAGGAATCACTAATAAGCCGGAGTCTTTTGAACGCAGATTTCTTGCCGGGACATACGGTACAATACAATCGGCAAGATAGGCTGGAGCTAGACCGTGTAGTATTTTATACGTAAGTAGTAAAACCTTAAAGTCACATCTTAAGTGCACAGGAAGCCAGTGCAGGTGAGCCAGTACAGGCGTAATATGATCAAACTTTCTTGTTCTTGTCAAAAGTCTAGCAGCCGCATTTTGTACCAACTGTAATCTTTTAATGCTAGACATTGGGAGACCCGAAAATAATACGTTACAGTAATCGAGACGAGACGTAACAAACGCATGGATAATGATCTCGGCGTCTTTAGTGGACAAAATGGAGCGAATTTTAGCGATATTACGGAGATGAAAGAAGGCCGTTTTAGTAACGCTTTTAATGTGTGCCTCAAAGGAGAGAGTTGGGTCGAAGATAATACCCAGATTTTTTACAGAGTCACCTTGTTTTATTATTTGGTTGTCAAATGTTAAAGTTGTATTATTAAATAGAGGTCGGTGTCTAGCAGGACCGATAATCAGCATTTCCGTTTTTTTGGCATTAAGTTGCAAAAAGTTAGCGGACATCCATTGTTTAATTTCATTAAGACACGCTTCCAACTGACTACAGTCCGGCGTGTTGGTCAGCTTTAGGGGCATGTAAAGTTGGGTGTCATCAGCATAACAGTGAAAGCTAATACCGTATTTGCGTATGACGTCACCTAGCGGCAGCATGTAGATGCTGAAGAGTACAGGGCCAAGGACCGAACCCTGGGGAACTCCACATGTTACCTTAACATAGTCCGAGGTCACACTGTTATAGGAGACGCACTGCATCCTATCAGTAAGATAAGAGTTAAACCATGACAGGGCTGAGTCTGAAATACCAATTCGTATTTTGATACGCTCTAATAAAATATTATGATCGACGGTATCGAAAGCAGCGCTAAGATCGAGGAGCAGCAACATAGATGACGCATCAGAGTCCATCGTTAGCAATAGATCATTAGTCAGTTTTGCGAGGGCTGTCTCAGTCGAGTGATTTGCCCTGAAACCGGATTGAAAGGTTTCACATAGATTGTTAAACGCTAAGTGCTCATTTAGCTGCTCTGCAACAATTTTTTCGAGGATTTTCGAAATAAAGGGAAGGTGAGACACCGGTCGGTAGTTTACCATGAGGTCTGGATCGAGGTTAGGTCTTTTAAGGAGAGGATGAATAACCGCTTTTTTGAATGCAACGGGAACAGTGCCCGAGGAAAGTGATAAGTTTATAATATTTAGCACTGATGGACCTAATAATACAAAAAGCTCCTTGATAAGTTTCCCAGGAAGTGGGTCAAGTAAACATGTTGTTTGTTTTATTCCATTTACACGTTGTAACAATCCTTCTAATGTTATTTCATCAAAACGAGAGAAACTATTTTGGATATTTGCAGTATCCGCTGTATATACAATCGTATCTGTGTTACTATAACCCCGTTGTAGCTGGGACGCATTGTCTTTAATCTCCTTTCTAATAAGTTCAATTTTCTTATTAAAGAACTTCATAAAGTCATCTGCCGAATGGGTGGAGCTACTGGAAGGAGTCCCTTGTTGGGTTAGCGATGCTACTGTACTAAACAAAAATTTTGGATCGTTTTTATTAATGCGGATGAGATTTGAGTAATAATTAGTTTTAGCTAAGGTAAGCATGCGTTTATAAGTTATTAAACTATCACTCCATGCTTGATGGTGCACCTCAAGTTTAGTCGTGCGCCATTTGCGTTCCAGCTTTCTACATAATAATTTCTGAGCTCTAGTTTCTTCAGTAAACCATGGCGTACGCCTTTTTGGAGCCTTTTTTAACTTCAGCGGTGCTATACTATCAATGGTTTCGCGCAGTGCGTTGTTAAAGTTGTTAGTGAGGTTATCAATAGACCCCACATACTTTGGGAACGGTGCCATTACCGAGGGCAGTAGGTCCGCAAGAGTCGTCGTTGTGGCAGCATTAATGTTGCGGCTGCTATAGCAGTTATTATTATTATTAGCTTGCCGAACATGAGTCTGAACTTCGAATTTTATAAGGTAATGATCGGACATTACTTTAGTATACGGGAGTATCATAACTTTGGAGACGGTGATACCTCTGACAAGCACTAGGTCTATCGTATTACCGCTGCAATGCGTCGGTTCATTTATTATTTGTGTAAGACCACAGCTATCAATTATAGTCTGGAGCGCCACGCACGGTGGGTCCAATGGGGTATTCATATGGATATTAAAGTCCCCCATTATAATTATATTATCGGCGTGCGTCACTAGATCAGCAACAAACTCTGAGAATTCATTAATAAAGTCCGAATAGGGCCCTGGGGGGCGGTAGATAACGGCCAGGCACAGAGGCAGAGGTGTGGCAGACTTCATAGAAAGCACCTCAAACGATTTATATTTATTATTTAAGTTAGGACTAAAGTTAAAGTTTTCGTTGTATATTAGTGCGACACCCCCTCCCCTTTTGAGGTGACGGGCAATATGCGCATTCGTATAGTTAGGAGGGGATGCCTCATTTATCGCAAAAAAGTCGTCTGGTTTGAGCCAGGTTTCGCTAAGACCGATGACGTTAAGGTTGTTGTCTCTAATGACCTCATTGACTAATAACGTTTTGGGAGACAAAGATCTGATGTTTAGAAAGCCCATATTATAGGTAGTGGGCTGTTTTAAGGAGTTGTTGATAAAATTATCCGTAGTAGCAATATTAATAATGTTGCGTTTATTATGCGCAGTGTACTTAAAATAATTACGACCATATCTAGGAATTGATATGACGGGAATTTTCAGATTGTCTACTTGGCGCTGCGATAAACTGAACGCATCATAATTTGCCACCTCAGTAGAACGCATGTCTAACTCTGACGAAGTCATAGATACAGTAGAAAAAACATTTTGTGAGTTGTGTATTATTCTACGAAAATTGCTATGTGTACAGGGATCATCCAGCCTGGCGCTGGCTAGTTCTAACTTAACTGACTCCATACCCAGGCTAGCAGGCTCTGTAATTGCCTGTGACCGGGCTTGCTCTAGTGCAGTTAGTCAAATGTGGCTCAATGCGAAGTCTATGTTCCGAGACAAGAGGATAGCGCCTTCCTGGTTAGGGTGAAGGCCGTCTCTCCTCAGCAAGCCAGGTTTGCCCCAGAAAGAGGGCCAATTATCAATAAACGTAAATCCCTGTTGTCTGCAGAAGCTATCCAGCCACCTGTTAAGAGAGACTAATCTGCTATATCTCTCATCATTGCCTCTCCCAGGCAGGGGGCCAGAGACAATTACTCGATGCCTGGACATCTTTCTGGCGAGATTACAAGCCCTGGCTATGTTTCTCTTTGTAATCTCTGATTGTCTCATCCTAACGTCATTGGAGCCAACGTGTATTACTATATTCGCATAACTAGTGGTGCGGTTAGCCTGCCGTACGTGCTTACTAGACCTGTTGCGAGTTAGCTCCCTAAGATTAGCTTCAATGTCAGGTGCTCTGCCCCCGGGAATACACTTAATTGTGGCTGGTTTGCTAAGCTTTATGTTTCGGGTGATGGAGTCCCCTATAACTAAAGTGTGGTGCCCGGTAGACTGGGGTGTAGGACTAGCTAAAGGGCTAAATCTATTATGCGTCTCAACCGGTACACCGTAGCTTGTAGGCCGATTAGGGCTGCTACAAGCTGGGCTAGTTAGCTCGCTACAGCTAACGCTAGCAGATGTGTCCGCAACATCTAAAGTTACGAAATTACACTGCTCTAACTGGCGGACACGGCTCTCTAGCAAAGCCAACCTATCCATGAGTAAAGTGCACGAAGCGCAGGAAGCCATACTCACAGAAACTTTCCGTCGCCGAGTGGAGTGCCAGCTGTCTTCGGGAAGTGGTGGTCACGGTGGCTGGGGAGAAGCTTCCTTCAGACCGGCGCTGCCTTTCTCCGCTAGCCTCGTTAGCTTAGCAGCTAGCTAGCTGAGGGCGGAGTGGTGAGACAGAGATCGGGTGATTTGCAAGTTAAATTGAACTATTAAATATGTTCGATAAGTTGTAAATAAAGCTGCAAAACAGTTAAAATCACACAGATAGAACGATACTTAGCTTTTTTGCAACAAGAGCAGTCAGCGAGCAGTCATTCACGTTGACCCGGAACCGGACCTTCCTGCTTGGCACTCCAATGTGTGATATGCATGTTTTTTCTATATTTGACACATTACGGCTTGTTTTTTCCGTCCGCCTGCAGAAATCTCCTTATAAGATGGATTGTTGTCAAGAAAAGGACACTACAAAGCGCTGCAGTGTAGTCAATAAAGCAGACGTGCAAAAATAGACATCTTTCATGGTCAGTGTGGCAGCTTCAGTTGATTATCATGGAGACACTCCGCCATGACAAGCAAGATAAACCTCTCTGTGTGTCCCAGCATACAAATGTCATCACTATGAGTCCGGGACCAAAATTCCAGTGTTGATGCGCAAGTTTATAGGTATTGGTGCATTTTCATTGAGGGCCACATCGCAGTAATGGCTGCTTTCAGAGGGCCGCATTTTTTTTTTTAACTTAAAGGCCAACTGAAGTGAGATTTTCTTATTTAAACGGGGATAGCAGGTCCATTCTATTTGTCATACTTGATCATTTCGGATTTAGTAGAGAACATCCACGATAAAGTTTGCAACTTTTGGTGCTGATAAAAAAGCCTTGCCTGTACCGGAAGTAGCAGACGATGTGCGTGTGACGTCACGGGTTGTAGGGCTCCTCACATCCTCACATTGTTTACAATCATGGCCACCAGCAGCGAGAGTGATTCGGACCGAGAAAGCGACGATTTCCCCATTAATTTGAGCGAGGATGTGTCAGGCTTGGACTTGGATTTGGTTTACTCCTTCGATGCAGAGAGGATACGGGACGAGCCAAACGAGAGTGTAAGGTTTATTTAAATACTAAATACAAAAATAATCGAACTAAGGGTGCTCACAAAGAGGTACAAAACTTGGCTACAAAAATACAAACAGGAAAACAAAACACCTGCTCGATGGCATGAAAGACGATCAACTATAAACTTAAACTTGCACTGTGGCAGAACTATGAACAACTAAAACAAAAACACTTACTGTGACCGAAACAAGGGGCATGGATAGCAGGGTGCGTAGCAGGTAATCGTGAAGACATGAAGCAGAATGCAAATAGCAAAGTTCCCAGAATGATAAACAGAAAGCAAATGACTTAAGTACTGGCTGTGGTAATAGAAAACAGGTGTGAGAGGCTGAGGATCGGGGCACGACTTAAAGGGACCAGGTAGGTTGGCATGGAAACAAACAAAACCAGGAAGTGCAAAACGTGACTGAATGTCCAAAATGAAAATATAACATGACAAAACAAAACATGATCCATAGGTGTGACAGGATGAAAGATTTGTGGATGAGGAAAGTGAGAGTGAAGGACTAGAAAAAAAAGAAAAAGAAAAGACTACACAGTGGGAGCGATTAAGATGTTATTAGACAAATGTACTAGGATAATCCCTTATCTGCTTATTGTTTTACTAGTGTTTTAGTGAGATTTTATGGTCGTACCTGTACAACCTGAAGGTTGGCCCTGCACCTTTGTTCAGCACCAGTCGACGATTTTTATTTGAATCAAGCAAAATTATCTGCCAATAAGAGAAAATTCGGCTCTTCAAGACTTTCCAAAAAAAGTAAAATTAGCTAACCTCAATGAACCCCAAAATACCTTAAAATAAGTTGCTGGCACGGCCACTCTACCAACCGAGCTATACCGCCCCAATAGACCCAAATAGACCCGCTCGTCTGCAGTTCAAAAACAAGAAGAAAAAAAAATACAAAATACAAAAATGAGGGGTATTTTATTTGAATCAAGCGGGGATCGAACCTGGAACCCTGAAGTTGCTGGCACGGCCACTCTATCAACCGAGCTATACCGCCCCAATAGATCGAATAGAACCGCTCGTCTGCATGTCAAAAAAAAAAAAAAAAAAAAAAAGAGGGGTATTTTATTTGAATTTAGCAGGGATCGAACCTGGAAGCGGGGCTCGAACTTGGAACCCTCAAGTTGCTGGCACGGCCACTCTACCAACTGAGCTATACCGCCTCAATAGACCCGAATAGACCGGCTCGTCTGCAGTTCAAAAACAAGAAAAAAAAATTACAAAAATGAGGGGTTTTTTATTTGAATTAAGCGGGGATCAAACCTGGAACCCTCAAGTCTGCTGGTACGGCCACTCTACCAACCAAACTATACCGCCTCAATAGACCCGAATAGACCCGCTCGTCTGCAGTTCAAAAACAAGAAAAAAAAAAAATACAAAATACAAAAATGAGGGGTATTTTATTTGAATTAAGCGGGGATCGAACCTGGAAGCGGGGATCAAACCTGGAACCCTCAAGTTGCTGGCACGGCCACTCTACCAACCGAGCTATACTGCCTCAATAGACCCAAATAGACCCGCTCGTCCACAGTTCAAAAACAAGAAAAAAAAAATACAAAAATGAGGGGTATTTTATTTGAATCAAGCAAAATTATCTGCCAATAGAACAAGAAAATTCGGCTTGTCAAGACTTTCCAAAACAAGTACAATTAGCTTACCTCAATGAACCCAAAAATATATTAAAATATGTTGCTGGCACAGCCACTCTACCAACCGAGCTATACCGCCCCAATAGACCCGCTCGTCTGCAGTTCAAAAACAAGAAAAAAAAAAAAAAAAAATTAGGGGTATTTTAATTGAATTAAGCGGGGATCAAATCTGGAAGCCGGTATCAAACCTGGAACCCTCAAGTTGTTGGCACGGCCACTCTACCAACCGAGCTATACCACCCCAATAGACCCAAATAGACCTGCTTGTCCGCAGTTCAAAACCAAGAAAAAATTTCAAAACTGAGGGGTATTTTATTTGAATTAAGTGGGGATCAAACCTGAAACCCTCAAGTTGCTGGCAATGCCACTCTACCAACCGAGCTATACCGCCTCAATAGACCCGAATAGACCCGCTCGTCTGCAGTTCAAAAACAAGAAAAAAAAAAATACAAAAATTAGGGGTATTTTATTTGAATTAAGCGGGGATCAAACCTGGAAGCCGGTATCAAACCTGGAACCCTCAAGTTGCTGGCACGGCCACTCTACCAAATGAGCTATACCGCCCCAATAGACCCAAATAGACCTGCTCGTCTGCAGTTCAAAAACAAGAAAAAAAAAAAATAAAAATTAAGGGGTATTTTATTTGAATTAAGAACAATTATCTGCCAATAGAACAAGAACATTTGGCTTGTCAAGACTTTCCAAAACAAGTCAAATTAGCTAACCTCAATGAACCCAAAAATACCTTAAAATAAGTTGCTGTGCGCCTTATAATCCGGTTCGCCCTACGGTACGAGAAAAACGCCACATAAAACTACAAATGATATGCATTTTAAAAAATGAGCGAAAGCAGCATTTAACGAGGGCACCGTAGAAAACAAAGACTATTCACAAAAACCTGCATGTCGGATATACGTTGACTAATTCCAAGTCCATTGTGGGTTCTATAATTGATTCCTTTGTTTAGACGGCGTAATGACGAGACTATCTTTTATGCCTTATTCATAGGACATGCTTTGCATTTGCATTTTTTTTTTTTTTCTTTTTCCCCCCCGTCCCGGATGTTCGGAGAAAATGTCAGCCTTTGTGCACGGAGACGAGTCTGCGAGCCGCGTGCTCCATGCACATGAAAACCCCAAAGCCCTCGTTTTGAATATTGCACTTAAGGAACCTGGTCGATCACGGCCTCTTATTCCATTTTTTTTTTAAGCAGGCCCCTGATTTTTAATTACTATACATGGTGAATTAGCTAATGAATAATGAATGGATTCCTCACACTTAGTGCTCTGACTACAAATGCACTTCTGGCACTCTGCAACCCCCCCCCCCCCCCACCCCCACCCCCCCAACACACTACCAATGTCGCCTTCTTCCTATTCCCTTTTTTTTTTTTTTTCATGCCTCACTCATCCCCGTCCTCCCCTTCCCGCTGCACCAGCCCGAGTCTGATTCACGCACACAATTTCGTCCCATCTTTGCTTTTCTCACTCAGATTTGATTAGATTTTCCTTAGTGTGGAATTATTTACAGATGAGAGCCGAGGATTATATAGGAAGGAGGCGGATAGTGGTTTGCCGGGGGGGGGTGCTTCGAGGAAAGAGTGGAAAAATTAAAAAAATAAATAGCTTGAGGATAAAGGTGATGTGACGCTGTAGACCAGGGGTCGGGAACCTTTTTGGCTGAGGGAGCCGAAAAGCCAAATATTTTCAATCAATCAATCAATCAATGTTTATTTATATAGCCCCAAATCACAAATGTCTCAAAGGACTGCACAAATCATTACGACTACAACATCCTCGGAAGAACCCACAAAAGGGCAAGGAAAACTCACACCCAGTGGGCAGGGAGAATTCACATCCAGTGGGACGCCAGTGACAATGCTGACTATGAGAAACCTTGGAGAGGACCTCAGATGTGGGCAACCCCCCCCCCTCTAGGGGACCGAAAGCAATGGATGTCGAGCGGGTCTAACATGATACTGTGAAAGTTCAATCCATGGTGGCTCCAACACAGCCGCGAGAGTTCAGTTCAAGCGGATCCAAGACAGCAGCGAGAGTCCCGTCCACAGGAAACCATCTCAAGCGGAGGCGGATCAGCAGCGTAGAGATGTCCCCAACCGATACACAGACGAGCGGTCCATCCTGGGTCTCGACTCTGGACAGCCAGTACTTCATCCATGGTCATCGGACCGGACCCCCTCCACAAGGGAGGGGGGGACATAGGAGAGAGAAAAGAAGCGGCAGATCAACTGGTCTAAAAAGGAGGTCTATTTAAAGGCTAGAGTATACAGATGAGTTTTAAGGTGAGACTTAAATGCTTCTACTGAGGTGGCATCTCGAACTGTTACCGGGAGGGCATTCCAGAGTACTGGAGCCCGAACGGAAAACGCTCTATTGCCCGCAGACTTTTTTTGGGCTCTAGGAATCACTAATAAGCCGGAGTCTTTTGAAGGCAGATTTCTTGCCGGGACATATGGTACAATACAATCGGCAAGATAGGCTGGAGCTAGACCGTGTAGTATTTTATACGTAAGTAGTAAAACCTTAAAGTCACATCTTAAGTGCACAGGAAGCCAGTGCAGGTGAGCCAGTACAGGCGTAATGTGATCAAACTTTCTTGCTCTGTTCAAAAGTCTATTTATATATTTCCGTAAGAGCCATATCATATTTTTTTTAACACTGAACACAACTAAACGCGTGCATTTTTAAGTAAGACCAACATTTCTAGAGTATAATAAGTCTCTTATTCTTTGTAATAACATTGTTATTCTGAAGCTAACTGTGGAGGGGGAGTGGCCTGCGGGCCTGCAGCGAAGCAGGGTGTTGCCAGGATCGGCCTCAAAATCAGCGACAGGTGCGTAGAAGTCCCACCTGGGCCTTGTTATCTAATCACCTGTCGCTCTGTTATAAGCAGCAGCCAGGAGGAGAGACTGGGTTGGGGCTGGAAATACTATTGCTGGAGAGCAACTGAGAGACTTATTGAAAAATAAAACAATATTTTAACCCTGAAACAGGCTTTCAAGTCGGTGCTTGGGGGTCTGAAAAACCCCCAGGAGGGCAAGCCCCAGACTAACCAATAATAAATAAATAACTTCTTACCATTAAGGCAACTTCTTGAACAGGTGCGGTAGAAAACGTATGGATGGATTAAAAATGCATGAGAATGTTTTATATTTTGAACATTATTTTTAACACTGTGATTACAAGTGGAATTATTCATTACTTATCGTGTTAAGCAGTCATCAAAAGAGCCACATCTGGCTCTAGAGCCATAGGTTCCCTACGCCTGCTGTAGACGTAAGTCAGGTAGGAACTGACTCTGTGCATAGCTTGCAGTCCCAATCAAACAGGTCGCTGCAAATATAAAACCATATTTTCCGGACTATAAGGCGCACTTAAAGGCCTACTGAACTGAAATATTCTTATTTAAACGGGGATAGCAGGTCCATTCTATGTGTCATACTTGATCATTTCGCGATATTGCCATATTTTTGCTGAAAGGATTTAGTAGAGAACATCGATGATGAAGTTTGCAACTTTTGGTCGCTAATAAAAAAAAAAGCCTTGCCTGTACCGGAAGTAGCAGACGATGTGCGCGTGACGTCACGGGTTGTGGAGCTCCTCACATCTGAACATTGTTTACAATCATGGCCATCAGCAGCGAGAGCGATTCGGACCGAGAAAGCGACGATTTACCCATTCATTTGAGCGAGGATGAAAGATTTGTGGATGAGGAAAGTGAGAGTGAAGGACTAGAAGAAATACAAATAAAAAGGCGAGGACAGTGGGAGCGATTCAGATGTTATTAGACACATTTAGTAGGATAATTCTGGAAAATCTCTTATCTGATTAATGTGTTACTAGTGTTTTAGTGAGGTTATAAAGTCATACCTGAAAGTCGGAGGGGTGTGGTGACCGCCAGTGCCAAGAAAGTCGCAGCTGCCTTTTTGACAGCTGCAGGAGGACGCAAGCTCCGCTCATGTCTCCAGTAAGAGCCGACTTATTACCACATTTTTTTTTTTTGGCCGAAACCTGCCGGTTGACTCATGGTAGAGAAACATGTTCGCTTGACCGCTCTGTTCCATATTAAAGATTCACAACAAACAAAGAAAAATCGGCTGTGTTTTGGTTGCTAAAAGCAGCTGCAATACTCCGCTTTCCACCAACAGCATTCTTCTTTGACGTCTCCATTATTAATTGAACACATTGCAAAAGATTCAGCAACACAGATGTCCAGAATACTGTGTAATTATGCGATTAAATCGGACGACTTTTAGACGTGTGTGGTGCTGGAATAAAATGTCCGCTACAACCAATAACGTCACAAGCACTCGTCATCATTCCGCGACGTTTTCAACAGGACACTTCGCGGGAAATTTAAAATTGGAATTTAGTAAACTAAAAAGGCCGTATTGGCATGTGTTGCAATGTTAATATTTCATCATTGATATTTAACTATCAGACTAAGTGATCGGTAGTAGTGGGTTTCAGTAGGCCTTTAAAATCCTTTTTTTTCTCCTCAAAACTCCACATTGCGCCTTATAAGCCGGTGCATCTAATTTACGGAATAATTCTGGTTTGGCTTACCGACCTCGAAGCTATTTTATTTTGGTACATGGTGAAATGATAAGTGTGATCAGTAGATGGCAGTCAAACATAAGAGATATGTGAAGACTGCAATATGATGGCCGTCACACACAATAGATACGTGTAGACTACAATATGACTCAGGTACAAACCCCGTTTCCAAATGAGTTGGGAAATTGTGTTAGATGTAAACATAAACAGAATACAATGATTTGCAAATCATTTTCAACCCATATTCAGTTGAATGCACTACAAAGACAACATATTTCATGTTTAACTCATAAACTTTATCATTTTTTTTGCAAATAATAAATAACTTAGAATTTCATGGCTGCAACACGTGCCAAAGTAGTTGGGAAAGGGCATGTTCACCACTGTGTTACATCACCTTTTCTTTTAACAACACTCAATAATCGTTTGGGAACTGAGGAAACTAATTGTTGAAGCTTTGAAAGTGGAATTCTTTCACATTCTTGTTTTATGTAGAGCTTCAGTCGTTCAACAGTCCGGGGTCCCCGCTGTCGTATTTTACGCTTCAAAATGCGTCACACATTTTCAATGGGAGACAGGTCTGGACTGCAGGCGGGCCAGGAAAGTACCCGCACTCTTCTTTTACGAAGCAAAGCTGTTGTAACACGTGCTGAATGTGGCTTGGCATCGCCTTGCTGAAATAAGCAGGGGCGTCCATGAAAAAGACGGCTTTTAGATGGCAGCATATGTTGTTCCAAAACCTGTATGTACCTTTAAGCATTAATGGTGCCTTCACAGATGTGTAAGTTACCCATGCCTTGGGCACTATTGCACCCCCATACCATCACAGATGCTGGCTTTTGAACTTTGGTTCGCTTCCCCTTTGGTCCGGATGACACAATGTCGAATATTTCCAAAAATAATTTTAAAAGTGGACTCGTCAGACCACAGAACACTTTTCCACTTCGCATCAGTCCATCTTAGATGATCTCGGGCCCAGAGAAGCCGGCGGCGTTTCTGGATGTTGTTGATAAATGTCTTTCACTTTGCATAGTAGAGCTTTAACTAGCACTTACAGATGTAGCGACAAACTGTATTTAGTGACAGTGGTTTTATGAAGTGTTCCTGAGCCCATGTGGTGATATCCTTAAGAGATTGATGTCGGTTTTTGATACAGTGCCTTCTCATGGATCAAAGGTCACGGTCATTCAATGTTGGTTTCCGGCCATGCCGCTTACGTGGAGTGATTTCTCCAGATTCTCTGAACCTTTTGTTGATATTATGGACCGTAGATGTTGAAATCCCTACATTTTTTGCAATTGCACTTTGAGAAACCTTGTTCTTAAACTGTTTGACTATTTGCTCACGCAGTCGTGGACAAAGGGGTGTACCTCGCCCCATCCTTTCTTGTGAAAGACTGAGCATTTTTTGGGAAGCTGCTTTTATACCCAATCATGGCACCCACCTGTTCCCAATTAGCCTGCACACCTGTGGGATGTTCCAAATAAGTGTTTGATGAGCATTCCTCAACTTTATCAGTATGTATTGCCACCTTTCCCAACTTCTTTGTCACGTGTTGCTGGCATCAAATTCTAGTTAAGTTCATGATTATTTGTAAAAAAAAAAAAAAAGTTTATCAGTTTGAACATCAAATATGTTGTCTTTGTAGCATATTCAACTGAATATGGGTTGAAAATGATTCGCAAATCATTGTATTCCGTTTATATTTACATCACACACAATTTCCCAACTCATATGGAAACGGGGTTTGTAAACAACACCAACATGCTATATGTTCCATTGAAAATATAGCACATTACACACGGCACTCCAAAAAAAAAAATCTATCAAAATGTTTTAGTAGGACTTTGGTAAGCTATGAATCCGCACCGCTTGATGTGCTTTAGCATACGAGTATTTTTATGGTATGTGTATAAGGTAAGACATATTATCTGGAGTTTTGTTTTGCAATATCATGCAAAAGCAACTTTTCTTAACTTCTTGTACCTGCTGATCTGTATTTGGGATCTGCATAAGTCCGCCTTTTTAGTCCGTAGTCAATAAGCTTCTTCTCTTTCTCTATCTTCCTGTTATCGGGCATCCATCCTCCGCTGTTGCCATTTCTAATACAAAGTAGTGTAAAGTTCTTACTTATATCTGTCAGTAAACTCGCCATGGAAGCACTAAAACATACCGGTGTAGTGAGTTTACATTATTCACCCAAGGAAACTTAGTTATTAGAAATTTCCGGCTGTGTTGTTGCACTAGTGAGCCACGGATGAGGAGATGCTGCTTCGTTATAGATTTAAGGAAAGTCTGAATGTCATTTAAAGAGTGAGCTCCATATTTTGACACTTCTTAACTCCCGTCCTTGCACGCTACACGGCTACAACAAATATGACGGAGATAAGACTCATAAATAAACCACGTACATGAGACCGCCCACAAAACGGCGCATCTCGACCTTCAGAAGGCGGCTTGAAGATGATCTGCAAAACATCATCAGTACAACATTTTGACCAAAGAACCACCATTACATCTTATGTAGACCACAAAGGAAGTGTTTTACATTTACAAAAAAATATACACAATATGACTCCTTTAAAGTGCCGTATAATCCGGTGTGTCTTAAAAAATGAAAAAAGATCAAAAATAGACCATTCATTGGCGGTGCGCCTTATAATCCGGTGCGCCCTATGGTCCAGAAAAAACGGTAGGCTTTTTATCCGATCAAATGTGTCCATGTGCGCATAGCTATTTTGGCACTAAAAATTGCATTAATCTCCAAACACTGGGCTCTTTTTTTAATTTGATTGGAAATCAATCCAAATATGATCCAAATTCAAAAGTGTGATTAATCGGATTTTTAAAAATAAGATACCTGTGGAAGTTGCTTCTTAGCAGTTCCAGTGTACACACGTCATCGAAGCCTGGGGTGCAGTTTTTAATAAAGTAAAAAATGCTCAACAATGACTCAAAATGTATTTTCAGAAGTCCGTGACTTTTCTGTCCCTCCCACTCCTTCTCTCGTCCCCTGCTCTTGGCCGCTTACCGTTAAAGACAGCAGATGATTAGATTAACACGTACGACCTGTGAAAGCCTATCGCCTAAACTCCTCCAACCTCCATGGACAAAGCTACGAACAATGGGAGACCGGGCTTTCTGCTCCGTTGCTCCCAATCTGAGGAAGGCTCTCCCTGCCCACCTGAGGGCACCTCAGACTGTGGATGCTTTTTAAAAAGGCTTAAAAACCCATCTTTTAAAAAAAGCCTTTTTATAGACATGAATGCTGGTTCTAGCTATTGGGCTGTTTCTAGTTTTATATATATATATATATTTGTATTATCTTTTTACTATTATTATTATTATTACTATATTTTTTACACTGTGGCACTTTGAGGTTGTTTGCTCAACGTAAAGTGCTTTTTTTTACAAATAAAATCTACTATTATTATTATTATTACCTGTAATAATAATAATAATAATAATAATGGATTATATTTATATTGCGCTTTTCTATTGTTAGATACTCAAAGCGCTCACAGAGAAATGAGAACCCATCATTCATTCACACCTGGTGGTGGTAAGCTACATCTGTAGCCACAGCTGCCCTGGGGTAGACTACCAGTTTGCGCCTACGGCCCCTCCGACCACCACCAATCATTCATTCATCATTCATTCACCAGTGTGAGCGGCACCGGGGGGGGGGCAAAGGGTGAAGTGTCCTGCCCAAGGACACAACGGCAGTGCCTTTGATGTCAATAGGTGGGAAGCGAACCTGCAACCCTCAGGTTTCTGGCACGGCCTCTGTACCCACTACGCCATGCCGCCCTGTCAGCTGCGTCTCGCCGTCAGCACGTGCCCCGCCCCCATCCCGATGCTGATCGTCCTCAGCACCATAGACAGAGGCGGTGACCTTTTCCCCTGGCCCCTCCACAGTGCCATTTGACAGTATTAAAATAAAATCTTAAAAACCACTAGGGGGTGGGCAGAAAAAAATAATATATCAAAGGTAGAGTGGCCGTGCCAGCAACTTGAGGGTTGCAGGTTCGATTCCCGCTTGCGCCATCCTAGTTACTGCCGTCGTGTCCTTGGGCAAGACACTTTACCCACCTGCCCCCAGTACCACCCACACTGGTTAAAATGTAACTTAGATATTGGGTTTCACCATGTAAAGCGCTTTGAGTCACTTGAGAAAAGTGCTATATAAATATGATTCACTTCACTATTAGTTGTTTGTATTACCTGGGCTACTTTTTCGCACTTGCCTGTCGTCTCTGCATCCTGGGGTCCAGTAATAGTGAAGACTTCCAAGCGGAGTAATTCTCAACGGACTTGGTGTCCTTTTTTTGTGTCTCCAGCTTTCTTTCTTTTTTTTTTTTTTCCGTTTTTTTTTTCCCCCCCGTTTCCCAAAGACAGGCATGACAAGCGATGTGGACACTTTAAAAGTGGCCGTCAGCGTGAATGTGTTTGTCTATACGTGTTACCGTCTATCACTTTGCACTCTCGCTCGCTTGCTTGCAAGGTGGCCAAAGCTCACCATCAACTAAAAAAAAAAAGGGGGGGAAAAAAAATAAATAAATAAAGACTTCTCTACAATTATCAGCACACAGGCCGCTGGAGACGTCCGCCCCAGGGCGAACTGGGATTAAATTCAATAGGAAGAGTGTCAGACATGGGAAGATAACCCATGGTCGTGTAAACCTGGGATTAAGTTGAACAGTTTGAACATTTCATGTTGCATGATGTTTACCGCGGTCGGCGGGAATAAAATAACGGTGTCAAAGTTCACTTCGTATGAATCCCTTGATATTTTTTGCATCATGAAGGCACTCCACTGGCCTTCAGTGATGCCGACATTGACTGGACTAGCACTTTAATATCATGTCCACTAGGGTTGGACGGAATACCGGTACTAGTATAGCAGGGGTGTCCAAACTTTTTCCACTGAGGGCCGCACTCTGAAAAATCAAAGCATTTTTTTTATTTTAAAAACCAATACAATATATGTATAAAAAATAGACATTCAGCCCTCCACTCTGTTATGATCCCGGGGCGGTATAGCTCGGTTGGTAGAGTGGCCGTGCCAGCAACTTGAGGGTTGCAGGTTCGATTCCCGCTTCCGCCATCCTAGTCACTGCCGTTGTGTCCTCGGGCAAGACACTTGACCCACCTGCTCCCAGTGCCACCCACACTGGTTTAAATGGAACTTAGATATTGGGTTTCACTATGTAAAGCGCTTTGAGTCACTAGAGAAAAGTGCTATATAATTCACTTCACTTCATACAAAGGGTTTTGGTCCCAAAAAAATATTAAAAATGTGTCATTATTCAGCATTGTTATTTTCATTATTATTCACGTGTCAAACTCACATACAGAGTGGGCCAAAATTTTAAACAGAACAAAGCCGCGGGCCAAGGTTGAACAAATGAACCTTTTAATAAGGACCCAAACAAGTTTTGCATTAAATAGTGAACAAGCAAGGCTTATATAACTTTATCCATCCATCCATCCATCTTCTTCCGCTTATCCGAGGTCGGGTCGCGGGGGCAGCAGCCTAAGCAGGGAAGCCCAGACTTCCCTCTCCCCAGCCACTTCGTCTAGCTCTTCCCGGGGGATCCCGAGGCGTTCCCAGGCCAGCCGGGAGACATAGTCTTCCCAACGTGTCCTGGGTCTTCCCCGTGGCCTCCTACCGGCTGGACGTGCCCTAAACACCTCCCTAGGGAGGCGTTCGGGTGGCATCCTGACCAGATGCCCGAACCACCTCATCTGGCTCCTCTCGATGTGAAGGAGCAGCGGCTTTACTTTGAGTTCCTCCCGGATGGCAGAGCTTCTCACCCTATCTCTAAGGGAGAGACCCAAACTCATTCCGGCCGCTTGTACCCGTGATCTTATCCTTTTGGTCATGACCCAAAGCTCATGACCATAGGTGAGGATGGGAACGTAGATCGACCGGTAAATTGAGAGCTTTGCCTTCCGGCTCAGGTCCTTTTTCACCACAACGGATCGATACAACGTCTGCATTACTGAAGACGCCGCACCGATCCGCCTGTCGATCTCACGATCCACTCTTCCCTCACTCGTGAACAAGACTCCTAGGTACTTGAACTCCTCCACTTGGGGCAGGGTCTCCTCCCCAACCCGGAGATGGCACTCCACCCTTTTCCGGGAGAGAACCATGGACTCGGACTTGGAGGTGCTGATTCTCATTCCGGCCGCTTCACACTCGGCTGCAAACGGATCCAGTGAGAGCTGAAGATCCCGGCCAGATGAAGCCATCAGGACCACATCATCTGCAAAAAGCAGAGACCTAATCCTGCGGTCACCAAACCGGAACCCCTCAACGCCTTGACTGCGCCTAGAAATTCTGTCTATATAACTTTAGTGACATGCAAAATCCAGTTTCAAATAATAATAATAATAATTAAAAAAAAAAAATCAATGGCATATCAAATGAAATTTAAATAAAAATTGTATGCCTTTTATTTCTATTTGCGATCTTCTGAGGTAAATATATATATTTTTTCCACAGGCTAATAATAAATTGTAAAATAAAATAACAATAATGAATGAACCAAACATTCAAGTCTTGAAGCAGTAAGAGAAAATGCATGAATAAAACGTTAATTATTGGTCGGTTTGCTGGAAGTTTCCCGGAAGAGTTAGTGCTGCAAGGGGTTTCTGGGTATTTGTTCTGTTGTGTTACGGTGCGGATGTTCACCCGAAATGTGTTTGCCATTCTTGTTTGGTGTGGCGCATATTTGTAGCAGTGCTAAAGTTGTTTATACGGCCACCCTCAGTGTGACCTGTATGGCTGTTGAACAAGTATGCCTTGCATTCACTTGTGCGTGTGTGTGTGTGTAAAAGCCACATATATTATGTGACACGCGGACGTGACGACAGGTTGTAGAGAACGCTAAAGGCAGTGCCTTAAATGCACGCCCCCAATATAGTTGTCCGGGTGGAAATCGGTAGAAATTGGGGAGAATGGTTGCCCCGGGAGATTTTCGGGAGGGGCACTGAACTTCGGGAGTCTACCGGGAAAATTAAGAGGGTTGGCAAGTATGAGTATTAGCGGTGAATGTGGTGTTACAGCGACACCGACGCTGTATAACACCGGCGGGCCAGCTCTAATGCTAAATTGATATTGACTCAAGGGCCAAATTAAATCACACGGCGGGCCAGATTTGGCCCGCGGGCCAGAGTTTGACACCCGTGCTCTTTAGAAAAAAAAAAAATGGAAAAAACACAAAATATGCAATATTTCCAGCCAATAACTTTTTTAGGTGGAATATTTGAGATTATATAATAATTGGAGCCTTAATTTTGGATTTTGATTCATTATTATTTTTTGAGCAATGACACTTAAAAACAAATCCACACTAAAATAATTGAGTTTCAAAAGTGTCCTACTCATTAAAGTGTTAAAAAAAATCAATTATACTTTTTTTTTTACTGTTTACTTTTAGCACAATAATCTCAAGATCAACTTCAGATATATCCGTCAATTTTAAGTTTTATTGTTTATGATTTGTTTGTTTGTTTTAGACCTTTCTTAAAAAAAAAAAAAGCTCAGTTTTTTATATGGCAAAACACAAAATATGCAACATTTTCCTCCCAAAAAATATCTCAAAGTGGAATATTTAATGTGATGTAATTGAAGCCTTGAATATGTGAATAATTCAAAATGACATTGATTTTGATTCATTATTATTTTTTTAAAGAAAGAAACAGCCTGCATGGCAGCTTTGCCTTATTAAAGCATTGCAACATTTTCTTGTTACATTTCACCTGTTTGCTCTTTTACATCACTTTTTTATGTATTTAATTTTTTTCAATTGTGTTTTTAAAATGTACCGTGGGGCCGTTAAAAATGACCTGCGGGCCGAAAATGGCCCCCGGGCCGCACTTTGGACACCCCTGTAGTATAGTATCGCCGTACTAATGAATCAACAACGGCACTATACTTTTTTCTTTTTAAACAGGCATGAGATTGCTCGTTTTTCGACAGAGGAGCATGTTCGGCAGCACACAAACACCGAGTACTTACAAGCAGAAACAGTATGTAGACAGAAAAGGGAGAACGGACGCATTTTGGCCTAAAAATTAAAGATAAAAGTGACAATAAAACACTGAAACGCCCTCAGGAAGAGGTGCTTTAAGACATGGCTAGCTGGCTAGCGGCTAACGTCCATCCGAAGTGTTTTAGCTACTTCTAAGTCACTAATCATGGTGACAAATAAAGTAAGTTTCTTACATGTATCGTCCCTGCAGGACGAGGAATAGCTAAATATGCTTCACTACACACCGTAGCTCACCTAAATGTAAACAAATGCCACGGGTGGCTCGACACCTGACGTCCATTGTAATGATACCAAGTACAGCAGCGTATATAGTCGATACTACTACTTCCTTTTTTTTAAAATTCATATTATGTTTATAAATTCCGGAAATACATCCCTGGACACATGGGGACTTTGAATATGACCAATGTATGAGCTTCTAACTACTTGGTATCGAATCGATACCTAAATGTGTGGTATCATCCAAAACTAATGTAAAGCATCCAAACAACAGAAGAATAGGTGATTATGACTGTTTTAAAAAAAGTGTTGATACAGAAAGCAGGCAGATATTAACAGAATCTACACCTGACATCCACTGTAGTGATATCAAGTACAAGAGTGTATCTAGTCGATACTACTACGATTACATCGATTTTGTATTTTTTAAAATTCATATTATGTTTATAAATTCAGGAAATAGATCCCCTGGACGCATGGGGACTTTGAATATGACCAATGTATGAGCCTGTAACTACTTGGTATCGAATCGATACTTAAATTTGTGGTATCATCCAAAACTAATGTTAAGCATCCAAACAACAGAAGAATAGGTGATTATTACTTTTTTTTATTTTTAAGTGTTGAAACAGAAAGTAGGCAGATATTAACAGGGTCTACACCTGACATCCACTGTAGTGATATCAAGTACAAGAGCATATCTAGTCGATACCACTACGATTAAATCGATTTTGTATTTTTTCAAATTTATATTATGTTTATAAATTCAGGAAATACATCCCTGGACACATGGGGACTTTGAATATGACCAATTCATGAGCCTCTAACTACTTGGTATCGAATCGATACTTAAATTTGTGGTATCATCCAAAATCAATGTAAATTATCTAAACAACAGAAGAATAGGTGATTATTATTGTTTAAAAAAACAAGTGTTGAAACAGAAAGCAGGAATATATTAATTGGATCTACACCTGAGATCCACTATAATGATACCAAGTACAAGAGTGTATCTAGTCGATACTACTACGATTACATCGATTTTTGTATTTTTTAAAATTCATATTATGTTTATAAATTCAGGAAATACATCCCTGGACACATGGGGACTTTGAATATGACCAATGTATGTGCCTGTAACTATTTGGTATCGAATCGATACCTAAATGTGTGGTATCATCCAAAACTAATGTAAAACATCCAAACAACAGAAGAATAGGTGATTATTACATAAAAAAAAAAGTGTTGAAACAGAATAGACGGCAGATATTAACAAGATCTACACCTAACATCCACTGTAATGATATCAAATACAAGAGTGTGTCTAGTCGATACTACTGCGATTACATTGATATATTTTTTTTTCCTTTTTTTGGAAATTCATTTTATGTTTATAAACTCAGAAAATATGTCCCTGGGTATATGAGGACTTTGAATATGACCAATGTATGATCATGTAACTACTTGGTATCGGATCGATACCTAAATGTGTGGTATCATCCAAAACTAATGAAAAGCATCCAGACAACAGAAGAATAAGTGATTATTACATTTTAACAGAAGTGGAGATAAAACACGTTGAACCAGAAGGTCAGAGTAAATGAACGAGTAGATTAATAATCCATTTTCTACTGCTTGTCCCACATAATTTTGAAAAAAATAATAGAATAAAAAAATGACACAATATATTGTTGTGTATGCTGGAGCTCAAGCCACAGAAGTTTCTTTGGCGCAAAAAAATTATGACTGAAGGGGTGACACATTTATTTTTGCACTTTTGTTTTATCGACTGTTTAGTTAAGAAACATATTCATTATTAAGCATGTTTGATTATTTTAGCATTGCAAATGTATTTGGTTAGTACAAACCCCGTTTCCATATGAGTTGGGAAATTGTGTTAGATGTAAATATAAACAGAATACAATGATTTGCATATCATTTTCAACCCATATTCAGTTGAATATGCTACAAAGACAACATATTTGATGTTCAAACTCAGAAACTTTATTTTCTTTTGCAAATTATGATTAACTTAGAATTTCATGGCTGCAACACGTGCCAAAGTAGTTGGGAAAGGGCATGTTCACCACGGTGTTACATCACATTTTCTTTTAACAACACTCAATAAACGTTTGGGAACTGAAGAAACTAATTGTTGAAGCTTTGAAAGTGGAATTCTTTCCCATTCTTGTTTTATGTAGAGCTTCAGTCGTTCAACAGTCCGGGGTCCCCGCTGACGTATTTTACGCTTCATAATGCGCCACACATTTTCAATGGGAGACAGGTCTGGACTGCAGGCGGGGCAGGAAAGTACCCGCACTCTTTTTTTTTACAAAGCCACGCTGTTGTAACACTAGTCTTGCTGAAATAAGCAGGGGCGTCCATGATAACGTTAATTGGATGACAACATATGTTGATCCAAAACCTGTATGTACCTTTCAGCATTAATGGTGCCTTCAGAGATGTGTAAGTTACCCATGCCTTGGGCACTAATACACCCCCATACCATCACACATGCTGGCTTTTGAACTTTGCGCCTATAACAATCCGGATGGTTATTTTCCTCTTTGTTCCGGAGGACACCACGTCCACAGTTTCCAAACATAATTTGAAATGTGGACTTGTCAGACCACAGAACACTTTTACACTTTGCATCAGTCCATCTTAGATGAGTTCGGGCCCAGCGAAGCCGGCGGCGTTCCTGGGTGTTGTTGATAAATGGGTTTTGCTTTCCATAGTAGAGTTTTAACTTGCACTTACAGATGTAGCAACCAACTGTAGTTACTGACAGTGGTTTTATGAAGTGTTCCTGAGCCCATGTGTTGATATCCTTTACACACTGATGTCGGTTTTTGATGCCGTACCGCCTGAGGGATCAAAAGTCCGTAATATCATCGCTTACGTGCAGTGATTTCTCCAGATTTTTTTAACTTTTTGATAATTTTACAGACCGTAGATGGTAAAATCCCTAAATTCCTTGCAATAGCTCGTTGAGAAATGTTGTTCTAAAACTGTTCGACAATTTGCTTACAAAGTTGTGACCCTCACCCCATCCTTGTTTGTGGAAGCTGCTTTTACACCCAATCATGGCACCCACCTGTTCCCAATTAGCCTGCACACCTGTGGGATGTCCCATATAAGTGTTTGATGAGCATTCCTCAACGTTATCAGTATTTATTGCCACCTTTCCCAACTTCCTTGTCACGTGTTGCTGGCATCAAATTCTAAAGTTAATGATTATTTGCAAAAAACAACATCAAATATGTTGTCTTTGTAGCATATTCAACTGAATGTGGGTTGAAAATGTTTGGCAAATCATTGTATTCTGTTTATATTTACATCCAACAAAATTTCCCAATTCATATGGAAACAGGGTTTGTACTTATATTTCCAATCAGTCTGACCTAAAATGAGTAACGAGGAAAAACCCGAGTGATGATGTCAAGATCGTTCACGACAAATATCATTGCTAAGGACAGAAATGTTAATGTCGACATTTGCCGACTAATCGTTGAAGTCCTGTAAACCGATAAAAAACAAAAAACATGCAATGATCAACAATCCAATTAAGGACTAACATCATATTAATTTATTAAAAGGTGTACCTTGGTTTTCATATGTCCACTTTTGCGTATGACTCGGTTTTTTCGTCATATTCCGTCTGGCCCCATAATATCCGCGCAATCAAGCGCCCGGGCGAAAAACGCCGAGCTTTGATGACTTAGTTTCTCTGCTTTATTTGTAGTTTTTATTGACTTCGGCTGCAAAACAAGCCATCGCAGGGCCAAAGAAAGTTGCAGTGCCAGCACTTTGACAAAGAAGGTGAGAAACACTATTAAATTTAAAAGGAACTCGTAACAAAGGATGAAAGTGGCGTCCGTGGGGATCGCCCCTCGTCTTAGCAGACGTCTTCAAAAAAAGTTAAAAGTGATGCTAAATGTTAATTTATCCCTATATATATATATTAGAGATGCGCGGATAGGCAATTATATCATCCGCAACCGCATCACCAAAGTCATCATCCACCCGCCGTCCACCCGAACCAACATTTTATCAGAGCCACAACCGCCCGCCTGCTGAAATACATCGGAAATCACCCACCTTTACCATCCACAGCGCTATTTAAACCCGTTTCACAGAGAAATGAAGATAATGAGAGCCGCTAACGTTCTCACGAATATCCAATGGCGTTCATCCAGATGACAAGAATAAGGGCCTGCTGTGAAGCCATTGCCTTTGACACCTTCGACAAAATATACAAACCGATTGTTGGTCCGGCAACATGTTGTGTGCAGCTTCCGCAGTCACACGTACAAGATTGAAAGGCATACTGGGTGATACAGAGTACACTGATGGTTGTTATATAAACAACTTTACACTTACTTATATGCGCCACGCTGTGAAGACACACCAAACAAGATTGACAAACACATTTCGGGAGAACATCCTCACAGTATTACAACGGGCGTGCTATGAAGTCATTGACTTTGTCGCCCTCTACAACATGTACGATCTGCTTATCAGTCCAGCATCATGTTGTGTGTGTGGCTTCCGCGGCAACACGCACACGACTGCAAGGCATACTGGGTGACACAGAGTACACTAATGGTTGTGATATAAACAATTTTAACACTCTTAGTAATATGCGCCACGCTGTGAAGCCACACCAAACAAGATTGACAAAAACAACAAACGCAACACAACAAATACCCAGAATCCTTTGTATCCGTGACTCTTCCTGCAATATATTTTACACCTCCGCACCCCCAACCCTGCCCACCTTACCGACGCACGGGGAGTTTGCTGCTAGCGGGGTGTGTAAAATAGTCAGGATTTGTCATGGATACAAAGGATTCTGGGTATGTGTTGTGTTGCGTTTATGTTGTTTTTGTCAATCTTGTTTGGTTTGGCTTCACAGCGTGGTGCATATTACTAAGAGTGTTAAAATTGTTTATATCACAACCATTAGTGTACTCTGTGTCACCCAGTATGCCTTGCAGTCGTGTGCGTGTTGCCGCGGAAGCCACACACAACATGATGCTGGACTGACAAGCAGATCGTACATGTTGTAGAGGGCGACAAAGTCAATGACTTCATAGAACGCCCTAATACTTATTATCTGGGTGACTGCCGGCAGTCATTCTAGAGAATATCAGCGTCTCCTATTGTCTTCTTCGCTTTATGACACGGGTCTTAAATGGCTCTTTGAATGGCAAAGGATACCGATCCCAGAACCATGTATATCAAATATTTCCGGATGGTTCAACCGCCACCCGCCCGAATCTAATTACAATCAATTTTTTCGTCATGTCACCCGCCCGACCCGCGGTTTATCCGCGGACGGGACCGCAAACCGCGTATCTCTAATATATATACCGCAATGAGGTGGTGACTTATCCAGGGTGTACCCCGCCTTCCGCCTGAATGCAGCTGAGATAGAAAGAAAACAGGGGTATTTTTACCACTGTGTTACATGGCCTTTCCTTTTAACAACACTCTGGGAACTGAGGAGACCAGTTTTTGAAAAGCTTTTCAGGTGGAATTATTTCCCATTCTTCCTTGATGCACAGCTTAAGTTGTTCAACAGTCCGGGGTCTCTGTTGTGGTATTTTAGGCTTCATATTGCGCCACACACTTTCAATGGGAGACAGGTCTGGACTACAGGCAGTACCCGAACTCTTTTACTATGGAGGCTCACTGTTGTAACACGTGGCTTAGGATGGTCTTGCTGAAATAAGCAGGGGCGTCCACGATAACATTGCTTGGATGGCAACATATGTTGCTCCAAAACCTGTATGTACCTTTGAACATTAATGGTGCCTTCACAGATGTGTAAGTTACCCATGCCTTGGGCACTAATGCACCCCCATATCTTCCCAGATGCTGGCTTTTGAACTTTGCGCCTAGAACAATCCACATGGTTCTTTTCCTCTTTGGTCCAACGGACACGATGCCCACAGTTTCCAAAAATAATTTAAAATGTGGACTCCTCAGACCGCAGAACACTTTTCCGCTTTGCATCAGTCCATCTTGGATGAGTTCGGGGCCAGCGAAGCCGGCGGCGCTTCTGGGTGTTGTTGATAAATGGCTGTTGCTTTGCTTAGTAGAGTTTTAACTTGCACTTACAGATGTAGCGGCCAACTGTAGTTACTGACAGTGGTTTTCTTAAGTGTTCCTGAGCCCATGTGGTGATATCCTTGACACAACAATGTCGCTTTTTGATAGATAGATAGATAGATGGATAGATGGATAGATAGATAGATAGTACTTTATTGATTCCTTCAGGAGAGTTCCTTCAAGAAAATTGAAATAGATGCAGTACCGCCTGAGGGATCAAAGGTCCGTAATATCATATTGCCCTCTGAACATTTTGATGATATTACGGACCGTAGATGGTGAAATCCCTAAATGTTGTTCTTAAACTATTCGACAATTTGCTCACGCCTTTGACTGAGCATTTCATAGAAGCTGCTTTTATACCCAGTCATGGCACCCAGCGGTTCCCAATTAGCTTGTTCACCTGTGGGATGTTTCAAATAAGTGTTTGATGAGCATTCCTCAATGTTTCCAGTCTTTTTTGGCACTTGTGCCAGCTTTTTTGAATCATGTTGCAGGCATCAAATTCCAAATTAGCTAAATATCCTACTGAAAGGTCTCGGTATGATGACGCGCGCGCGTGACGTCACGGATTGTCGAGGACATTTTATTCCAGCACAGTTCCCAGCTATTAAGTTGTCCGTTTTCATCGCATAATTACACAGTATCCTGGACATCTGTGTTGCTGAATCTTTTGCAATTTGTTCAATGAACAATGGAGACATCAAAGAAGAAAGCTGTAGGTGGGAAGCGGTGTATTACGGCCGCCTTTAGCAACACAAAAACAGTCAGTGTTTCTTTCTTTACATTCCCGAAAGATAACAGTCAAACTTTACTATGGAAGAGAGATGTCAAGCAAACACGGTTGGATCGGACCACACAAACAAAGTACAGTGTATTATGGAGCAATCATTTCGAAAAGATCGTGTTTCGAAGAGGGTCCCTTGCGAAGGGCAGAGATGGGCATCGCCACCACCCGTCGACTGGTGCTGAAGAAAGGTGCAGGGCCGACCTTCAGGTTGTAAGGGTACACCCATAAAATCTCACTAAAACACTAGTAACACAATAAGCAGATGAGGGTTTTCCAGAATTATCCTAGTAAATGTGTCTGATAACATCTGAATAGCTCCCACTGACCTCTAGCCTTTTCCATCCATCCATCCATTTTCTACCGCTTATTCCCTTTTGGGGTCGCGGGGGGCGCTGGCGCCTATCTCAGCTACAATCAGGCGGAAGGTGGGGTACACCCTGGACAAGTCGCCACCTCATCGCAGGGCCAACACAGATAGACAGACAACATTCACACTCACATTCACACATCCTATTCATTAAAATGTAAAAAAAAAAAATTATAATTATTTAGTTTACTTTTAACACAATAATCTCGAGATCAACTTCAGATCTATCCGTCGATTATACGTTTTATTGTTGTTTATGTTTTTTGTTTGTTCATTTTAAAATAAAACGTGTGGCAAACACAAAATATGCAATATTTTACACAAACAATATCTTAAAGTGGAATATTTAATGTGACATAATCGGTTCCTTGAATAGGTCAATAATTCATAATGACATTGATTTTAATTCTTTTTTTTTTTTTTTTTTAAGAAAGAAACAGCCTGCATGGCAGCTCTGTGTTATTAGAGTCAAAGTTGCAACATTTTCCTGTTAAATTTCACCTGCTTGCTCTTTTATATCACTTTTTATGTTTTGTATTTTTTTAATCGTATATTCACTCACTAGGGCCAATTTAGTGTTGCCAATCAACCTATCCCCAGGTGCATGTCTTTGGAAGTGGGAGGAAGCCGGAGTACCCGGAGGGAACCCACGCATTCACGGGGAGAACATGCAAACTCCACACAGAAAGATCCCGAGCCTGGATTTGAACCCAGGACTGCAGGAACTTCGTATTGTGAGGCAGACGCACTAACCCCTCTGCCACCGTGAAGCCCTCTAGCCTTTTATTTAATTTAATTTGTTATAGTCCTTCACTCTCACTTTCCTCATCCACGAATCTTTCATCCCCGCTCAAATTAATGAGGAAATAGTCGCTTTCTCGGTCCGAATCGCTCTGGCTGCGGGTGGCCATGATTGTAAACAATGTTCATATGTGAGTAGCTCCACAACCCGTGACGTCACGCGCATATCTTCTGCTACTTCCGGTACAGGCAAGGCTTTTTTAATAGCGACCAAAAGCTGCCAACTTTATCGTCAATGTTCTCTACTAAATCCATCCATCCATCCATTTTCTACCGCTTATTCCCTTTCGGGGTCGCGGGGGGCGCTGGCGCCTATCTCAGCTACAATCGGGCGGAAGGCGGGGCACACACTGGACAAGTCGCCACCTCATCGCAGGGCCAACACAGATAGACAGACAACATTCACACTCACATTCACACACTAGGGCCAATTTAGTGTTGCCAATCCACCTATCCCCAGGTGCATGTCTTTGGAAGTGGGAGGAAGCTGGAGTACATGGAGGGAACCCACGCATTCACGGGGAGAACATGCAAACTCCACACAGAAAGATCCCGAGCCTGGATTTGAACCCAGGACTGCAGGAACTTCGTATTGTGAGGCAGACGCACTAACCCCTCTGCCACCGTGAAGCCCTCTAGCCTTTTATTTAATTTAATTTGTTATAGTCCTTCACTCTCACTTTCCTCATCCACGAATCTTTCATCCCCGCTGAAATTAATGAGGAAATAGTCGCTTTCTCGGTCCGAATCGCTCTGGCTGCGGGTGGCCATGATTGTAAACAATGTTCATATGTGAGTAGCTCCACAACCCGTGACGTCACGCGCATGTCTTCTGCTACTTCCGGTACAGGCAAGGCTTTTTTATTAGCGACCAAAAGCTGCCAACTTCATCGTCATTGTTCTCTACTAAATCCATCCATCCATCCATTTTCTACCGCTTATTCCCTTTCGGGGTCGCGGGGGGCGCTGGCGCCTATCTCAGCTACAATCGGGCGGAAGGCGGGGCACACACTGGACAAGTCGCCATCTCATCGCAGGGCCAACACAGATAGACGGACAACATTCACACTCACATTCACACACTAGGGCCAATTTAGTGTTGCCAATCAACCTATCCCCAGGTGCATGTCTTTGGAGGTGGGAGGAAGCCGGAGTACCCGGAGGGAACCCACGCATTCACGGGGAGAACATGCAAACTCCACACAGAAAGATCCCGAGCCTGGATTTGAACTCAGGACTGCAGGAACTTCGTATTGTGAGGCAGACGCACTAACCCCTCTGCCACCGTGAAGCCCTCTAGCCTTTTATTTAATTTAATTTGTTATAGTCCTTCACTCTCACTTTCCTCATCCACGAATCTTTCATCCCCGCTCAAATTAATGAGGAAATAGTCGCTTTCTCGGTCCGAATCGCTCTGGCTGCGGGTGGCCATGATTGTAAACAATGTTCATATGTGAGTAGCTCCACAACCCGTGACGTCACGCGCATATCTTCTGCTACTTCCGGTACAGGCAAGTTTTTTTTATTAGCGACCAAAAGCTGCCAACTTTATCGTCGATGTTTTCTACTAAATCCATCCATCCATCCATTTTCTACCGCTTATTCCCTTTCGGGGTAACGGGTGGCGCTGGCGCCTATCTCAGCTACAATCGGGCGGAAGGCGGGGCACACCCTGGACAAGTCGCCACCTCATCGCAGGGCCAACACAGATAGACAGACAACATTCACACTCACATTCACACACTAGGGCCGATTTAGTGTTGCCAATCAACCTATCCCCAGGTGCATGTCTTTGGAAGTGGGACGAAGCCGGAGTACCCGAATGGAACCCACGCATTCACGGGGAGAACATGCAAACTCCACACAGAAAGATCCCAAGCCTGGATTTGAACCCAGGACTGCAGGAACTTCGTATTGTGAGGCAGACACACTAACCCCTCTGCCCTCTAGCCTTTTATTTTATTTAATTTGTTATAGTCCTTCACTCTCACTTTCCTCATCCACGAATCATTCATCCCCGCTCAAATTAATGAGGAAATAGTCGCTTTCTCGATCCGAATCGCTCTGGCTGCAGGTGGCCATGGTCTGCTACTTCTGGTACAGGCAAGGCTTTTTTATTATCGACCAAAAGTTGCCAACTTTATCGTGGATGTTCTCTACTAAATCCTTTCAGCAAAAATATGGCAATATCGCGAAATGATCAAGTATGACACATAGAATGGACCTGATATCCCCGTTTAAATAAGAACATCTCATTTCAGTAGGCCCTTACATATGAAGAGTTCATACGCAAAAACCGATAAACGCCATTTTGATAAAGTTTAGCCCAGCCTCGGTAATATATAGTCCGCCACTTCTATTGTGGTATACCAAAATCAATTTGTTTGCAAATGCAGACAAATGCCGCTTTTAACGTCATTTAGTTCAGCGATTTATTGCAAAGGCCGATAAGCGCCATGGATCATCTACCACAAAAGCCGATATATCCGTTTGCCCAACCAGCGCTGCAGTACGGGATCACGTGACAAACAAAATGGGGTCGCGCACGGACTCACTCAGTGTTGTTATCCACGCATGAATAATTTGGAAGCTTTTCCTGTGAACAAAACTGTTAAGCCAGCGAAAAAAACCGACGTGTTGAAGTTGTTATTTGATGTTGGCGCTAGCACGCGTGTCCGTGAGTTTTACACCGCCGCGTTAAACGATGTTGTCGAGCATGGAGCTAATGTCGATAGCGATGATGAGTCAGCTGTTATCTGCACAGGAGTGTTTTTGATAGGCAAACCAGGTTGAGCATTTGTGTTTGTTTTATTAATAAAACATTGTCTTAATTGCAACACTGTTTTTTTTGTTTTTTCATTTTGTGCTGAAAAGCACAAGGTAAATATGTGAGGTCACAGTTCCAAAAAAAGCATGTCCGGTTAGCAAGTACGAAAAAACAATGTTCGCAGGGACAGCTAGATTTATGCGTACCAAGGGATCGAAACTGTTAAATAATGAAGTAAATACATGTGAAAAGTTGTTACGTTGAAATGTGGCTTTCGAGACATTTCACGTTCTGTTTTTCTCTCTATCTTTATCTTGAATATTATGCGAAATAACGACCGCAAAGAAAACGATTTTGGAGATATCTGTTTTTGCGACATATCATCATTTGGATATATCTGCTTTTGACGTAAAACCACATCAAACACTCTTACTTGAAAGCCATTCATTACATCAGCATTTCTTAAAAGTTTAGGCTTTCATGACTTGCGTATGTGGAGGGGGTCCGGTCCGATGACCATGGATGAAGTACTGACTGTCCAGAGTCGAGACCCAGGATGGACCGCTCGTCGGGACCCAGGATGGACCGCTCGCCTGTATCGGTTGGGGACATCTCTACGCTGCTGATCCGCTTGAGATGGTTTCCTGTGGACGGGACTCTCACTGCTGTCTTGGAGCCACTATGGATTGAACTTTCACAGTATCATGTTAGACCCGCTCGACATCCATTGCTTTCGGTCCCCTAGAGGGGGGGGGTTGCCCACATCTGAGGTCCTCTCCAAGGTTTCTCATAGTCAGCATTGTCACTGGCGTCCCACTGGATGTGAATTCTCCCTGCCCACTGGGTGTGAGTTTTCCTTGCCCTTTTGTGGGTTCTTCCGAGGATGTTGTAGTCGTAATGATTTGTGCAGTCTTTTGAGTGAAGTGAAGTGAATTATATTTATATAGCGCTTTTCTCTAGCGACTCAAAGCGCTTTACATAGTGAAACCCAATATCTAAGTTACATTTTTAAACCAGTGTGGGTGGCACTGGGAGCAGGTGGGTAAAGTGTCTTGCCCAAGGACACAACGGCAGTGACTAGGATGGCGGAGGCGGGAATCGAACCTGCAACCCTCAAGCTGCTGACACGGCCACTCTACCAACCGAGCTATACCGAGACATTTGTGATTTTGGGGCTATATAAATAAACATTGATTGATTGATTGATTGATGTTGATATTAAATAAACCATTGTACGCTTGTGCATGTACCGACAACACCAGCAGGCAGAAAATCGTTAATATACAGAATCGGTCAAAATGGATTTATCTGCTTTTTGCATATGAACTCTTCATATACATCCGTCATGACAAAAAAAAAAAAAAAAATCCCCTTTAAGCACACACTAACTGTGTTTCACATGTTGCCTTCAACAGCTGATTACCATGCCATGAAAGAATAATAAAAGGGAAAACATGATGGACTACCTACCGAAGGCTGTCAACGCCGGCCACGCGCAAATCAATCACCCATCAGCGCTAACAAAAGTTGCGCGTAACAAACCAGGCCAGTCCGCGCGGCATCTGCCGTCGCAGATAAGAGAAGACTCCGGCTATAAAACAAACGGCATAACCTTCCCGCCTGGGTTGTTATCGCCGTGAGCGCGATAGTAGAAGTTAAAGAATGCAAGCAAAAGTACCGCGGCGGCAACAACAACAACAACAAAAAAAAACGCAGGTATAGGAAACGACCTTGGGAAGGCGGTGCAATAATCTCTGCTCCCGGTGATGATTTGCGATCCTCTGGCGAGCTCCCGGCCTTTATGAGACCCCGTGTATGCCGCTTACATCCCTCTTTTGCTAAATAGTTTACTGCCACTTGAACGATTGCATTTCCCCCCCCCCCCCCTCATGCTTTGACTTGAAGATCCTCTACCAATGCATGTGGTTCTCAACCTTTTTTCAGTGATGTACCCCCTGTGGACATTTTTTTTAATATCAATGTACCCCCTAATCAGAGCAAAGCCTTTTTGGGTTGAAAAAAACAGAGATGAAGAAGTAAAATACAGCACTATGTCATCAGTTTCTGGTTTATTAAATTGTATAAGAGTGCAAAATATTGCTCATTTGTAGTGGTCTTTCTTGAACTATTTGGGAGAAAAAAGATATTAAAATAACTAAAAAAATTGTTGAAAAATAAAGAAGTGATTCAATTATAAATAAAGATTTCTACACATAGAAGTAATCAGGGGCTTCACGGTGGAAGAGGGGTTAGTGCGTCTGCCTCACAATACGAAGGTCCTGCAGTCCTGGGTTCAAATCCAGGCTCGGGATCTTCCTGTGTGGAGTTTGCATGTTCTCCCCGTGAATGCGTGGGTTCCCTCCGGGTACTCCGGCTTCCTCCCACTTCCAAAGACATGCACCTGGGGATAGGTTGATTGGCAACACTAAATTGGCCCTAGTGTGTGAATGTTGTCTGTCTATCTGTGTTGGCCCTGCGATGAGGTGGCGACTTGTCCAGGGTGTACCCCGCCTTCCGCCCGATTGTAGCTGAGATAGGCGCCAGCGCCCCCCGCCACCCCAAAAGGGACTAAGCGGTAGAAAATGGATGGATGGATGGATGGATAGAAGTCATCATCAACTTAAAGGCCTACTGAAATGAGATTTTCTTATTTAAACGGGGATAGCAGGTCCATTCTATGTGTCATACTTGATCATATCGCGATATTTCCATATTTTTGCTGAAAGGATTTAGTAGAGAACATCGACGATAAAGTTTGCAACTTTCGGTCGCTAAAAAAAAAAGCCTTGCCTGTACCGGAAGTAGCAGACGATGTGGGCGTGACGTCACCGGTGTGAGGGATCCTCACATCCTCGCATTGTTTATAATGTGAGCCACCAGCAGTAAGAGCAATTTGGACCGAGAAAGCGACAATTTCTCCATTAATTTGAGTGAGGATGAAAGATTTGTGAATTAGGATATTGATAGTGAAGGACTAGAAAAGATAAATGATAAATGGGTTGTACTTGTATAGCGCTTTTCTACCTTCAAGGTACTCAAAGCGCTTTGACACTACTTCCACATTTACCCATTCACACACACATTCACACACTGATGGAGGGAGCTGCCATGCAAGGCGCCAACCAGCACCCATCAGGAGCAAGGGTGAAGTGTCTTGCTCAGGACACAACGGACGTGACGAGGTTGGTACTAGGTGGGATTTGAACCAGGGACCCTCGGGTTGCGCACGGCCACTCTCCCACTGCGCCACGCCGTCCCTAAAGAAAAAGAAAAAAAAAGCAACAGCTCCGGGCAGCGGCAGTGTGAGCGTTTCAGATGTAATTAAACACATTTACTAGGATAATTCTGGAAGATCCCTTATCTGCTTGTTGTTTTAATAGTGTTTTAGTGAGATTGTAAAGACATACCTCGAGGTCGAATGGCTGCGGTGAGGCCGAGGAGCCAAGCTCACAGCTGCTTTTTTTGACAGCTGCTGCAGGACGACGAATAATCCACTGATGTCTCCGGTAAGATATATATCACAATTTCCCCATCCAAAAACATGCTGGTTGACGTAGAGAAAACATGTTCGCTTGACTGCTCTGTGTTAAAGCTTCACAACAAACAAAGAAACACCGGCTGTGTCTCGGTGCTAAAGATAGTTGCAATCCACCGCTTTCCACCAACAGCATTGTTCTTTATAGTCTCCGTTATTAAATAAACTAATTGCAAAAGATTCAGCAACACAGATGTCCAAATTACTGTGTTATTATGCGATTAAAGCAGACGACTTTTAGCCGCTAGTGGTGCTGGGCTAATATTTCCTGACAGTCCGTGACATCACGCGTACGCGTCATCATTCCGCGACGTTTTCAACAAGACACTCGCGGGAAATTTTAAAATTGCAATTTAGTAAACTAAAAAGGCCGTATTGGCATGTGTTGCAATGTTAATATTTCATCATTGATATATAAACTATCAGACTGCGTGGTCGGTAGTAGTGGGTTTCAGTAGGCCTTTAAAGGGATTGTAATAGAGATCCATCTGGATTCATCAACTTAATTCGAGACATTTCTTCACAAAAAAATAAATCTTTAACATCAATATTTATGGAACATGTCCACAAAAAAATCTAGATGTCAACACTGAATATTGCATTGTTGTCACGCTTATGGATCATGTTTTGTTTTGGTCATGTTTTGTTTTTTGGACACTCAGTTCTGCCTTTGCCCTTCCTCGTTTTTCTCATTTACATGCCAACTCATTGATTTTCGCCTCACCCTCAAGTCATACTTGCCAACCCTCCCGGATTTTTACGGGAGACTCCCGAAATTCAGCGCCTCTCCCAAAAACCTCCCGGAAGAAATTTTCTCCCGGAAATCTCCCGAAATTCACGCCCCCTCCAGCTCCATGCGGACATGAGTGGGGACAGCCTGTTTTCACGTCCGCTTTCCTGTTATATAAACAGCTCGCCTCCCCAATCACGTTACAACATCCGCGGATTTTTAATAAAAAACTGCACACACAAGGAAACGAAGCAGACACACGAGGAAATTACAGCCATGGCGACGCCGCCTGTAATAGAGTGATTCTATGTTGTCTGTCGCCATCTCCTGGTGAATGTTGGCTATAGCGTTATGGGGTTGCTTTTTGATTGGCCAACGATTTATGTGGTGTTGCGCACCTGACGGCAAATGAGTCTCGCCAGTACACAGATGGCAGAACAAAGGTTACTCAAACAGTGAAAGGTAAGTGTTGTTTTTTTTTTTAATAACCAGCAAGCACAGTACAGTTAGTAGAACAACTGTGTTTTTATTACTGTGTATTTGACAGGTGCCGTCTGAATTTCAACTATTTATTTTATTTATATATATAATAAAATAAATATATATAGCTAGAATTCATTGAAAGTCAAGTATTTAATACATATATATATATATTTATATATATGTATATGAAATATATATGAAATACGCGAGTTAGTGATTTATACTCGTCCCCTTTTAACTGTCATGCGCTGCACCTTAGCGGCTAAAAGTCGTCTGCTTTAATCGCATAATAACACAGTAATTTGGACATCTGTGTTGCTGAATCTTTTACAATTTGTTCAAACCGCCCAAACCACGCCCCCAGCCACGCCCCCAACCACGCCTTCTCCCCACCTCCCAAAATCGGAGGTCTCAAGGTTGGCAAGTATGCCTCAAGTCACGCCCTTGTCCTCAGCCCTCACACCTGTTTGTAATGATCACTGGTATTATTTAAACCTGTAGTTGCCAAGTATTCAGCCTGGCAACTTCACCCATATTCCTCATCTGCTTCATGCCTTGCTATGCTGTTCATTTTGTCCGCGCCACGTAAGTTTTGTTATTCATGCCGCAGTGCGAGTTTTTGTTATTCATGCCACAGTGCAAGTGTTTTTGTTTCATGTTTGTAGTTTGTAGCCTTTATGCTAGTCTTTTGTTTTTCATTAGTCAAGTTTGTTCTGCGTCCTTGTGCACGCCATTTGTTTGCCTTTTTGTAGTTTCTTTGTGTTAGTAATACATTAAAATGTATTCACATTCACGTCTGGCTTGTGCCAATTTTCCGTTGCTTTGGAAAAACAAATTATCTCCGAGTCATAATCCAAGTATTGACAATTGTCGCATTTCTTTTCACAGTTTATGAACTCATATTCATATTGTGTTGGAAGTTTTATTCAATAAGTATATTTATAAAGAATATTTGAATTGATATTTTAAGAATATTTAAAAAAAATCTCAAGTACCCCTTGGCATACCTTCAAGTACCCCCAGGGGAACGCGTACCCCCATTTGAGAACCACTGCTCTGCCGGATGATCAAAGCAGCTTAAGAGAGAAAAGAATCGAATACAAAGAATGGGGGGGCGGGAGAGGGGGGGGGGGGGAATCAACCAGTGACAAAATGCCTGCGCCGTCCAAATATATTTGATGGCGGTTATTTTTAAACGGACCCTAATCCTCCGCTCCTCCTTCATTGTGGGTTAGATAATTATAGTAATCTGTTGGAGGAGAATTGAATTTTCCCGGCAGCGCGACGGAGGTGTTGGCTCATGTAATAGACGCATGGAACGGGAAATTGTAAGCCGGAGCCCGGCACGTTGTTCAAGATCTACCGTTCCAACTTTGAGATGCTAATTAGCGCGAGGAAAGCGTATGAAGTGACGACAAGCACCGTTTTGAGACCGAGTCCACTGAACTGCACTTTGTTCCGCAGCAAAGGAAGCTTCAATTAAACATCTCCGTCTTTAGAAGGTTTTTTTTTTTCCTTTTTTGTATCTTCCTTTTTGAAATAGTCCTCGAGTTTAAGGGTAGTGTACGGGATGTTCTTGCCCTCCCCTTGAGCAACGCGGCGGCTCCCTGCTGACTCCGCCAGTATCGCCGCGTGTGAAGATGACCCTCAGCGACTTCCCTCGAGAAGGCAAGTGTAAAGAGAAATTTTCCACAGGGGGGGGGTCAATAAGAGAAACCACATCCTTGGCACCTATTTGAGCCCCCATTGCAAGATCGAAAATGTATGGATAAGCAAAGTACAGTTTCTCTGCCATCATAAACTGGACTGGACTATTACAAACCCCGCTTCCATATGAATTGGGAAACTGTGTTAGATGTAAATATAAACGGAATACAATGATTTGCAAATCCTTTTCAACCCATATTCAGTTGAATATGCTACAAATACGACATATTTGATGTTCAAACTCATAAACATTATTTTTTTTTGCAAATAATACTTAACTTAGAATTTAATGGCAGCAAAACGTGCCAAAGTAGTTGGGAAAGGGCATGTTCACCACTGTGTTACATCACCATTTCTTTCAACAACACTCAATAAACGTTTGGGAACTGAAGAAAATAATTGTTCAAGCTTTGAAAGTGGAATTCTATCCCATCCTTGTTTTATGTAGAGCTTCAGTCGTTCAACAGTCCGGGGTCTCCGCAGTCGTATTTTACACTTCATAATGCGCCACACGTTTTCGATGGGAGACAGGTCTGGACGGCAGGCGGGCCAGGAAAGTACCCGCACTCATTTTTTACGAAGCCACGCTGTTGTAACACTTGTCTTGCTGAAATAAGCAGGGGCGTCCATGATAACGTTACTTGGATGAAAACATATGTTGCTACAAAACCTGTTTGGACCTTTCAGCATTAATGGTGCCTTCACAGATGTGTAAGTTACCCATGACTTGGGCACTAATACACCCCCATACCATCACAGATGCTGGCTTTTCAACTTTGCGCCTATAACAATCCGAATGGTTATTTTCCTCTTTGTTCTGGAGGAAACTACGTCCTCTGTTTCCGAATATAATTTGAAATGTGGACTCGTCAGACCACAGAACACTTTTCCACTTTGCATCAGTCCATCTTAGGTGAGCTCGGGACGTTTCAGGATATTGTTGATAAATGGGTTTGGCTTTTCATATTACAGTTTTAACTTGCACTTACAGATGTAGCGACCAACTGTAGTTACTGACAGTGGTTTTATGAAGTGTTCCTGAGCCCATGTGGTGATATCCTTAACATACTGATGTCAGTTTTTGATGCACTACCGCCTGAGGGATCAAAAGTCCTTAATATCATCGCTTACGTGCAGTGATTTCTCCAGATTCTCTGAACCATTTGATGATTTTATGGACCATAGATGGTAAAATCCCTAAATTCCTTGCAATAGTTCGTTGAGAAATGTTGTTCTAAAACTGTTCGACGATTTGCTTACAAAGTGGTGACTCTCGCCCCATCTTTGTTTGTGAATTACTTAGCATTTCATGGAAGCTGCTTTTATACCCAATCATGGCACCCACCTGTTCCCAATTAGCCTGCACACCTGTGGGATGTTCCATATAAGTGTTTGATGAGCATTCCTCAACTTTATCAGTATTTATGGCCACCTTTCCCAACTTCTTTGTCACGTGCTGCTGGCATCAAATTCTAAAGTTAATGATTATTTGTAAAAAAAAAAAAAGTGTTTATCAGTTTGAACATCAAATATGTTGTCTTTGTAGCATATTCAACTGAATATGGGTTGAAAATGTTTGGCAAATCATTGTATTCTGTTTATATTTACATCTAACACAATTTCCCAACTCAAATGGAAACAGGGTTTGTATATTAGGGGCGTGGGAAAAAAAAATATTCCAATTTTAAACGCGATTCTCACGTTCTGCGATTCAGAATCGATTCTCATTTAAAAAAAACATTTTATAATTGTATTTTTATTTTTTTCATCAATCCAACAAAACAATACACAGCAATACCATAACAATGCAATCGAATTCCAAAACCAAACCTGACCCAGCAACACTCAGAACTGCAATAAACAGAGCAATTGAGAGGAGACACAAACACGACACAGAACAAACCAAAAGTAGTGAAACAAAAATGAATATTATCAACAACAGTATCAAAATTTGTTATAATTTCAGCATAGCAGTGATTAAAAATCCCTCACTGACATTATCATTAGACATTTATAAAAATAATAAAAAAGAACAATAGTGTCACAGTGGCTTACACTTGCATGGCATCTCATAAGCTTGACAACACACTGTGTCCAATGTTTTCACAAAGATAAAATAAGTCGTATTTTTGGTTCGTTTAATAGTTAAAACAAATTTACATTATTGCAATCAGTTGATAAAACATTGTCCTTTACAATTGTAAAAGTTTTTTTAAAAAAAATCTACTACTCTGCTAGCATGTCAGCAGACTGGGGTAGATCCTGCTGAAATCCTATGTATTGAATGAATACAGAATCGTTTTGAATCGGAGAAATATCGTTTTTGAATCGAGAATCGCGTTAAATCGAAAAAAATCGATATGTAATCGAATCGCGACCCCAAGAATCAATATTGAATCGCATATATATATATATATATGGAGCTAAAGGTGGTGGGTACATTATTTCTTCAGGATTTATTATTTCCATCCATCCATCCATCTTCTTCCGCTTATCCGAGGTCGGGTCGCGGGGGCAACAGCCTAAGCAGGGAAACCCAGACTTCCCTCTCCCCAGCCACTTCGTCTAGCTCTTCCCGGGGGATCCCGAGGCGTTCCCAGGCCAGCCGGGAGACATAGTCTTCCCAACGTGTCCTGGGTCTTCCCCGTGGCCTCCTACCGCTTGGACGTGCCCTAAACACCTCCCTGGGGAGGCGTTCGGGTGGCATCCTGACCAGATGCCCGAACCACCTCATCTGGCTCCTCTCGATGTGGAGGAGCAGCGGCTTTACTTTGAGTTCCTCCCGGATGGCAGAGCTTCTCACCCTATCTCTAAGGGAGAGACCCAAACTCACTTCGGCCGCTTGTACCCGTGATCTTATCCTTTCGGTCATGACCCAAAGCTCATGACCATAGGTGAGGATGGGAACGTAGATCGACCGGTAAATTGAGAGCTTTGCCTTCCGGCTCAGCTCCTTCTTCACCACAACGGATCGGTACAACGTCCGCATTACTGAAGACGCCGCACCGATCCGCCTGTCGATCTCACGATCCACTCTTCCCCCACTCGTGAACAAGACTCCTAGGTACTTGAACTCCTCCACTTGGGGCAGGGTCTCCTCCCCAACCCGGAGATGGCATTCCACCCTTTTCCGGGCGAGAACCATGGACTCGGACTTGGAGGTGCTGATTCTCATTCCGGTCGCTTCACACTCGGCTGCAAACCGATCCAGCGAGAGCTGAAGATCCCGGTCAGATGAAGCCATCAGGACCACATCATCTGCAAAAAGCAGAGACCTAATCCTGCGGTCACCAAACCGGAACCCCTCAACGCCTTGACTGCGCCTAGAAATTCTGTCCATAAAAGTTATGTCCTTTGCCACCGATTCTGTTCATAACGGATTTATTATTTGTTCACTTATTTATTTTCTATGCTTGACTAATCGATTTCTCATAATGATGAACTGATTTGGAATCCAGATCAATAAAAATCGCAATTAGGATGTGAATTTTTGGTTTTCCAGAAGTAGATTTGTTTGTGTTTATTTTTTTATTTTTAAACTCCTTGCGCTGGAGTGATTTTTTGTAACTTTTAGGATAAATGATTATAATTGAGTATAATTTGGGTTATAGGCATTCTTGTGAAATACATCACTATGATTTAATCTAAAGTTCAAAATACCAAATGTATATCAATAATACATTCCAAACCAGTATAGACCCATTTAGTAATAAAAAATGCATTAATTTTTCTGCACTATAATATACAATTTGGTCAGGGCACAAACTATTAGGGATAACGACAATCAACTCTGTCAGATATAATTTCAGATCATGGTGGACCGCTCGCCTGTATCGGTTGGGGACGTCTCTACGCTGCTGATCCGCTTGAGATGGTTTCCTGTGGACGGGACTCTCGCTGCTTTCTTGGATCCGCTTTGAACTGAACTCTCGCGGCTGTGTTGGAGCCACTATGGATTGAACTTTCACAGTATCATGTTAGACCCGCTCGACATCCGTTGCTTTCGGTCCCCTAGAGGGGGGGGGTAGCCCACATCTGAGGTCCTCTCCAAGGTTTCTCATAGTCAGCATTGTCACTGGCGTCCCACTGGATGTGAATTCTCCCTGCCCACTGGGTGTGAGTTTTCCTTGCCCTTTCGTGGGTTCTTCCGAGGATGTTGTAGTCGTAATGATTTGTGCAGTCCTTTGAGACATTTGTGATTTGGGGCTGTATAAATAAACATTGATCATGACAAATATTTTGATCAAGTTGAAGAACCCGTATAAGCAAACGGTGCTCACTTTGGACATTCACTATTCTAATGGGGCGGTATAGCTCGGTTGGTAGAGCGGCCGTGCCAGCAACTTGAGGGTTGCAGGTTCGATCCCCGCTTCCACCCATCCTAGTCACTGCCGTTGTGTCCTTGGGCAAGACACTTTACCCACCTGCTCCCAGTGCCACCCACACTGGTTTAAATGTAAAAATTAGATATTGGGTTTCACTATGTAAAGCGCTTTGAGTCACTAGAGAAAAAGCGCTATATAAATATAATTCACTAATGATTGTTAAATGCATTTATTTACTTTTTAACATGCAGCAAACACATTTGATCGACTAAAACACAGAAACAATCACTAAAATCGCGACATAAAACAGGAAGCCCGTTTTGTGTTTGTGCAGCTGTCAAGGGTTGTAAGCACTTCTTGCGTAACTGATGTTATTTTACAGTAAACAACTCAACTCTCTTAGGTGTAAATTGTATAATCCTCTGATGCGGTTGAGCTTTTAAGTTTTTAAATGCAGTTTACTTTTGCGTATGCCACAGGTAACATAATTATCCCTAAAGAGTGCACTTATAGTCTCACAGGTGCATGCATTGAGGCTTTTGTGGAGGCAGAAAGCATAAATAGATGTTTATTATTTCCCCCCCCCCAAGTTAGGTCCACGATTATTGGTGAAGTCCTCCAGCAGTTTTCTTACATTTCAACGTGGATATATTTTGGAGAGCCAAAATATTTGTGATTTTCCGATCCCGACCATCGGAGCTGATATTTTCCTTCTTTAACTAATCTTTACCGTAGCTGTGTTGCAGTCACTAGGTTTCCATGCACTATTCCTCAAATAGTTTGCTTCTTTATATTTCCACACCTTCGTTTTCCATGCACGCTTTCTAATGGAACTATTGATCATATGAGGGAGCAATTTTTGTTTCATCTGACATCACATGGACAAAGATAAGACCTTCTGGAGGTCAGACGAAACATAAATGGAGCTGTTTGGCCACAAAACCCAGCAATTTGTTTGGAGGAGAAAATGTGATGCCTTTAATCCCAGGAACACCACACCTACTGTAAAGCACGGTGGTGGTAGTGTTAAGCGGCAGGGGGGAGTTGGTGGTTGCAAGGGTGTATACGGTAGCATCCCGGAAGAGTTAGTGCTGCAAGGGGGTCTGGGTATTTGCTCTGTTGTGTTTATGTTACATTACTCCTGTTTTAGCCTCCCTCCACTGGCTGCCTGTGTCTTTTTGAGTCCGTTTTAAAATGATCTTACTTGTTTTTAAATCCTTACATGGTCTTGCCCCACCTTACCTCTCTGAGCTGCTCCATTTCTATGCCCCCACCCGGTCCTCAGGTCAGCTGATCCTTGAGGTACCCAAATCAAAGCGCAAACTCTGGAACGATCTCCCTCTCCATGTAAGAAAGGCCCCTTCTTTGGCTATTTTTAAGAACCTTCTTAAAACCCATTTTTATTCACTGGCTTTTAACCTAGCATGAGACTCTAAACTGTTTTTAAATTTTAATTTTTTTAACTGTTTTTAACTTTTTAACTGCTTTTTATCTCACACATTGTTCATTGTGGTTGTTTTTAAAAGGGCTTTATAAATAAAGTTGGTATGGTATGTTGTGTTACGGTGCGGATGTTCTCCCGAAATGTGTTTGTCGTTGTTGTTTGGTGTGGGTTCACAGTGTGGTGCATATTTGTAACAGTGTTAAAGTTGTTTATACGGCCACCCTCAGTGTGGCCTGTATGGCTGTTGACCAAGTATGCTTTGCATTCACTTATGTGTGTGTAAAAGCTTGGTGGTGGTAGTAAGGGGCTTGGTTTGGTGGTAGCAGGGGTGCATACAGTAGCGTTCCGGAAGAGTTAGTGCTCCAAGGAGTTCTGGGTATTTGTTCTGTTGTATTTATGTTGTGTTACGATGCGGATGTTCTCCCGAAATGTGTTTTTCATTCTTATTTGGTGTGGGTTCACAGTGTGGCGCATATTTGTAACAGTGTTAAAGTTGTTTATACGGCCACCCTCAGTGTGACCTGTATGGCTGTTGACCAAGTATGCATTTCATTCACTTATGTGTGTGTGTGTGTAAAAGCATGGTGGTGGTAGTATTAAGCGGCGGGGTTTAGTGGTAGTAGGGGTGTATACTGTAGCGTTCCGGAAGAGTTAGTGCTGCAAGGGGTTCTGGGTATATGTTCTGTTGTGTTTATGTTGTCTTACGGTGCGGATGTTCTCCCAAAAATGTGTGGTCATTCTTGTTTGGTGTGGGTACACGGTGTGGCGTACCAAATTCTGGAACGATCTCGCTCTCCAAGTGAGACAGGCCCCTTCTATGGCTATTTTTAAGACCCTTCTTAAAACCCCTTTTCATTCACTGGCTTTTAACCCAGCATGAGACTTTAAACTGTTTTTCACTTTTCGAACTGTTTTTAAAAAAGTGAACAAATTGTTTGCACGGTAATTTGTATTTGCTATTTCAATGTGTTTTTTACTTCTGTTTTTAAATGTTGTTTTTTTTTAGTCGGTCCTTTGCCTCTATTTCTTTGTGGTGTACAGCCCTTTGTTCTTCAACTGTGCTTGTTTTCAAAGGGCTTTATAAATAAAGTTGGTATGGTTTATTTGTAACAGTGTTAAAGTTGTTTATACGGCCACCCTCAGTGTGACCTGTATGGCTGTTGACCAAGTATGCCATGCATTCACTTATATTATGCTGTTTGTATGGAGGAAAAGCAGACGTAACGACTGGGTTCGAGGATGCTAAAAGTTGAGCCTTTAAGGCAGGGGTGTCAAACTCACATACAGAGTGGGGCAAAATTCTAAACTGAACAAAGCCGTGGGCCAAAGTTGAACACCTTAACCTTTTAATAGGGACCCAAACAAGTTTTGCATTGAATATTGAACAAGCAAGGCTTATATAACTTTATAGTGACATGCAAAATCGAGTTTAGTTGGTAGCGGGGGTGTATATTGTAGCGTCCCGAAAGAGTTAGTGCTGCAAGGGGTTCTGGGTATTTGTTCTGAAATTCGGGAGTCTCTTGGGAAAATTTTGAGGGTTGGCAAGTATTAGAATTAGCGGTGAATGCACCGCCGCTGTATAATACCGGCGGGCCAGCTCTAATGTTAATTTAATATTGTCTCAAGGGCCAAAATAAATTACATGGCAGGCCTAATATGGCCCGCGGGCCAGAGTTTGACACCCATGCTTTAAGGCAATATTGTTGCCAGGGTGAAAATCGGGAGAAATTCGGGAGAATGGTTAACCTGGTATATTTTCGGGAGGGGCACTGAAATTTCACGACTGTATATATCGGTATCGGTTGATATCAGAATCGGTAATTAAGAGTTGGATAATATCGGAATATCGGCAAAAAAAGCCATTATCGGACACCTCTAATTTTGGCGGGACGGCATGGCAATAAATCACAAAAATGACCACTGGAAGAATATGTTTGACATAATCAGAAAATAATCGTTAAAATCAGTCCATCCATCCATCCATTTTCCACCGCTTATTCCCTTTTGGGGTCGCGGGGGGCGCTGGCGCCTATCTCAGCTACAATCGGGCGGAAGGCAGGGTACACCCTGGACAAGTCGCCACCTCACCGCAGGGCCATAATCGTTAAAATCAACCAACGTAATCCTATTTGCGCACAACGCCGCTCTGTTCTGACATTGCGGTGTGAACAATCGTGCCTTAAATTGTCATTCGGAATGGTGCGAAGACGTCCTAATTCCAGGGGTCTCGGCAGCATATGACAAGCGCTAAAGACTCCACCCCCACCCCCCCGTCTCCCCGTATGCACGCCAACGCCCCAAAAGACCAACCTCTTCCATTCAGTCAATTTGCAAACTGGAATAACTTGACAAGAATAGCTGTGACTGAGCACGGCGAGAGCCCTCGGCGCTTTGCGGGGAGAGTCGCTCTGCCGAGAGCGGCCATAGACGCTTTCGTGGCGATTGTGTCGTCTTGCGTGCGGCCTTCTTGAATGACTGCGTCTCAACCTTTTAGAGCCACTCCCGCGCAGCAGGAGGACGCCACACCTGCTGTTTGTCCCGAGTACGTCTGCAAATAAAAATGCATTTAGGGCCGCAATTGTTACCGTGAGTGAATAGACCCCGCAGGAAAACGTCACGTCCACCGTCCGATCGAAACTTATGAAGCAGGACCAGCGACGTCCATCCATCCATCCATTTTCTACCGCTTGTCCACGTGTTGCAATATATCAACATTGTTATTGTACCTACATCCCTACTTCCAGTTGCTTTCTACCGCGCTAAGCCTTCCAGGTAATATTAAAAGTCTTAATAATTGTTATAATGAAGGCAACACTTGATTTAAGTGTCTATATTAGCTATATTAGCCTACTATCAAAATTAATTTAAAAGTCTTATATGAGTGTTATAATGAAGGCAACATATAAGTGTCTATATTAGCTATATTAGCCTACTATCAAAATTAATTTAAAAGTCTAATATAAGTGTTATAATGAAAGCAACACTTGATGTAAGTGTCTATATAAGCTATATTAGCCTACTATCAAAATGGCTTTAAAAGTCTGATATATGTATTATAATGAAGGCAACACATGATGTAAGTGTCTATATTAGCTATATTAGCCTGCCATCAAAAGGACTTTAAAGTCTTATATAAGTGTTATAATGAAGGCAACACTTGATGTAAGTGTCTATATTAGCTGTATTAGCCTACTATCAAAATGACTCAAAAAGTGTTATATAAGGGTTATAAAGAAGGCAATACTTGATGTAAGTGTCTATATTAGCTATATTAGCTTACTATCAAAATTACTTGAAAAGTATTTTGTGTTATAATAAAGGCAACACTTGATGTAAGTGTCTATATTAGCTATGTTAGCCTACTATCAAGATGACTTTTGTGTTATAATGAAGGCAACACTTGATGTAAGTGTCTATATAAGCTATATTAGCCTACTATCAAAATGTATTTTAAAGTCTTATATAAGTTTTATAATGAAGGCAACATATGATATAAGTGTCTATATTAGCTATATTAGCCTACTATCAAAATTAATTTAAAAGTCTTATATAAGTGTTATAATGAAGGCAACATATGATATAAGTGTCTATATTAGCTATATTAGCCTACTATCAAAATTAATTTAAAAGTCTAATATAAGTGTTATAATGAAGGCAACATATGATGTAAGTGTCTATATTTGATACATTAGCCCACTATCACAATGACTTTAAAAGTCTTATATAAGTGTTATAATGAAAGCAACACTTGATGTAAGTGTCTATATTAGCTATATTAGCCTACTATCAAAATTACTTTAAAGTTTTGTATAAGTGTTATAATGAAGGCAACACATGATGTAAGTGTCTATATTAGCTGTATTAGCCTACTATCAAAATGACTCAAAAAGTGTTATATAAGGGTTATAAAGAAGGCAACACTTGATGTAAGTGTCTATATTAGCTATGTTAGCCTACTATCAAAATGATTTTAAAAGTCTTCTGTGTTATAATAAAGGCAACACTTGATGTAAGTGTCTATATTAGCTATGTTAGCTTACTATCAAAATGACTTTAAAAGTATTTTGTGTTATAATAAAGGCAACACTTTAAGTAAGTGTCTATATTAGCTATATTAGCCTACTATCAAAATGACTTTAAAAGTCTGATATAAGTATTATAATGAAGGCAACACATGATGTAAGTGTCTATATATAAGCTATATTAGCCTACTATCAAAATGGCTTTAAAAGTCTGATATAAGTATTATAATGAAGGCAACACATGATGTAAGTCTCTATATTAGCTATATTAGCCTACTATCAAAATGACTTAAGTCTTAAGTGTTATAATGAAGGCAACACATGACGTAAGTGTCTATATTAGCTATATTAGCCTACTATCAAAATGGCTTTAAAAGTCTGATATAAGTATTATAATGAAGGCAACACATGATGTAAGTGTCTATATTGGATACATTATCCTACTATCACAATTACTTTAAAAGTCTTATATAAGTGTTATAATGAAGGCAACACATGACGTAAGTGTCTATATTAGCTATATTAGCCTACTATCAAAATGACTTTAAAGTCTTATATAAGGGTTATAAAGAAGCCAACACTTGATGTAAGTGTCTATATTAGCTATGTTAGCCTACTATCAAAATGACTTTAAAGGTCTTTTGTGTTATAATGAAGGCAACACTTGAAGTAAGTGTCTATATTAGCTATGTTAGCCTACTATCAAAATGACTTTAAAAGTCTTTTGTGTTATAATGAAGGCAACACTTGATGTAAGTGTCTATTATTAGCTATATTAGCCTACTATCAAAATGACTTTAAAACTCTTGTATAAGTGTTATAATGAAGGCAACACATGATGTAAGTGTCTATATTAGCTATATTAGCCTACTATCAAAATTAATTTAAAAGTCTAATATAAGTGTTATAATGAAAGCAACACTTGATGTTGATCACATTCTTTATAAAAGTGCTGGCACTCACTACTTTTTTTGGCCCCATGGTGGCTTATTTTGCGATCATGTTATATTTTTTTTAAAAAGCACAGAGACTCTGGCTGTAATTGTGTTCATTCGCAAGGAACTATGGAGTCAAAGGACAAAATTCCGGGTGGAGATTTAAAGGCCTACCGAAACCCACTACTAGCGACCACGCAGTCTGATAGTTTATATATCAATGATGAAATATTAACATTGCAACACATGCCAATACGGCCTTTTTAGTTTACTAAATTACAATGCTGAAAACGTCACGGAATGTTGACGCGTGCAAGTGACGTTATTGGTTGGAGCGGACATTTTATCCTAGCACCACTCACGGCTAAAAGTCGTCCAATTTAATCGCATAATTAAACAGTATTCTGGACATCTGTGTTGCTGAATCTTTTGCAATTTGTTCAATTAATAACGGAGACAACAAAGAAGAATGCTGTTGGTGGAAAGCGGTGGATTGCAGCTGCCTTTAGCAACCAAAACACAGCAGGTGTTTCTCTGTTTTTTGTGAAGCTTTAATATGGAACAGAGCGGTCAAGCGAGGTTTCGGTGAGAAAATGGTGGTAATAAGTCGGCTCTTACCGGAGACATGAGCGGAGCTTGTGTCGTTCTTCCTGCAGCATCTGTCAAATAGGCAGCTGCGACTTTCTTGGCTCCTCATTAGCTTTCATCAGAGACACCGGCGGTCACCAAACCCCTCCGACTTTCAAGTGTGACTTTATAATCTCACTAAAACACTAGAAACACAATAATCAGATAAGGGATTTTCCAGAATTATCCTAGTAAATGTGTCTTAATCGCCCCCACTGCCGTCGCCTTTTTTTTTTTTTGTAGTGCTTCACTCTAACTTTCCTCGTCCACAATTTTTTCATCCTCGCTCAAAATAATGGGGAAATCGTCGCTTTCTCGGCCTGAATCGCTCTTGCTGCCGGTGGCTATGATTATAAACAATGTTCAGATGTGAGGAGCTCCACAACCCGTGACGTCACGCGCACATCGTCTGCTACTTCCGGTACAGGCAAGGCTTTTTTATTAGCGACCAAAAGTTGCGAACTTTATCATCGATGTTCTCTACTAAATCCTTTCAGCAAAAATAGGTCAATATCGCGAAATGATCAAGTATGACACATAGAATGGACCTGCTATCCCCGTTTGGATAAGAACATCTCATTTGAGCGGTATAGCTCGGTTGGTAGAGTGGCCGTGCCAGCAACTTGGGGGTTGCAGGTTCGATTCCCACTTCCGCCATCCTAGTCACTGCCGTTGTGTCCTTGGGCAAGACACTTTACCCACCTGCTCCCAGTGCCACGCACACTGGTTTAAATGTAACTTAGATATTGGGTTTCACTATGTAAAGCGCTTTGAGTCACTCGAGAAAAGCGCTATATAAGTATAATTCATTTCCGTAGGCCTTTAAGAGCAGGCACTTTTTTCTAACGCTCTGTTTTGATCATAAGTTGCATTTTCATCCTAATATAAAATGTATGCAATATTCAATATGGGTGGAAGAGGGTCAGTATGTTGCACCCATCCTGGGAGAAGGAAAGCAAGAGAATGGTTTAGTGACACCCATCAAGTGATAATTCAATTCCTAATCAGATATTACCTTATGCCGCTTCCATTATGATAATTGCATGCGCCAAATAATGGTCCAGAGACCTCCATGTTGGAATGCTCTCCGCTGAGGCGCCGCCGGCTCGCTGCAAAGGGGATTAAGAGGAGATGAGGGCGCACTTGGTATTCGTGTCACTTGTTTAGCCCACCGCTTTGAGTGTAGGTGCAAAGCAGCCGAGGAAGTCTCGGTGAGTGCTGGCGCCAACGTGGATTTACTCTCTGACTGCCGTTGCTGGGATTTTGGGGATTAAAGAAAGAAATATTACAATTTACTCCTCACCATGTGGCTGTGGTGCATCACCTCCATCATGGCACTGCAGGCTGGCATCATGCAATAATAATAGAAATACATGCAAAAAGTGGTGTTCTATAAATAGTAAATAACCCCCATGTTTTTAGGTCGTGGGGTCGCCTTAGGGCCGCATATTACAAAATCCAAGGATTCGGGGGACATTTTTATACATTTCATTTTCCGAGCTAAAACAATATGTAGATTGTTGTAAAGCAGGGGTGTGACAAAGTGTGGCCCCGGGGGGGCCATTTGCGGCCCGCAGCTAATTGTTTACCGGCCCGCCACACATTCTGGAAATGCTATTGCAAAAATAAAAAAGAACGTTAAAAATTGAACTGAACTCTCGCGGCTGTGTTGGAGCCACTATGGATTGAACTTTCACAGTATCATGTTAGACCCGCTCGACATCCATTGCTTTCGGTCCACTAGAGAGGGGGGGGTTGCCCACATCTGAGGTCCTCTCCAAGGTTTCTCATAGTCAGCATTGTCACTGGCGTCCCACTGGATGTGAGTTTTCCTCGCCCTTTTGTGGGTTCTTCCGAGGATGTCGTAGTCGTAATGATTTGTGCAGTCCTTTGAGACATTTGTGATTTGGGGCTATATAAATAAACATTGATTGATTGATTGAAAAATATTGCAATGAGGTGAAATCTAACGAGAAAAAGTTGCAATAGCTCGGTTGGTAGAGTGGCTGTGCCAGCAACTTGAGGGTTGCAGGTTCGATTCCCGCTTCCGCCATCCTAGTCACTGCTGTTGTGTCCTTGTTCATTTTAGAATTGATTTTAAAACATTGCTGTTTGTTTTTAAATCCTTACATGGACTGGCACCTCAATATATCTCGGACCTTATCCAAATTTACATTCCTGCGCGCGCTCTGAGGTCCGAGAGCCAGTTCCAGCTCGTGGTGCCCAAGACCAGACTTAAGACCAGGGGAGACAGGGCCTTCTGGAAGCTCTGGAACACTCTGCCCCTCCATGTTCAAACTGCTTCCACAGTGGAGTGTTTTAAGTCTCGTCTTAAGACCCACTTTTATTCTTTGGCTTTTAACACTACGTGAGTTGTGTGGTCCTCTTTTGTCCTCTGTGTTTTTTTTATACACTTTGATTTCTATTTTACTGTTTTAATTGATTTTACCCTTTAAAATAGTTTTTAATCATATTTGTTTTTATATTGTTTTTATTGGTTTTATATTTATTTATTTTTTGTTTTTATTCAGTCATTGGTGGAGCATAATATATATATATATATATATATATATATACTTTTTTATTGTATTTATTTGTTTATTTATTTTTTTTTTACAATTGTTTTTAACATGGCTGTGCAGCACTTTGGAAACGTTATTGTTGTTTAAATGTGCTATATAAATAAAGTGGATTGGATTGGATTGGATTGGGCAAGACACTTTACCCACCTGCTCCCAGTGCCACCCACACTGTTATAAATGTAACTTAGATATGCTATTTGACAACGTTTAATTAATGTTGGGTTAGTGAATTGTGAATTATATTTATATAGCGCTTTTTCTCTAGTGACTCAAAGCGCTTTACATAGTGAATCCCAATATCTAAGTTACTTTTAAACCAGTGTGGGTGGCACTGGGAGCAGGTGGGTAAAGTGTCTTGCCCAAGGACACAACGGCAGTGACTAAGATGGCGGAAGCGGGAATCGAACCCGCAACCCTCAAGTTGCTGGCACGGCCGCTCTACCAACCGAGCTATACCGCCCCGTTCTGACGTTTATTTGACCATCGACATTTTGGTCATTTTGCAACTAATATTCGACAACACGAATACAACGGGGCGGTACAGCTCGGTTGGTAGACCAACTTGAGGCTTCCAAGTTCGATCCCCGCTTCCGCCATCCTAGTCACTGCCGTTGTGTCCTCGGGCAAGACACTTTACCTACCCGCTCCCAGTGCCACCCACACTGGTTTAAATGTAACTTAGATATTGGGTTTCACTATGTAAAAGCGCTTTGAGTCACTAGAGAAAAGTGCTATATAAATATAATTCACTTCACTTTATTTTACCATGTAAAAACCATCTTTACCATGATGAAGGTGGACCCCGACTTAAAGAAGTTAAAAAATGTATTCGGGTCTTTGCTGTCATGCATGTGAATCAGGTTTATGTTTGATCATGTTGTGATTTGTTTTTTGGACTCTTGTTTCCCCGTTTTGCACTTCCTGGTTTTGTTTGTTTCCATAGTTACCCATTAATTTCCACCTGGTTTCCTAGTCCCCGGTCCTCAGCTCTCACACCTGTTTCTAGTTACCACAGCTAGTATTTAAGTCATTTGCTTTCTGTTCCTCGGCCTGGGAACTTTACCTACCTACCGGACTTTGAATTTGAACCCTCATGACCACACACCCTACCCTGTTGAGAGGGCAATCGGGTTTTTTGCTGCAGTTGCAGTCTTTGTTGGTTTTGGAGTCGCTCTGTCTAGGGGCGGACGGCCCTTTTGCGATTGTTTTATTGTGATTTGAAATAATTTGTTGTATATTATTCATACACCTGTATCTCAATTTAATGCTGTTTTTGTTGAATACTTTTATTAGGGTGTTGCCTTTGGGGAAGTGTTTGTCGATCAGAGTGAGGAACTTGTGGCCAATATTAGTCGAGACGTTTTTGCTGTATGGGGGGTTGTACCAGATAATGTTTTTTCGTTTTCTGCTCCTTCTTGGTTGGTTTCCTGGTGTGGGTTTGTAGGTGAGGGTGAAGTTGTACAAATTCATCTTTGCTGAATTTGTCTGTGAGGACAAATTTTTGTAAGCACCCCCCGTTGTACAAATTAATCTTTGCTGAATTTGTACAACGGGGGGTGCTTACAAACACCAATCAAAGGTAACATGCAAGGACATTAATATATATAAATTATTTTTTTTTAATGGTCCAATTTGGCTCTTTCAACATTTTGGGTTGCCTCTCCCTGCTGTAGAAAAAAATAGATTCAGCAAAGATTAATTCGTACAACGGGGGGTGCTAACAAAAATTTGTCCTCACAGACAAATTCAGCAAAGATGAATTTGTACAACTTCACCCTCACCTACAAACCCACACCAGATTAAAGCAAAGTATCGCTTCATAGGACAAAGTGCTGTGTTTGCTTCACTGCTTGATGTACAATAATACTACAATGTACTGTGACCCGTAATAAAATGTGTGTATTTGGTCGTTAATCCTCACAGACAATCGTCACTTTAACCATAATTACAAAGGGCACTCTGATCGCTCCCAATTTAAGTGCCTTTTTAATCTAATCTCCTCCGTCGCGTCGACCGAAAGTGAAACCAGCCATCTCAAATTGTGATCGCTTTCATGATGACGACTGTGCCACCTGGGAGAGCTTCTGCCCCCGGAGGGGACGGCTGGGGTTAAACTCGGATCAGAAGGTCAACTGTAGTACTTTCTTGCACATATTTCACCGTGAGGAGTTCCCTTTCCTAAAAGCTCGGTGTAAAAGGCGAACAAATCGTTATCTCCTTCATAGATTAGCAGAGGTATTTCTTTCCCAGGGGCCCATGCACATGACAAATCGGGTGAAATATATCATCCTGACACGGCTATTATGTCCGGTTTTGAGTGTACAGTAGTGTTCTGCTGGAAACCCTAAAACTCTTTTTAAATTGTTGCACAGGGACCTTGGGTCCAAATTATTCAAATTGATATTTTACTGAGCGGGCACATAGCCCAAAGCATCGTACCTGAAAATATCAAAAGTGTGTTGTTTTAATTACTTGCGCTTTGTGTGCAGAATGATGCAAACAAAATAAGTTATTATTTATGATTAATATACAGTTTAATAATGGTGTGATAATTTAACAATGGATATCGTATTTCTTTGAATTATATAGTATGCGCCTGTCTAGAATTTCCGCCGGGTCGAACTCGTTTCGCCAAATAAATAGCGCATGCTTACTATTACCGCCTGGTCAAACTCGTCACGTCACGAGTGACACTTCACCTGTCGTCATTTTCAAAAAGGAGGATCCTGATTTCAATAATTTGAAATCGCATAAAGGGAAGAAGATTAAGAACTATTCAGTAGGATTTAAGGTCCAAAGCTATTGAATATGCTAAAAAGAACAGTAAGCAGCTATGTTTTATTCATATACCGTAGCTGCGTGTGTCAAATATGAGTCATTAAATGACTCCCGCCTCCTGGTGGTAGAGGGCGCTAGTGATCCTTCTTGCGACCACTCGGCTGCAGAAGAAGTGACAACAAACAGCAAGAGTGAGCAGCGATTGTTTATTTTTTCCTCTCGCTTGCACTTTCAACATGGAGGACTACATATCTAAAATAAAACCGTTTTCTAAACTGGACTTTCAATCGAAGCAGGAGGTAATAAAGGAAGATCTCCAAGGAGACGGAGAGACTTTTAAAACTGAAGAAAGATAAGGAAGACTTCTATAAACAAGTCATCGATGCTTTTGATTAGAAGGAGCTGTGCATGGACTTCATTTATAAGTAAAGGTAAGACCCATCCATCCATTCATCTTCTTCCGCTTATCCGAGGTCGGGTCGCGGGGGCAACAGCCTAAGCAGGGAAACCCAGACTTCCCTCTCCCCAGCCACTTCGTCTAGCTTGGGGATCCCGTGGCGTTCCCAGGCCAGCCGGGAGACATAGTCTTCCCAACGTGTCCTGGGTCTTCCCCGTGGCCTCCTACCGGTTGGACGTGCCCTAAACACCTCCCTAGGGAGGCGTTCGGGTGGCATCCTGACCAGATGCCCGAACCACCTCATCTGGCTCCTCCCGATGTGAAGGAGCAGCGGCTTTACTTTGAGTTCCTCCCGGATGGCAGAGCTTCTCACCCTATCTCTAAGGCGGAGGAAACTCATTTGGGCCGCTTGTACCCGTGATCGTATCCTTTCGGTCATGACCCAAAGCTCATGACCATAGGTGAGGATGGGAACGTAGATCGACCGGTAAATTGAGAGCTTTGCCTTCCGGCTCAGCTCCTTCTTCACCACAACGGATCGGTACAACGTCCGCATTACTGAAGACGCCGCACCGATCCGCCTGTCGATCTCACGATCCACTCTTCCCCCACTCGTGAACAAGACTCCTAGGTACTTGAACTCCTACACTTGGGGCAGGGTCTCCTCCCCAACCCGGAGATGGCATTCCACCCTTTATAATAACTTTTTTTTTATTAAATGTGCTTTTCACGATGCTATCCTTACATCACACTCAAATTTATAAGCGCAGGCCTAAATTTACCGCATCCCTTTAGTTTTAAATTAATTAGCCCCCCGGCGGAAATTCAAGGAAATACGGTAATATAGTTTTTCCGGCAAAAATGCAGCACAGATGTAATTTATGCATAGAAACATGTATTATAATATTGGTAGAACAATATTACAACAATAATATCAGTATAACACACTATTAAAAAAAAAAAAAAGCCCCCGGCAACTTCATATTGCTTGACATTATATTCACTGTGTTAACATTTATTAATTGGCATCGGATACGCGTTCATTCCGCCTGCCTTCCTTTATGGCTGCCACATGCCCTGAAATGCTCATGAGAGGAAATGACTGTGCCGGCGTTATGTTGCTATGTTATTAACAATAAACAATAAGGTTTTGGGTCATTTCACAGCGTTGTGTTCGCACGGCGGCGGAATAATCACCTCGGCGTACGCTACCTGTGGCGTTGTGACCGGACTGAGGCATTGAAGCCTGGGTTGAAATACAAAGCCCAAAACCAGTGAAGTTGGCACGTTGTGTAAATGGTGAATAAAAACAGAATGCAATTATTTGCAAATCCTTTTCAATTGCTGACCAACATGCCGGATTGTAGTCATCTGGAGGCGCGTCTTAATGAAATTAAACAATGGATGTCCGCTAACTTTTTGCAACTCAACGCCAAAAAAACGGAAATGCTGATTATCGGTCCTACTAGACACCGAACTCTATTTAATAATACAACTCTAACATTTGACAACCAAACAATTAAACAAGGCGACACGGTAAAGAATCTGGGTATTATCTTCGACCCAACTCTCTCCTTTGAGTCACACATTAAAAGCGTTACTAAAACGGCCTTCTTTCATCTCCGTAATATCGCTAAAATTCGCTCCATTCTGTCCACTAAAGACGCCGAGATCATTATCCATGCGTTTGTTACGTCTCGCCTCGATTACTGTAACGTATTATTTTCGGGTCTCCCCATGTCTAGCATTAAAAGATTACAGTTGGTACAAAATGCGGCTGCTAGACTTTTGACAAGAACAAGAAAGTTTGATCACATTACGCCTGTACTGGCTCACCTGCACTGGCTTCCTGTGCACTTAAGATGTGACTTTAAGGTTTTACTACTTACGTATAAAATACTACACGGTCTAGCTCCATCCTATCTTGCCGATTGTATTGTACCATATGTCCCGGCAAGAAATCTGCGTTCAAAGAACTCCGGCTTATTAGTGATTCCCAAAGCCCAAAAAAAGTCTGCGGGCTGTAGAGCTTTTTCATTTCGGGCTCCAGTACTCTGGAATGCCCTCCCGGTAACAGTTCGAGATGCTACCTCAGTAGAAGCATTTAAGTCTCACCTTAAAACTCATTTGTATACTCTAGCCTTTAAATAGACTCCCTTTTTAGACCAGTTGATCTGCCGTTTCTTTTCTTTTTCTTCTATGTCCCACTCTCCTTTGTGGAGGGGGTCCGGTCCGATCCGGTGGCCATGTACTGCTTGCCTGTGTATCGGCTGGGGACATCTCTGCGCTGCTGATCCGCCTCCGCTTGGGATGGTTTCCTGCTGGCTCCGCTGTGAACGGGACTCTCGCTGCTGTGTTGGATCCGCTTTGGACTGGACTCTCGCGACTGAGTTGGATCCATTATGGATTGATCTTTCACAGTATCATGTTCTCATAGTCATTATTGTCACCGATGTCCCACTGGGTGTGAGTTTTCCTTGCCCTTATGTGGGCCTACCGAGGATGTCGTAGTGGTTTGTGCAGCCCTTTGAGACACTAGTGATTTAGGGCTATATAAGTAAACATTGATTGATTGATTGATTGAATTTATATTTAATTGAATAGACTGCAAAGACAAGATATTGAATGTTCGAACTGAGAAAATAATCATTAACTTAGAATTTAATGGCAGCAACACATTGCAAAAAAGTTGGCACAGGGGCATTTTTACCACTGTGTTACATGGCCTTTCCTTTTAACAACACTCTGTAAACGTTTGGGAACTGAGGATACCAATTTTTGAAGCTTTTCAGGAGGAATCCTTTCCCATTCTTGCTTGACGTACAGCTTAAGTTTTTCAACAGTCCGGGGTCTCCGTTGTGGTATTTTAGTCTTCATATTGCGCCACACATTTTCAAATGGGAGACAGGTCTGGACTACAGTCGGGCCAGTCTAGTACCCGCACTCTTTTACCCAGCTGCTTTGCATAGTAGAGTTTGAACTTGCACTTACAGATGTAGCGACAAACCGTAGTTACTGATAGTGTTTTTATCTGAAGTGTTCCTGAGCCCATGTGGGGATATCCTTTACACGCTGATGTGGGTTTTTGATGCAGTGCTGCCTGAGGGATCGAAGGTCCGTAATATTTTCCCAGATTCTTTTAACCTTTTGATAATATTACGGACTGTAGACGGTGAAATCCCTAAATTCCTTGCAATAGCTCGTTGAGATATGGTTTTCTTAAACTATCCGACAAATTGCTCACGCTTTTGTTCACAAAGTGGTGACCCTCGCCCCCATCCTTGTTTGTGAATGACTGAGCATATCATGGAAGCTGCTTTTATACCCAATCATGGCACCCACCTGTTCCCAATTAGTATGTTCACCTGTGGGATGTTCCAAATAAGTGTTTGATGAGCATTCCTCAACCTTCTCTTTTTTGCCACTTGTGCCAGCTTTTTTGAAACACGTTGCAGGCATCGAATTCCAAATGGGCAAAAAAAAACAACGTTTTCCATTTTGAACGTTAAGTATCTTGTCTTTGCAGTCTAAACAATTGAATATAGGTTGAAAAGGATTCGCAAATCTTCATATTCTGTTTTTATTTACCATTTACACCAATGGTCCCCAACCACCGGTCCGCTGACCGATTGGTACCGTGCCGCACAAGAAATATTTATTTATTTATTTTTTTTTTAAATTATTAAATCAACATAAAAAACACAATATATACATTATATATCAATATAGATCAATACAGTTAGCAGGGAAACAGTCCGTAAGCACACATGATTTTATTTCTTTATAGTAGAGCCTTAACTTGCACTTACAGATGTAGCGACAAACTATATTTAGTGACAGCGGTTTTCTGAAGTGTTCCTGAGCCCATGTGGTGATATCCTTAAGAGATTGATGTTGGTTTTTGATACAGTGCCGTCTGAGGGATCGAAGGTCACGGTCATTCAATGTTGGTTTCCGGCCATGCCGCTTACATGGAGTGATTTCTCCAGATTCTCTGAACCTTTTGATGATATTATGGACCGTAGATGTTGAAATCCCTAAATTTCTTACAATTGCACTTTGAGAAACGTTGTTCTTAAACTGTTTGACTATTTGCTCACGTAGTTGTGGACAAAGGGGTGTACCTCGCCCCATCCTTTCTTGTGAAAGACTGAGCATTTTTTGGGAAGCTGTTTTTATACCCAATCATGGCACCCACCTGTTGCCAATTAGCCTGCACACCTGTGGGATGTTCCAAATAAGTGTTTGATGAGCATTCCTCAACTTTATCAGTATTTATTTCCACCTTTCCCAACTTCTTTTCCACGTGTTACTGGCATCAAATTCTAAAGTTAATGATTATTTACAACAAAAGAAAGTGTATCAGTTTGAACATGAAATATGTTGTCTTTGTAGCATATTCAACTGAATATGGGTTGAAAATGATTTGCAAATCATTGTGTTTTGTTTATATTTACATCTAATACAATTTCCCAACGCATATGGAAACGGGGTTTGTAAGAAAAACATTTAAAAATAGCTTATTATGACAACTGTGCTGTCCAGTTGGTATCCTGTTTTCTTACACTTCTGAGCCTTATTTGCAAGTATTACACTGTGGACTTTGAAAAACCAACCAACAAACAAACTAAACCAAAAAACTAAAAAAAAATTAAAAATAAAAATAACATCCATCCATTTCCTACCGCTTATTCTCTTTTTTTGGGGTGGCGGGGGGCACTGGCGCCTACCTCAGCTACAATCGGGCGGAAGGCGGAAATTAAAAAAAAATAATAATAAATAAATAAAAATACCCCGGAAATAAAAAAAAAAAAAAATAAAAAAAAAATAAATAAAATAAAAAAAAATACTCCGCCTTCCGGAAATTTAAAAAAAATAAAAATAAATTTAAAAAAAATACCCCGGGAATTAAAAAAAAAATTTAAAAAAATAAATAAATACAATTAAAAAAAATACCCCGCCTTCCGCCCGATTGTAGCTGAGATAGGCGCCAGTGCCCCCCGCGACCCCAAAAAAAGAGAATAAGCGGTAGAAATGGATGGATGTTATTTTTATTTTTAATTTTTTTTTTTAGTTTTTTGGTTTAGTTTGTTTGTTGGTTGGTTTTTCAAAGTCCACCGGAAATTAAAAAAATAAATAAATACAATTAAAAAAAATCCCCCGCCTTCCGCGCCAGTGCCCCCCGCGACCCCAAAAAAAGAGAATAAGCGGTAGAAAAATGGATGGATGTTATTTTCATTTTAAATTTTTTTTTAGTTTTTTGGTTTAGTTTGTTTGTTGGTTGGTTTTTCAAAGTCCACCGGAAATTAAAAAAAAAAATAAATAAAATTAAAAAAAATACACCGCCCGATTGTAGCTGAGATAGGCGCCAGTGCCCCCCGCGGCCCCAAAAAAAGAGAATAAGCGGTAGGAAATGGATGGATGTTATTTTCATTTTTTTTTTTTTTAGTTTTTGGTTTAGTTTGTTTGTTGGTTGGTTTTTCAAAGTCCACCGGAAATTAAAAAAAAATAAATAAATAAATAAAAAAATATACCCCGCCTTCCGCCCGATTGTAGCTGAGATAGGCGCCAGTGCCCCCCGCGACCCCAAAAAAAGAGAATAAGCGGTAGAAAATGGATGGATGTTATTTTCATTTTTTTTTTTTTTAGTTTTTGGTTTAGTTTGTTTGTTGGTTGGTTTTTCACAGTCCACCGGAAATTTAAAAAAAATAAATAAATAAATAAAAAAATATACCCCGCCTTCCGCCCGATTGTAGCTGAGATAGGCGCCAGTGCCCCCCGCGACCCCAAAAAAGAGAATAAGCGGTAGAAAATGGATGGATGTTATTTTTATTTTTAATTTTTTTTTAGTTTTTTGGTTTAGTTTGTTTGTTGGTTGGTTTTTCAAAGTCCACCGGAAATTTAAAAAATAAATAAATAAAATTAAAAAAAATACCCCACCTTCCGCCCGATTGTAGCTGAGATAGGCGCCAGTGCCCCCCGCGACCCCAAAAAAAGAGAATAAGCGGTAGAAAATGGATGGATGGATAATAAAAACAGTGTAGACTTTTTACAGTTGCAATTCCAAGACATTAGATGGCAGTGCAGTATAGACTACAGTGTTTTGCCTTTGCCAGCAAGTAGTCTTTGCACATGAAGTGCAAGTCCACACGACATTGATACAACGTAGATGATACGTATATATTTTTTTAAAACTGACTTCTAAACAACGTTGCAAAATAGCTGTATTTGTAAAATCGAGACAATGTTGACGTCTAACGTTGGATCCACGTTGTTGGTTGGGAAATGAGTAAATGTCAAGCTTCTAATCAACGTCACAACCTGACGCTGAATAAATCTGAGAGATGTCCGATAATGGCTTTTTTGCCGTTATCCGATATTGTCCAACTCTTAAGTACCAATTCAGATATCAACCGATACCGATATATACAGTCGTAAAATTAACACGTTATTATGCATAATTTGGTTATGATGCTCCCTGAGAGAGCATGAGGAGGTTGAGGTGGGCGGGGTTAATGGGGGCGGGTTTGAGTTGGGGGGTAGGACATAGCGTAGGTGTATATTGTAGCGTCCCGGAAGAGTTTGTGCTGCAAGGGGTTCTGGGTATTTGTTCTGTTGTTTTTATGTTGTGTTTATGTTTTGTTACGGTGCAGATGTTCTCCCAAAATCGAGTTTTGTTGGTAGCGGGGGTGTATATTGTAGCGTCCCGAAAGAGTTAGTGCTGCAAGGGGTTCTGGGTATTTGTTCTGTTGTGTTGATGTGCGGAAATGTGTTTGTCATTCTTGTTTGGTGTGGGTTCACAGTGTGGTGCATATTTGTAACAGTGTTAAAGTTGTTTATGCGGCCAACCTCGGTGTGACCTGCATGGCTGTTGACCAAGTATGCCTTGCATTCACTTGTGTGTGTGAAAAGCCGTGGATATTATATGACTGGGCCTACATGCAAAAGCAGTGCATTTTAAGGCATGCCCCCAATATTGTTTTCTGGGTGGAAATCGGGAGAAATTTGGGAAAAAGGTTGCTCCGGGGGATTTTCGGGAGATGCACTGAAATTCTGGAGTCTCCCGGGAAAAACGGCGGCGTTTTAAAAAGTCATAAATTTTACTAATTGAAACCGATAACGATAATTTCCGATATAACATTTAAAAGCGTTTATCGGCCGATAATCTCGTCAGTCCGATATTAACGGACATCTCTGATAAATGTAATCAAAAAAACATGTTTCGAGGTTGTAGTGAAGTGAAGAAGTGAATTATATTTATATAGCGCTTTTCTCTAGTGACTCAACGTGCTTTTACATAGTGAAACCCAACATCTAAGTTACATTTAAACCAGTCTGGGTGGCACTGGGAGCGGGTAGGTAAAGTGTCTTGCCCAAGGACACAACGGCAGTGACCAGGATGGCGGAAGCAGGGATCGAACTTGGAAGCCTCAAGTTGGTCTACCAACCGAGCTGTACCGCCCCGTTGTATTCGTGTTGTCGAATATTAGTTGCAAAATGACCAAAATGTCGATGGTCAAATAAACGTCAGAACGGGGCGGTATAGCTCGGTTGGTAGAGCGGCCGTGCCAGCAACTTGAGGGTTGCGGGTTCAATTCCCGCTTCCGCCATCCTAGTCACTGCCGTTGTGTCCTTGGGCAAGACACTTTACCCACCTGCTCCCAGTGCCACCCACACTGGTTTAAATGTAACTTAGATATTGGGATTCACTATATAAAGCGCTTTTAGTCACCAGAGAAAAAGCGCTATATAAATATAATTCACAATTCACTAACCCAACATTAATTAAACGTTGTCAAATAGCATGTTGTTCCGACGTTAGATTTTACTTGCTTATTCATCAAGTTCTCAAAGTTGTTTTAATTGTCTTGTGCCTGCTGGGTTCGGCCCTACAAAGTGTTCATACAGTAAGTATTGTACTTATTACACACCGGCTGTTTGATTGCAACGTGCATCTTGGTTGTAGTCGCCATTAGCAAATTTGGGGGTGTTGAAGTCGCCATTTAAATGGCTAATGCTGGTAGCATGTGTATGACAAAGCCCATGTTAATTAGAAAAGTGGAGTCTTACGTTATTAAGTGTACTTGCTTTGTTGGCATGGAAAATGTAACATTACTTCGAGGCAATTTAGCTGAGTTCACGCTGAGTGCTTGTTTCCACGGCTTAGTGTTTGAAGAGTCAGCAACTGAAGGTGTCGAAAATATGGCACCCTTTTTATTTGACTCGATATCCGGTAGGAGTGACGAAATTTGGTCAGCGCCGATAAAAGTGACAAATAAATGTTTTATGGTCTGTATCTTCGATATGAGCAGGATGTGGCTTTGTCCATGCCTTTCAAAATAAAACACGTTAGGCCCGATTTATAAAAAGAGCTTCTCGTGCTGCAAAGACAGAAAATGGACAAAAGTATGTGTACTAAGATGTGTGGACAGGCATAAAAAAAGAAATATTGGACACATTATCTATTAAGAAAATACCATTTTATAATTCTATAGCCACTGGGTTACTTAAGGGGCTGGTTAAAACTAATTAAATGTTGGCTTTTTTATGTTGTTAGTTTTTGCATTTAAGAAATATGTTATCATAATATATATCTCCCAAATGAAAACATGTCTTTCAATATGCATTTTTGTGTGTCTGAATTATTCCTGATGCATGAAAGGTTCATTTTTGCCTTAATTATGAAAGGTTTTTTTGGACACCGAATTCATGCAAACACAAGTTGGTTAAACACAGTATTTTAAAAAGCAGTTTGTATGAATTCAGTGTGTAAAAAATTAAAACGTAATGAGAATCCGGTGCAGAAAAAAAATCAGTGTGGAAAAAAAAACTTTTATACTGTATGGTTTAAACTTACATTTAAAAAAAAATATTTTAACCAAACTAATTTTCTGAAAAATTGAGTTTAGAAAAAAAAAAAAATATATATATACATATATATATATATATACATATATATATATATATATATGTAGGTGTGGGAAAAATCACAAGACTATTTCGTCTCTACAGAACTGTTTCATGAGGGGTTCCCTCAATCATCAGGAGATTTTAATGGAAGCATTCACATACAATGGTTTATATAGGGCACAGAGTGGGTGGGTACAGGCAGGCGTAGGGGCGTGGTGATTGGCTCATGTGTTACCTAGGAGGTGTTTCCGTCTGTGGCGGCATGTTGAAATGATTTCACTGCGCTTGTTGAGGGATGATAGATCTGGATGATATATAATAACCAGTTTCTCTTTTAAGCATAGGTTGCATCTTTTATTACCACTGTTGTAAGGTGTGCTGGATGCAAGAATATTCAACATTATTGCCTTTGAGGTTCCAAAATGTGTTTGCTGAGTTCTGTAGAATTCCGCAAAGTCTGGTTTCTAAAGGAGGCGTTGTGATTATTCCATCTTGTTTTGAACGCTCCTTCGGTTAATCCTACGTACGTGTCGGATGTGTTAATGTCCTTGCGTGTTACCTTTGCTTGGTAATATATATATATATATATATATATATATATATATATATATATATATATATATATTTTTTTTTTTTTAATATATATATATATATATTACATATATATATATATATATATATATATATATATAAATATATATGTAATATTATATTCTGCACTATTTATTTTACACTGAAATTTTCTGCAATAATTTTCTTTATCTCAGCTACAATCGGGCGGAAGGCAGGGTACACCCTGGACAAGTCGCCACCTCATCGCAGGGCCAACACAGCCCGATTGTAGCTGAGATAGGCGCCAGCGCCCCCCGCGACCCCGAAAGGGAATAAGCGGTAGAAAATGGATGTGTCTATATATATATATATATATATATATATATATATATATATATATATAATATATTTTACTGCAGAAATATTTATTAATTATGAATTTCTATGCACTGATTTTTTAAATTTTTATAAACTTACATTTTTTACGGACTGAATCCTAACACTGCATTTGAAAACACTACTTTAACAAACCAAATTTGCTGAAAAAAAATGAGGAAGAACATTTTTGTGCAGAAATTATGAATATAATGAGTATCCGCACTATTTTTTTACACTGAAATTTCCTGCACAATTTTTTTTTTTTGCTGAATTTTTCACAAATATTTTTAAAAGTAAATTGTTGACATGATTTGATGTCAATTTAAAATGTACATGCAAAAAATTCAATTGCATGAATTCAGTGTCCAAAAAAAGCTTTTGTAATAACGATACAAATTAACATACATGCTCCATAGCCTCCCAGAGCATTCACAATTATTTATTTTGTTTATAGATTGCGATTCTCTAGTGCAACAAAAGGTGTTACATATTATAAATGTGTGCTGCTGTCAACAACATCGCACACAGGTTGCAGAGCAGAATGTGGAGGGCACAATAATACACACAAAAACCTCCTTTAAATAGAGTGGTCAATTGCACACACAGTCTTAGTAGATCACACAAAAGATACCCACTAATAGTACACACAACGTTATAGTCTGTACATGCTGTTAAATGGGTGTTGTTTGGATCTTCAGTTGAATTTCAGCACTTCAGAAAAGTATGTACACAAAAAACAACAGGCTTGATGATTTGAATTAACACAAGAGCGATACCAAGATCATTTATTAGTAGTGTAGCGGTGCAAAAACGACAAAAAATATGTTCCCGGGCGTTTCTTTTCTGAGTGTCCTTCACTCAAGTGTAATGCAGGAATGTGTTTTTTTTTTTTTCAAAGCAGTGGTGTGTGGGGAGGTTGCAAAGAGGGGATGCTTGACAGAAAAAAAAAAAAAAAAAGACTGCTAAAAACAATTTCTAAAGGATGTGGAAAAAAATCCCGTTGGCTAAAGCTGAAAGTCACCAGCAATACTGAAATACTGAACCATTGCAAACTAACGTGATCAATGAGTATAGAATGGATTCGGGGGACATTTTTATACATTTCATTTTCCAAGCTAAAACACTATGTAGATTGTTGTAAAGCAGGGGTGCCCACACTTTTTCTGCAGGCGAGCTACTTTTCAATTGACCAACTCGAGGGGATCTACCTCATTTATATATATCATTTATATTTATTTATTTATGAAAGAGACATTTTTGTAAACAACTTAAATGTGTTTAATGATAATACAAGCATGTGTAACACATATAGATGTCTTTCTTTCACAAAGAGAAGAATATAAGTTGGTGTATTACCTGATTCTGATGACTTGCATTGATTGGAATCAGACAGTAATGATGATAACGCCCACATTTTCAAATGGAGGAGAAAAAAAGTTGTCCTTTCTGTACAATACCACATGAAAGTGGTTGGTTTTTGGCATCTAATTCATCCAGCTTCCATACACTTTACAAGAAAAACATTGGCGGCAAATTCCGTAGCTTGCTTGATTGACATTCACGGCACCCGAGGGTCTTGTGAGATGACGCTGGCTGCTGCCAGTTCATTATTATGAAAAAATGACAGAGAGGAAGGCGAGAAACACTTTTTATTACAACAGACTTTCGCGCCGTCCCTTCCGTCAAAACTCTAAAGGCCGACTGCACATTTCCTATCTTCACAATAAAAGCCCTGCTTCATGCTGCCTGCGCTAACAAAATAAGAGTCTCGGAAAGCACGCCAGCTTTCTGAGGGATCGCTTGTGCACGCCAGTTTTCCGAGACTCTGTATTTAGTTAGCGCAGGCAGCATGAAGCAGGGCTTTTATTGTGAAGATAGGAAATGTGCAGTCGGCCTTTAGAGTTTTGACGGAAGGTACGGCGCGAGAGTCTGTTGACATAAAAAGTGTTTCTCGCCTTCCTCTCGGTCATATTTTCATAATAATGATCTTGCAGCAGCCAGCGTCATCTCACAAGACCCTCCGGTACCGTGAATGTCATTTAAGTGACGTCTTGGTGAAGATTGATGATCACTAATTTTTAGGTCTATTTTTTTTAAAAGCCTGGCTGGAGATCGACTGACACACCCCCCGCGGTCGACTGGTAGCTCGCGATCGACGTAATGGGCACCCCTGTTGTAAAGCATGGGTGTCCAAAGTGCGGCCCGCCGCTAATTGTTTACCTGCCCGCCACACATTCTGGAAATGCTATTGCAAAAATAAAAAAGAAAATTAAAACAATTGGAATGAGGTGAAATCTAACGAGAAAAAGTTGCAATGTTGACACAAAGCTGCTTATTTGTGTGTTACTATTTAGTGGTCAATTGTACGGAATATGTACTGTACTGTGCAATCTACTAATTACAAGTTTCAATCAATCTATTTATTTTTTACTTTTTTGCCATTGCTCAAAACCAAAAATAATGACAAAAAAAATCCATGTTATAATGAATTAATTTCAAAGCTCCAATTAGTTCAAATAAGGGCTTCACGGTGGCAGAGGGGTTAGTGCGTCTGCCTCACAATACGAAGGTCCTGCAGTCCTGGGTCCAAATCCAGGCTCGGGATCTTTCTGTGTGGAGTTTGCATGTTCTCCCCGTGACTGCGTGGGTTCCCCCGGGTACTCCGGCTTCCTCCCACTTCCAAAGACATGCACCTGGGGATAGGTTGATTGGCAACACTAAATTGGCCCTAATGTGTGAATGTTGTCTGTCTATCTGTGTTGGCCCTGCGATGAGGTGGCGACTTGTCCAGGGTGTACCCCGCCTTCCGCCCGATTGTAGCTGAGATAGGCGCCAGTGCCCCCCGCGACACCAAAAAGGGAATAAGCGGTAGAAAATGGATGGATGGATGGATGGAACTAGTTCAAATATTTCACTTTAAAATGTTTTAAATATTGCATATATTGTGCAGTTGCCATACAAAAACAAAGTTTTCTTTGACAAATGAGCATAAAACGAACAAAATAATAGTTAAAACGTAAAATCGACAGATATATCTGAAGTTGATCGTGTAACTTAAGTGTTTAAATTAAAAAAACAAAAAAAAACAATAAAAGTGTATTACGTTCTGAGTTGGGCACATTTTGGATCCCACATATATTTAGTGGTATTTTATCTATATTTTCACTGTGATTACTCAAAAATAATGAAGAATTAAAACCAACGGTGCCCTGCATTATCTATCTTTTAGTGAAGTGAATTATATTTATGTAGCGCTTATTCTCTAATGACTCAAAGCGCTTTACATAGTGAAACCCAATATCTAAGTTCCATTTAAACCAGTGTGGGTGGCACTGGGAGCAGGTGGGTAAAGTGTCTTGCCCAAGGACACAACGGCAGTGACTAGGATGGCGGAAGCGGGGATCGAACCTGCAACCCTCAAGTTGCTGGCACGGCCGCTCTACCAACCGAGCCACACCGCCCAAGGGCTCCAGTTACTAAATACTGCATATTTCAGTTTGACTATTAAAAAAACAAAGATGTTTTGACAGAAAAGCCATACAACCTTTTTTTTTTAAGTTGACATAGAGCAGGGGTGTCAAAGTCAAATACAGAGTGGGCCAACATTTAAAACTGAACGAAGCCGCGGGCCGAGGTTGAACAAATTAATCTTTTAATAGCGACCCAAACAGATTTTGCATTGAATATTGACCAAGCAAGGCTTATATAACTTTATAGTGACATGCAAAACCGAGCTTTAAATAATAATAATTAAAAAATATCAATGGCATTTCAAATAAAATAAAAATACAAATTGAATGCCTCTTTTCGGCGGCGGGTTTGAGTTGGGGCGGGGTTCGGTGTATATTGTAGCGTCCCGGAAGAGTTAGTGATGCAAGGGGTTCTGGGTATTTGTTCGGTTGTGTTTATGTTGTGTTACAGTGCGGATGTTCTCCCGAAATGTGTTTGTCTTTCTTGTTTGCTGTGGGTTCACAGTGTGGCTTATATTTGTTTAACAGTGTTAAAGTTGTTTGTACGGCCACCCTCAGTGTGACCTGTATGGCTGTTGACCAAGTATGCCTTGCATACACTTGTGTGTGTGTGTGTGTGTGTATGAGCCACATATATTATCTGAGTGGGCCGGCTCGCTGTTTGTATGGAGGAAAAGCGTTTAAAGGCAGTGCTATTACGGCACGCCCGCAATATTATTGTCCGGGCGGAAATCGGGAGGGGCACTGAACTTCGGGAGTCTCCCGGGAAAATCGGGAGGGTTGATGAGCATGAATATTAGCGGTGAATGCGGTGTTACTGCAGCGGGCCAGCTCTAATGTTCATTTGATATTGCCAAATGACACCCATGCTATAGAGATTTACTGTAAGCCTCCGCTTGAGATGGTTTCCTGTGGACGGGACTCTCGCTGCTGTCTTGGATCCGCTTGAACTGAACTCTCGCGGCTGTGTTGGAGCCACTATGGATTGAACTTTCACAGTATCATGTTAGACCCACTCGACATCCATTGCTTTCGGTCCCCTAGAGGGGGGTTGCCCACATCTGAGGTCCTCTCCAAGGTTTCTCATAGTCAGCATTGTCACTGGCGTCCCACTGGATGTGAATTCTCCCTGCCCACTGGGTGCGAGTTTTCCTTGCCCTTTTGTGGGTTCTTCCGAGGATGTTGTAGTCGTAATGATTTGTGCAGTCCTTTGAGACATTTGTGATTTGGCGCTATATAAATAAACATTGATTGATTGATTGAAGCATTAAATAAAAAATAATAATAAAAATGTGACTTATTTTTAACATTTTAATAACCGAGACCCTTTATGGGGCTCCACGGTGGCAGAGGGGTTAGTGCGTCTGCCTCACAATACGAAGTTCCTGCAGTCCTGGGTTCAAATCCAGGCTCGGGATCTTTCTGTGTGGAGTTTGCATGTTCTCCCCGTGAATGCGTGGGTTTCCTCCGGGTACTCCTGCTTCCTCCCACCTCCAAAGACATGCACCTGGGGATAGGTTGATTGGCAACACTAAATTGGCCCTAGTGTGTGAATGTGAGTGTGAATGTTGTCTGTCTATCTGTGTTGGCCCTGCGATGAGGTGGCGACTTGTCCAGGGTGTACCCCGCCTTCTGCCCGATTGTAGCTGAGATAGGCGCCAGTGCCCCCCGCGACCCCGAAAGGGAATAAGCGGTAGAAAATGGATGGATGGATGGATGGAGACCCTTTATGGTCCCCTGCTAAACAGGCCCAATGCAGCAAACAGTGATATTTGTTCAATGCCAACATCCCTAATAGCACACAAATGATGAATAAACATAAACGTGTCGTTTTGCTGCAAGACTCATCCGCTGCAGTGAAAGCCCTTTTATTTCCGCGCGAAGAATGGAGTTGGGCTGATAAGTCGGCGGCACGGCGGCGCGGCGGCGGCTCCCGAGACGTGTTTCTCCGACACCAGCCAGCACAACCGGTGCCCGGGCCGAGGCTGGGGAGGACGGCGGGGGGGGGGGGGGGGGCGTGTTTTCTTTTGGAGCAGAGCGGCGCAGTGAAGCAGCCCGCTGTGCCACAGCCAGACAAAAACCACAAGTCGCCGACATTGTAGGCGGAACAATGAAATACAAACAACAAAGCCGACTTGGGGGGAAATGGACGTTATTCGGAATCCTGTCCAACTTAAAAGCAAAGGCAATTTTCAATCTTTATAATCCATCCATCTTCTACCGCTTATCCTTTTCGGGGTCGCTGGAGCCTATCTCAGCTTCATTCGGGCGGAAGGCGGCGTACACCCTGGACATGTCGCCACCTCGTCGCGGAATCTTTATAATCATTTTTGAAAAATGAAATCCTGTTGTTCATTTTGTGGCGAGTTTGGGTCCGTCTTACATAATACAAAACCCGTTTCCATATGAGTTGGGAAATTGTGTTGGATGTAAATATAAACAGAATTAAATGATTTGCGAATCCTTTTCAACCCATATTCAGTTGAATATGCTACAAAGACAACATATTTGATGTTCAAACTGATAAACATTTTTTTTTTTTGGCAAATAATCATTAACTTTAGAATTTGATGCCAGCAACACGTGACAAAGAAGTTGGGAAAGGTAGCAATAAATACTGATAAAGTTGAGAAATGCTCATCAAACACTTATATGGAACATCCCACAGGTGTGCAGGCTAATTGGGAACAGGTGGGTGCCATGATTGGGTATAAAATCGGCTTCCATGAAATGCTAAGTCATTCACAAACAAGGATGGGGCGAGGGTCACCAATTTGTAGGCACATTTTCGAACAGTTTTAGAACATTTCTCAACGAGCTATGCAAGGAATTTAGGGATCTACGGTCAATAAAATCGGAGAATCCGGAGAAATCACTGCACGTAAGCGATGATATTACGGACCGTCGTTCCCTCAGGCGGTACTGCATCAAAAACAGACATCAGTGTGTAAAGGATATCACCACATGGGCTCAGGAACTCTTCATAAAACCACTGTCAGTAACTACAGTTGGTTGCTACATCTCTAAGTGCAAGTTAAAACTCTGCTAAGCAAAGCAAAACCCATTCATCAACAACACCATGGAATGCCGCCGGCTTCGCTGGGCCCGAGCTCATCTAAGATGGACTGGTGCAAAGTTGAAAGGTGTTCTGTGGTCTGACGAGTCCACATTTCAAATGATATCAATTGAATATGGTTTGAAAGGGATTTGCAAATCATTGAATTCTGTTTATATTTACATCTAACACAATTTCCCAACTCATATGGAAACAGGGTATTTCTGATAGTTGTTTGTGTGCCATGTTGTTCCAGACCACAGCAAACATACGTGGCTTGCCAAAGATTATATTGAATCCACTAGAAGAAAAATAAATATGTACTTACATTCACGTCTTGCTCGTGCCAACTTTCTTTTGCCTCGGAAAAACAAACCACCTCATAGTCCAAGTTTGACAGCTGGTGTGTAACAAATACAATACTTACAGAATAAACACTTTGTAGGTCGCAACAATACTAACAAACTGGGCTTCACGGTGGAAGAGGGGTTAGTGTGTCTGCCTCACAATACGAAGGTTCTGAGTATTCCTGGGTTCAATCCCGGGCTTGCGATCTTTCTGTGTGGAGTTTGCATGTTCTCCCCGTGAATGCGTGGGTTCCCGCCGGGTATTCCGGCTTCCTCCCACCTCCAAAGACATGCACCCGGGGATAGGTTGATTGGCAACACTAAATTGGCCCTATTGTGTGAATTTGAGTGTGAATGTTGTCTGTCTATCTGTGTTGGCCCTGTGAGGAGGTGGCGACTTGTCCAGGGTGTATGCCGCCTTCCCCCCCGATTCTTGCTGAGATAGGCTCCAGGGCCACCCGCGACCCCAAAGGGAATAAGCGGTAGTAAATGGATGGATGGATACTAACAAACTACAAAAAAGGAAGGAAACAAAAGGCGCACACAAGGGCGGAAGTACAAAACTTGGCTATACAACAAAAACTAGCACTATGGCATGACTATGGACCAAACACAAAACTCAATAACTGTGACATAAAAAACCAAAAACTTACGTGGCATGGGCAGGAGGGAAACTGGACAGAATGATTAAACAGGCATGGCATGGCATGAAGGAAGTGTAGGTAAAGTCGCCAGGCCGACCACCTGGCAACTACAGGCTTAAATAATGGACATGATTGGTGCAAACAGGTGTGAGACATGAGGACAGGGGCGTGACTAATTAGTTGCTATGGTAACAAAACAAACTAGGAAGTGCGAAAACAGGAACTGATTGTCCAAAGAACAAAACCGAACATGACAAAAACAAAACATGATCCCATAGACGTGACACCAGCTGTTGGATTGTAACGCAAATCTTGGTTGTGGTTTCATAACCAAATTTGTGTCAAACGTTATTCTGTGTCGAACCCCAAGATGCAGAGATGGAGGCAGGCATTGGATAGGAAAACATGGTTTAATTTAAAATACTAGAACTAGAACAAACAAAGGGTACAAACAAAAAGCACGCACGTGGGCGGATAACAAAACTAAGGGAGCTAGCACTGGAGCTAGAAAACAAGAAACTGGAAACAGCTAATAGCTAACAAGAACAGCTTACCGCTACGACGACCAGGACAAAATGTAGCACGACAGGTAGCAACGACACAAGAGGCGGTATAGCTCGGTTGGTAGAGCGGCCGTGCCAGCAACTTGAGGGTTGCAGGTTCGATCCCCGCTTGCACCATCCTAGTCACTGCCGTTGTGTCCTTGGGCAAGACACTTTACCCACCTGCTCCCAGTGCCACCCACACTGGTTCTAAATGTAACTTAGATATTGGGTTTCACAATGTAAAGCGCTTTGAGTCACTTGAGAAAAGCGCTATAGAAATATAAATCACTCACTCACTTAAGAGCAAAATGTAGCATGACAATACAATAATCCAGCACTGACTGGAGGAACAAAAACAGGTAATATAGGAGCGGGCTGATTGACCACAGGTGTGGCAAGGTGCCAATCAGCCGCAGCTGAGGGAAAACAGCACACAGGGAGACAAACCGGAAGCTAAATAAATAAATAAATGGGTTATACTTGTATAGCGCTTTTCTACCTTCAAGGTACTCAAAGCGCTTTGACACTACTTCCACATTTACCCATTCACACACACATTCACACAGTGATGGAGGGAGCTGCCATGCAAGGCGCTAACCAGCACCCATCAGGAGCAACGGTGAAGTGTCTTGCTCAGGACACAACGGACGTGACGAGGTTGGTACTAGGTGGGATTTGAACCAGGGACCCTCGGGTTACGCACGGCCACTCTCCCACTGCGCCACGCCGTCCCCAAAATAAGACAAAATAAGAGCGCTGACAGGAACTAAAAACAGGAAACTGACAGGAAAAAAACAGGAAATACCAAACACAGAGGAAACAAAGACAAATGCAGAGGAAAAAAACCCAATACACAAACAAACTGTCAGGGGAAAGCCTGACAATCTGAAGGCGTTGAAATCGGCATGTAAAATCGCTAATGCTAACAGGTAGCACGCATCGAATAAGCATCGAGCTAAGGCGTTTTCTTAAAGTGGAGCCTTACTTTGCATGGGAATGTTTTCTCTCAGGCGTAATTTGCGTCGATGGCATTGAAAATTGTAACATTACCAGGGGCCCCTTTGGCGGAGACTGCACTGAACGCTGCTTATTATAAATAATGAACAACAATTCAAGGGATTGATAGAAAATGATGTAATAGGAGCCATCAGAGCATATTTTGTTTGCTTTGTCTAAAGTCCAACCCCTCGTGTCAGAGCATCGTTTGTGGTGGACGTTCACTTGTGCATCGGGAGAATGTAGCGGCAGTTATACGGAACAAGTTCTTCACAAATAGATAGGCCTTGCTAATGAACCCCAGCGATGAGTCACGGCTGCAAACTGAGGCAACAGCGTGTGCATCTCTCAGGGATGTGTTGTGTGTGAGAACCAAGTGTACTGTGCAAGCCATGTGGTCTGTGCTGTTACGCATTAACCCTCAAACAAGACATGCATTAAATGTATGCAAATGTAATGAGTCCATAATGTGTTGAATAAACACGGCGAATGCTGTTCAGCTCAGCTTGACAGTGCTCTAAGCGCTAACGGGTTGTTTTCCTCAACGAGACAGACTTGTCGGATTGAATATCACTTAAGTTAATGATTTCTGGTTGAAAACGGCTCCGGTTTGGCACAGTTGTTTTATTGCTTATTTAAGAAATGTAAAGAAACATGTCTTGCTGTTTGAGTCTTGGTTTATGAATGTCAAACAAAACCAGGTTCGTACGTTGGATTTCGTGTTTTAATCAACTTGCTGCAATGGATCGTTTGTGTTGTTCCCCGGAGCCTAATGAGAGACGCGGAAAAATGAAATGACGAAGATGAAAATTAGCTTCAGCTAATATTGTTTTCTGTAACATATGCCAATATGAGTTTATTGAATTTGCACTCATTTACATCTTTTCAAAATGATCAAAATACCGTACTAGCTCTCTTTGTTAAACTAAATAAACAGAGGACATAAGTAAAGGAAATTAAATGAACTCAAATATATCTACAAACGAGGCATAATGATAAAATATGTACACACAGCGAGCCAAAATAGCATGTTAGCATTGATTAGCCTGCAGTCATATGACCAAATATGCCTGATTAGCACTTCAACAAGTCAACAACATCAACACAGCTCACCTTTCTGCATCCACGCACAGCATACAATGTTTGGTGGACAGAATTAAACAAAGAAGGAGCACGATAAAACAAAGGATATGCCTGATTAACACGCCAACAAGTCAACAACATCAACAAAGCTCACCTTTTTGTGCATTCACGCACAGCTTACAACATTTGGTGGACAAAATTAAACAAAGAAGGAGTGGGATGAAACAAAAGTTATGCCTGATTAACACTCCAACAAGTCAACGGCATCAACAAAACTCACCTTTGTGCATTCACGCACAACTTACAACATTTGGTGGACACAATTAAACAAAGAAGGAGTGGAAAGAAACAAAGGACATGCCTAATAAACACTCCAACAAGTCAACAACATCAACAAAGCTCACCTTTGTGCATTCACGCACAGCATACAACATTTGGTGGACAAAATTAAACAAAGGAGTGGCATAAAACAAAAGATATGCCTGATTAGCACTCCAACAAGTCAACAATATCAACAAAGCTCACCTTCTTGCATTCACGCACAGCTTACAACATTTGGTGGACAAAATTAAACAAAGAAGGAGTGGCATAAAACAAAGGATATGCCTGATTAACACTCCAACAAGTCAACAACATCAAAAAAGCTCAGTCTTGTGCATTCACACACAGCATGAAACATTTGGTGGACAAAATTAAACAAATAAGGAGTGGCATAAAACAAAGGCTATGCCTGATTAACACTCCAACAAGTCAACAACATCAACAAAGCTCACCTTTTTGTGCATTCACGCACAGCTTACAACATTTGGTGGACGAAATTAAACAAAGAAGGAGTGGGATAAAACAAAGGATATGCCTGATTAACACTCCAACAAGTCAACAACATCAAAAAAGCTCAGTCTTGTGCATTCACACACAGCATGAAACATTTGGTGGACAAAATTAAACAAATAAGGAGTGGCATAAAACAAAGGATATGCCTGATTAACACTCCAACAAGTCAACAACATCAACAAAGCTCACCTTCTTGCATTCACGCACAGCTTACAACATTTGGTGGACAAAATTAAACAAAGAAGGAGTGGCATAAAACAAAGGATATGCCTGATTAACACTCCAACAAGTCAACAACATCAAAAAAGCTCAGTCTTGTGCATTCACACACAGCATGAAACATTTGGTGGACAAAATTAAACAAATAAGGAGTGGCATAAAACAAAGGATATGCCTGATTAACACTCCAACAAGTCAACAACATCAACAAAGCTCACCTTTCAATCAATCAATCAATGTTTACTTATATAGCCCTAAATCACTAGTGTCTCAAAGGGCTGCACAAACCACTACGACATCCTCGGTAGGCCCACATAAGGGCAAGGAAAACTCACACCCAGTGGGACATCGGTGACAATAATGACCCAGTGGGACGTCGGTGACAATGATGACTATGAGAACATGATACTGTGATACTGATGATACTGATGACTATGAGAACATATGAGAATATGATACTGTGATACTTTGTGCATTCACGCACAGTATACAACATTTGGTGGACAAAATTAAACAAAGGAGTGGCATAAAACAAAAGATATGCCTGATTAGCACTCCAACAAGTCAACAACATCAACAAAGCTCACCTTCTTGCATTCACGTACAGCTTACAACATTTGGTGGACGAAATTAAACAAAGAAGGAGTGGCATAAAACAAAGGATATGCCTGATTAACACTCCAACAAGTCAACATCAACAAAGCTCACCTTTGTGCATTCACGCACAGCATACAATATTTGGTGGACGAAATTAATCAAAGAAGGAGCACGATAAAACAAAGGATATGCCTGATTACCACTCCAACAAATCAACAACATCAACAAAGCTCAGCTTTGTGCATTCACGCACAGCATACAACATTTGGTGGACAAAATTAAACAAAGAAGGAGTGGCATAAAACAAAGGCTATGCCTGATTAACACTCCAACAAGTCAAAAACATCAAAAAAGCTCACTCTTGTGCATTCACACACAGCATGAAACATTTGGTGGACAAAATTAAACAAAGAAGGAGTGGCATAAAACAAAGGACATGCCTAATTAACACTCCAACAAGTCACCGACATCAACAAATATTTATATTAGCAATTCTGTAATCTACTCCAGCACTCCCACAAGCCTAAACAGGACAAGCGGTAGAAAAATGCCATCATATTGCAGTCTACACGTATTTCTTATGTGTGACTGCCATCAAATTGCAGTCTACACGTATCTCTTATGTGTGACGGCCATCATATTGCAGTCTACACGTCTCTTATGTGTGACTGCCATCATATTGCAGTCTACACGTCTCTTATGTGTTACTTCCATCATATTGCAGTTTACACGTCTCTTATGTGTGACTGCCATCATATTGCAGTCTACACGTATCTCTTATGTGTGACTGCCATCATATTGCAGTCTACACGTCTCTTATGTGTTACTTCCATCATATTGCAGTTTACACGTCTCTTATGTGTGACTGCCATCATATTGCAGTCTACACGTATCTCTTATGTTTGACTGCCATCATATTGCAGTCTACACGTATCTCTTATGTGTGACTGCCAGCATATTGCAGTCTACATGTATATCTATTGTGTGACTGCCATCATATTGCAGTCTACATGTATATCTTATGTGTGACTGCCATTATATTGTATTCTACACGTATCTCTTATGGGTGACTGCCATCATATTGCAGTCTACATGTATATCTTATGTGTTTACTGCCATCATATTGCAGTCTACACATATCTCTTATGTGTGACTGCCATCATATTGCAGACTACACATATGTCTTATGTGTGACTGCCATCATATTGCAGTCTACACATATCTCATATGTGTGACTGCCATCATATTGCAGTCTACATGTATATCTTATGTGTGACTGCCATCATATTGCAGTCTACACGTCTCTTATGTGTGACTGCCATCATATTGCAGTCTACACATATGTCTTATATGTGACTGCCATCTTATTGCAGTCCACACGTATCTCTTATGTGTGACTGCCATCATATTGCAGTCTACACGTATCTCTTATGTGTGACTGCCATCATATTGCAGTCTACATGTCTATCTTATGTGTGACTGCCATCATATTGCAGTCTACACCTATCTCTAATGTGTGACTGCCATCCTATTACAGTCTACACCTTTGTCTCATGTGTGACTGCCACAAAAATGCAGTCTACACGTATCTCTTATGTGTGACTGCCATCATACTGCAGTCTACACATATCTATCTTGTGTGACTGCCATCATATTGCAGTCTCCACGTGTCTCTTATGTGTGACTGGCATCATATTGCAGTCTACATATATATCTTATGTGTGACTGCCATCATATTGCAGTCTACACATATCTTATATGTGTGACTGCCATCATATTGCAGTCTCCACGTGTCTCTTATGTGTGACTGGCATCATATTGCAGTCTACATGTATATCTTATGTGTGACTGCTATCATATTGCAGTCTACACATATCTTATATGTGTGACTGCCATCATATTGCAGTCTACACCTATCTCTAATGTGTGACTGCCATCCTATTACAGTCTACACCTTTGTCTCATGTGTGACTGCCATCATATTGCAGTCTACACATATGTCTTCTGTGTGACTGCCATCATATTCCAGTCTACACCTTTGTCTTATGTGTGACTGCCATCAAATTGCAGTCTACACGTATCTCTTATGTGTGACTGCCATCATATTGCAGTCTACACGTATGTCTTCTGTGTAACTGCTATCATATTGCAGTCTACACGTATCTCGTATGTGTGACAGCCATCATACTGCAGTCTACATTTGTATATTATGTGTGACTGCCATCATTTTGCAGTCTACATTTATATCTTATGTGTGACTGCCATCATATTGCAGTCTACACCTTTCTCTCTTGTGTGACTGACACCATATCGCAGGCTACATGTATCTCTTATGTGTGACTGCCATCTACTGGTCACACTTATAATTACACCATGTACCCTATAAAATAGCTTTGAGGTCAGTAAGCACAACCAGAATCATTCTGTACATTAGGCGCACCGGTTTATAAAATGCACTGTCGAGTTTCGAGAAAATGAAAGAATTTTAAAGCGCCATATAGTCCGAACAATGCGGTGAGATCTAATACAGGGGTCACCAACCTTTTTAAAACCAAGAGCTACTTCTTGGGTACTGATTAATGCGAAGGGCCACCAGTTTGATACACACTTAAATAAATTGCCAGAAATAGCCAATTTGCTCAATTTACCTTTAATCAATAAATCTATACAGATATAAAAAATGGGTATTTTTGTCTGTCATTCCGACGTATTTTTTTTTCCTTTTACGGAAGGTTTTTTGTAGAGAATAATTGATGAAAAAAACACTTAATTGAATGGTTTAAAAGAGGAGAAAACGGGGGAAAAAAAGAAAATTAAATTTTGAAACATAGTTTATCTTCAATTTCGACTCTTTAAAATTCAAAATTCAACCGAAAAAAAGGAGAGAAAAACTAGCTAATTCAAATCTTTTTGAAAAAATTAAAGAATTCATGGAACATCATTAGTAATTTTTCCTGATTAAGATTAACTTTAGAATTTTGATGACATGTTTTAAATAGTATAAAATCCAATCTGCATTTTGGTAGAATATATAACAAATTGGACCGAGCTATTTTTCTAACAAAGACGAATCATTATTTCTTCTAGATTTTCTTCTAGAAATTCAAAAGACTTTGAAATAAAATTACAATTTGATTCTACAGATTTTCTAGATTTGCCAGAATATTTTTTATTTATTTTAATCATAATAAGTTTGAAGAAATATTTCACAAATATTCTTCGTCGAAAAAAGAGAAGCTAAAATGAAAAATTAAATTAAAATGTATTTATTATTCTTTACAATAAAAAAAAAAAAAAAACTTGAACATTGATTTAAATTGTCAGGAAAGAAGAGGAAGGAATTTAAAAGGTTAAAAGATATATGTGTTTAAAAATCCTAATTTTTAAGGTTGAATTTTTTCTCTAAAATTGTCTTTCTGAAAGTTATAAGAAGCAAAGAAAAAAAAAAAATGAATTTATTTAAACAAATGAAGACCAAGTCTTTAAAATATTTTCTTGGATTTTCAAATTCTATTTGAGTTTTGTCTCTCTTAGAAATAAAAATGTCGAGCAAAGCGAGACCAGCTTGCTAGTAAATAAATACAATTTAAAAAATAGAGGCAGCTCACTGGTAAGTGCTGCTATTTGAGCTATTTTTAGAACAGGCCATTGAGGACCCCTGCTCTAATACAAGTGACCTGAAGTATATTTATATAGCGCTTTTCTCTAAGTGACTCAAAGCGCTTTACATAGTGAAACCCAATATTTATTTATTTTTACATTTAAACCAGTGTGGGTGGCACTGGGAGCAGGTGGGTAAAGTGTCTTGCCCAAGGACACAACGGCAGTGACTAGGATGGCAGACGCGGGGATCGAACCTGCAACCCTCAAGTTGCTGGCACGGCTGCTCTACCAACCGAGCTATACCGCCCCGGTGATTCGACCCACTTAAATATTTTTTGTTGTATCAGCTATTAATTATAATATTTTATGCCCCGCAACCCTTGGGAATAAGCGGTAGAAAATGGATGGATGGATGCCTGGGTGGAGGTGCTGCTTTGGAAATATTGTGTACCTCTTTCAGAGATCACATTTAGGTCATACATTGCATGAGACAAAGTGTACGTTCCTGTAACTTTCTGTCTGTAAAATAAATATTTATATTAGCAATTCTGTAATCTACTCCAGCAGCCCGAAGACCCTCAAGCGGTAGAAAAATGGATAGATGGATAGTAACATTATTTTATGATTAATATCCAAAAATTACCATTCTTAATAAACGACAGTAGAATAAGCACACAGCAAAATTGAGGGCTTCCACTTGATGTGTCGTGTTGGAGTTGTCCAACTTTTTGTGTGGCCATGAACGCATCAGTGGCTAATTGCCATGAGAGTATGTGTTGGTGCAGGTGAGAGAGAGAGAGCGAGCGGCTGCTGTTGCTGTAATAGATGACAATTATCAATCAATCAATCAATCAATGTTTACTTATATAGCCCTAAATCACTAGTGTCTCAAAGGGCTGCACAAACCACTACGACATCCTCGGTAGGCCCACATAAGGGCAAGGAAAACTCCCACCCAGTGGGCAGGGAGAATTCACACCCAGTGGGACGTCGGTGACAATGCTGACTATGAGAAACCTTGGAGAGGAGGAAAGCAATGGATGTCGAGCGGGTCTAAAATTATACTGTGAAAGTTCAATCCATAATGGATCCAACACAGTCGCGAGAGTCCAGTCCAAAGCGGATCCAACACAGCAGCGAGAGTCCCGTTCACAGCGGAGCCAGCAGGAAACCATCCCAAGCGGAGGCGGATCAGCAGCGCAGAGATGTCCCCAGCCGATACACAGGCAAGCAGTACATGGCCACCGGATCGGACCGGACCCCCTCCACAAAGGAGAGTGGGACATAGAAGAAAAAGAAAAGAAACGGCAGATCAACTGGTCTAAAAAGGGAGTCTATTTAAAGGCTAGAGTATACAAATGAGTTTTAAGGTGAGACTTAAATGCTTCTACTGAGGTAGCATCTCGAACTGTTACCGGGAGGGCATTCCAGAGTACTGGAGCCCGAACGGAAAATGCTCTATAGCCCGCAGACTTTTTTTGGGCTTTGGGAATCACTAATAAGCCGGAGTCCTTTGAACGCAGATTTCTTGCCGGGACATATGGTACAATACAATCGGCAAGATAGGATGGAGCTAGACCGTGTAGTATTTTATACGTAAGTAGTAAAACCTTAAAGTCACATCTTAAGTGCACAGGAAGCCAGTGCAGGTGAGCCAGTACAGGCGTAATGTGATCAAACTTTCTTGTTCTTGTCAAAAGTCTAGCAGCCGCATTTTGTACCAACTGTGATCTTTTAATGCTAGACATGGGGAGACCCGAAAATAATACGTTACAGTAATCGAGACGAGACGTAACAAACGCATGGATAATGATCTCAGCGTTTTTAGTGGACAAAATGGAGCGAATTTTAGCGATATTACGGAGATGAAAGAAGGCCGTTTTAGTAACGCTTTTAATGTGTGACTCAAAGGAGAGAGTTGGGTCAAAGATAACACCCAGATTCTTTACCGAGTCGCCTTGTTTAATTGTTTGGTTGTCAAATGTTAGAGTTGTATTATTAAATAGAGTTCGGTGTCTAGCAGGACCGATAATCAGCATTTCCGTTTTTTTGGCGTTGAGTTGCAAAAAGTTAGCGGACATCCATTGTTTAATTTCATTAAGACACGCCTCCAGCTGACTACAATCAGTTGCTCATGGCTTAGTGCAGTGGTCCCCAACCACCGGGCCGCGGCCCGATTGGTACCGGGCCGCAGAATATTTTTTTATTAATTTTTATAAAAATGTATTTTTGTATTTATTTTTTTTATTTTTTATTAAATCAACATAAAAAAAACACAATATACACTTACAATTAGTGCACCAACCACAAAAACCTCCCTTTTTCATGACAAAAACGTCCCTTTTTCATGACAAAGAGAAAAAAAATGACCAGTTTTGCTAGATAGAAGTATTTAAAAAACATTTTTTTGGTGTGGTTAATCATAATGAAGATACAATGTCATGCAGAGGCGTGCTAATAAAAGTTTTATGGATGATATTATTTATATAGGACATTGAAAAAACGTTGAAAGAGCCATATAGGACCAAAAATACAAAAAAAAACACGTGTGGCTCGAGCCGCGGAAAATGAAAAGCCGTATATAAATATTATAATTAAGGCAACGCATTACGTAAGCGTCTATTTTAGCTATAATGGCCTACTATCAAAATGATTATGTGTCGCAGGCCGAAGCAAATCTTCGTTGACGGAAATGTTGAAAATGAATATTGAATTACACATATTTACAATAATAGAAACCATTAGTAAATCAGAGGCTGTTTAGAAGGTGAAATTACTTCTGGAAATTACTGGCTTTTATTTGCCAAAGGTAGCGATGCATACTTGCCAACCTTGAGACCGCCGAATTCTGGGGGATGGGGGGGGGGGGTGTATATGGGTATATATCAGGGGTAGGGAACCTATGGCTCTAGAGCCAGATGTGGCTCTTTTGATGACTGCATCTGGCTCTCGGATAAATCCGAGCTGACATTGCTTAACACGATAAATAATGAATAATTCCACTTGTAATCACAGTGTCAAACTACCACAGGAAAGAGATTGAACCCTTTGATTAAAAGTTGATGAAAGAGTTTTAATTACTGCTACGGTTTTGATTTTATTAGCCTTCAAAGAACCGCTGCGCTGAAAACCATTTCAAAGACACAGTGAGGGAGACGTTTTTTTTTCCTTTTTTTTCCCGTACTGTCTGCTGCTGGTGCGCACGCACCGACATTCGTGAGGGAGGGACTGTGATCGTCTATACCAGGGGTAGGGAACCTATGGCTCGGGAGCCAGATGTGGCTATTTTGATGACTGGCTCTCGGATAAATCTGAGCTGGCGTTGCTTAACACGATAAATAATGAATAATTCCACTTGTAATCACATTATTAAAAATAATGTTCAAAATATAAAACATTCTCATGCATTTTTAATGCATCCATCCGTTTTCTACCGCACCTGTTCAAGAAGTTGCGTTAATGGTAAGAAGTTATTTATTTATTATTGGTTAGTGTGGGGCTTGCCCTCCTGGGGGTTCTTCAGACCCCCAAGCACCGACATGAGAGCCTGTTTCAGGGTTACAATATTGTTTTATTTTTCAATAAGTCCCTCAGTTGCTTTCCAGCGATTGTATTATTCTCTTTCGTTTTCGCTCGCGCTCTGGCTCCAGCCACAACTCCGTCTCTCCTCCTGGCTGCTGCTCATAAATAAACAAATAAATGGGTTGTACTTGTATAACGCTTTTCTACCTTCAAGGTACTCAAAGCGCTTTGACACTACTTTCACATTTACCCATTCACACACACATTCACACACTGGTGGAGGGAGCTTTTAACAGAGTGACAGGTGATTAGATAACAAGGCCCAGGTGGGCCATCTATGCACCTGTCGCTGATTTAGAGGCCGGTCCTAGCACACCCCAGTTCACTGCAGGCCCACAGGCCACGCCCCCTCCACAGTTAGCTTCAGAATAACAATGTTATTACAAAGAATAAGAGACCTATTCTACTCTAGAAATGTTGGTCTTACTTAAAAATGCACGCGTTTAGTTGTGTTCAGTGTTAAAAAAAATATTATATGGCTCTTACAGAAATACATTTTAAAATATTTGGCTTTTTGGCTCTCTCAGCCAAAAAGGTTCCCGACCCCTGGTATATATGGTAGCGGGTAGGGGTGTGGGAAAAAATCGATTCGAATTTGAATCGCGATTCTCACGTTGTGCGATTCAGAATCGATTCTCATTTTTAAAAAATCGTTTTTTTTTTTTGTTTTTTTATTGTATTGTTTTTTTTAATCAATCCAACAAACCAATACACAGCAATACCATAACAATGCAATCCAATTCCAAAACCGAACCTGACCCAGCAACACTCAGAACTGCAATAAACAGAGCAATTGAGAGGAGACACAAACACCACACAGAACAAACCAAAAGTAGTGAAACAAAAATGAATATTATCAACAACAGTTTCAATATTAGTTATAATTTCAGCATAGCAGTGATTAAAAATCCCTCATTGACATTATCATTAGACATTTATAAAAATAATAAAAAAAGAACAAAAGTGTCACAGTGGCTTACACTTGCATCGCATCTCATAAGCTTGACAACACACTGTGTCCAATGTTTTCACAAAGATAAAATTAGTCATATTTTCGGTTCGTTTAATAGTTACAACAAATTTACATTATTGCAATCAGTTGATAAAACATTGTCCTTTACAATTATAAAAGCTTTTAAAAAAAATCTACTACTCTGCTAGCATGTCAGCAGACTGGGGTAGATCCTGCTGAAATCCTATGAATTGAATGAATACAGAATCGTTTTGAATCGGAAAAATATCATTTTTGAATCGAGAATCGTGTTGAATTGAAAAAAATCGTTTTTGAATCGAATCGTGACCCCCGATAATCGATATTGATTTGAATCGTGGGACACCCAAAGATTCGCAGCCCTAGTAGCGGGGGGGGGGGGGGTGTATATTGTAGAGTCCCGGAAGAGTTAGTGTTGCAAGGTTCTGTTGTGTTTACAGCCCTTTGAGACACCTGTGATTTAGGGCTTTATCAATAAACATTGATTGATAGGTTGATTGGCAACACTAAATTGGCCCTAGTGTGTGAATGTGAGTGTGAATGTTGTCTGTCTATCTGTGTTGGCCCTGCGATGAGTTGGCGACTTATCCAGGGTGTACCCCGCCTTCCGCCCGATTGAAGCTGAGATAGGCGACCCCAAAAGGGAATAAGCGGCAGAAATTGAATGGATGGATGATTGATCATTGATTGATTGATGTTGTGTTATGGTTTCGGATGTTCTCCCGAAATGTGTTTGTCATTCTTGTTTGGGGTGGGTTGACGGTGTGGTGCATATTTGTAACAGTGTTAAAGTTGTTTTAAACGGACACCCTCAGTGTGACCTGTATGGCTGTTGACCAAGTATGAATTGCATTCACTTGTGTGTGTGTGTGTAAAAGCCGCATATACAAACAGTGTTTCCATAAGAGTTGGAAAATTGTGTTAGATGTAAATATAAACGGAATACAATCTTTTGCAAATCCTTTTCAACCCATATTCAATTGAATGCACTACAAAGACAAGATATTTGATGTTCAAACTCATAAACTTTATTTTGTTTTGCAAATAATAATTAACTAAGAATTTCATGGCTGCAACACGTGCTAAAGTAGTTGGGAAAGGGCATGTTCACCACTGTGTTACATCACCTTTTCTTTTAACAACACTCAATAAAGGTTTGGGAACTGAGGAAACTAATTGTTGAAGCTTTGAAAGTGGAATTCTTTCTCATTCTTGTTTTATGTAGAGCTTTACGACCGTCTCCGCTGTCGTATTTTACGTTTCATAATGCGCCACACATTTTCGATGGGAGACAGGTCTTGACTGCAGGCGAGCCAGGAAAGTAACTGCACTCTTTTCAACGAAACCATGCTGTTGTAACACGTGGCTTGGCATTTTCTTGCTGAAATAAGCAGGAGCGTCCATGATAACGTTGCTTGGATGACAACATATGTTGCTCCAAAACCTGTATGGACCATTCAGCATTAATGGTGCCTTCACAGATGTGTAAGTTACCCATGCCTTGGGCACTAATACACCCCCATACCATCACAGATGCTGGCTTTTGAACTTTGAGCCTAAAACAATCCGGATGGTTATTTTTTTCTTTGTTCTGGAGGACACCACGTCCACAGTTTCCAAATATAATTTGAAATGTGGACTTGTCAGACCACAGAAAACTTTTCCACTTTGCATCAGTCCATCTTAGATGATCTCGGGCCTAGCGAAGCCGGCGGCGTTCCTTGGTGTTGTTGATAAAAGGGTTTTGCTTTGCATAGCAGAGTTTTAACTTGCACTTACAGATGTAGCGACCAACTGTAGTTACTGACAGTGGTTTTATGAAGTGTTCCTGAGCCCATGTGGTGATATCCTTTACACACTGATGTCGGTTTTTGATGCAGTACCGCCCGAGGGAGCAAAAGTCCGTAATATCCTCGCTTATGTGCAGTGATTTCTTCAGATTCTCTAAACCTTTTGATGATTTTACAGACCATAGATGGTAAAATCCCTAAATTCCTTGCAATAGCTCATTGAGAAATGTTGTTCTAAAACTGTTCGACAATTTGCTTACAAAGTGGTGGCCCTCACCCCATCCTTGTTTGTTAATTACTTAGCATTTCATGGAAGCTGCTTTTTTACCCAATCATGGCACCCACCTGTTCCCAATTAGCCTGCACACCTGTGGGATGTTCCAAATAAGCGTTTGATGAGCATTTCTCAACTTTATCAGTATTTATTGCCACATTTCCCAACTTGTCACGTGTTGCTGGCATCAAATTCTAAAGTTAATGACTATTTGCAAAAATAACATCAAATATGTTGTCTTTGTAGCATATTCAACGGAATATGGGTTGAAAATGATTTGCAAATCATTGTATTCCGTTTATATTTACATCTAACACAATTTCTCAACTCATATGGAAACGGGGTTTGTATTAAACATTGGGCTTTATAACAATTGGGAAGGTTTGTGTCATATTTGTCCTCAAACAAAAAACATACTAAAACAAACAAATTATAGTTGTCAATTTATAATCCTTTTTTAAAAAATGCTCCAGGGAGCCACTAGGACGGCGCTAATGAGCCGTGGGTTGCTGAACCCCCCCCCACCCCCCGAATCTTTCAATCACAGAAAGACGCCAGTGGCTGCTGGCACGGACGCTACAAAAGTACATGTGGGTGTATTTTTATCTTTCATCGGGGATTTTAAAATTCAAGCAGCAAACTGCTTTCACAGTCTCTAAATACATTTTGAGCTGTGCAGATTCAATTAGGAAGGGATGAAGGACGGATCTATTTGTTTCCGTGCATTCTGCTTATGTGCAAAAAAAAACAAAACAGACCAAAACGATTGTCCTGTTCAACTATAAGCAGATAAACAATTTGAAAGAGACACATGTCCAATCCTGTAATGTCTGCCTGAGAGCAAAACATCTTATTTAGCACGAAACATCAGTCGGATTCAACCAGACGTCGACCCAAATTAATTCCCTTTTTTTTTTTTCTCGTTCATCGGGTTTTTCGCTACGTTCGACAATTGCACATGTCGGAGATTTTTAGGGTACAAGCCAGACAAAAAAAAAAAAAAGAAAAAAAAAAAAAGCAGCCCTTCCAGGCGGGAGACCTCATTCGATCTCATTCCCCTGCCGAGACACATGTAGATTATTTTCTGATGATTAGGTCAGTCGCTCAGCCTTACGAGAGGACGATTCCGCCTCGGCTCGCAATATTTCCGGTTTAGAAAACGTCCGCGGTAATATTCCCTGTGTGCGGCTTGAAGAAAAACCCGTAACAAAGACACTAGAACAGGGGTAGGGAACCTACGGCTCTAGAGCCAGATGTGGCTCTTTTGATGACTGCATCTGGCTCTCGGATAAATCTTAGCTTAACACGATAATTATGAATAATTCCGCTGGAATTCACTGTGCTTAAAATAAAAGTTCAAAATATAAAACATTCTCATGCATTTAAATCCATCCATCCGTTTCCTACCGCACTTGTTCAAGAAGTCGCAGTAATGGTAAGACGTATTTTATGTCACGTCTGGGGTTCTCCCAGGAAGGCAGACAGACTACTCGGGACATGGCATTTAGGTAAAAACATGACTTAATTTAAACTAAAAAAAGATACAAACAAAAATCGCTCACAACTTGGGCTAAGAAGAAAGCTAACGCATAAACGGACTATGAAGATAAATCAAACAAAACTTACTTGGCATTGCATGAAGCACGAAACTATGGCAAGGCATGAAATAAGTCAGCACAGAGCAAGAAAAGATCACGTTGACGCCAGGGCGACTGACTGGCAAAGACAAGCTTAAATACTGCCTCTGATTAGTGCTCATGCATTTAAATCCATCCATCCGTTTCCTACCGCACCTGTTCAAGAAGTCGCATTAATGGTAAGAAGTATTTTATGTCAGGATGGGGACTGGGGTGGGGTCGCAGTTTGCTGCGGGGTCCTTCTCCCAGGAAGGCAGACAGACTACTCGGGACATGGCATTTAGGTAAAAACATGACTTAATTTAAACTAAAAAAAGATACAAACAAAAATCGCTCACAGCGGAGGCACAACTTGGGCTAAGAAGAAAGCTAACGCATAAACGGACTATGAAGATAAATCAAACAAAACTTACTTGGCATGGCATGAAGCACGAAACTATGGCAAGGCATGAAACTAGTCAGCACAGAGCAAGAAAAGATCACGTTGACGCCAGGGCGACTGACTGGCAAAGACAAGCTTAAATATTGCCTCTGATTAGTGCTCGGGAAGCAGGTGAGCGGGCATTTTGTCCACCAGAGACAGGTGGACAAAATGAGTAACCAAGGAAACCAGACATGGGAGTGGGGAAAAAAAACAGGAACTTAAAGAGTCCAAAAGACAAACAGCACATGGCCAAACAAAAACATGATGAACAGACATGACATTTTATTTATTATTGGTTAGCTTCAGAATAACAATGTTATGAAAAAGAATAAGAGACTTATTATACTCTAAAAATGTTGGTCTTACTTAAAAAAGCACGCATTTAGTTGTATTGAGTGTTAAAAAATATGATATGGCTCTCACGGAAATACATTTTGAAATATTTGGGTTTCATGGCTCTCTTAGCCAAAAAGGTTCCCGACCCCTGCACTAGAACATGACATAAGGCAGTGCTTCTCACCCTTTTTTCAGCGATGTACGCCCCGTGAACTTTTTTTTTAATTCACCCTAATCAGAGCAAAGCATTTTTGGTTGAAAAAAAGCGATAAAGAAGTAAAATACAGCACTATGTCATCAGTTTCTGATTTATCAAATTGCATAACAGTGCAAAATATTGCTCATTTGTAGTGGTCTTTCTTGAACTTTTTGGAAAAAAATATATAATTAAAGCTGCGAGCAGCGATGGGCGGGACTGCTTTGGCTGCTGCCCCCGAGACCCAAGCTTGGATAAGCGTTAGAAGATGGATGGATTATTACACAGAGAAAAAGTTGTATACACATGTATTATACATCATACAAAGAAATTCAATCGGACCAGAAACATAGGAGGAAACGGGATTCAAACCCGATGCCATTGAAAATACATGGGTACGGCTAGTAGCTACTATTAGCAAACAGACTTACCAACTCGGCGTAATATCTCAACATCAACACGCTCTCTCGTCGCAACTCGGCCCTGATGGTCGCCACCTATAAGTTTACAATCAGTTGTAAAATGTTGGCCAGTTGTTTTTACGATATGCAGGCAAACAACTTTTAAACATACCGGCTTAGCTACGGCACCTAGCAGACATCTTGGTATAGACCAGGGGTCGGGAACCTTTTTGACTGAAAGAGCCAAGAAGCCAAATATTTTAAAATGTATTTACTTAAGAGCCATATAATATTTTTTTAACACTGAACACAACTAAACGCGTGCATTTTTAAGTAAGACCAACATTTCGAGAGTATAATAAGTCTCTTATTCTTTGTAATAACATTGTTATTCTGAAGCTAAATGTGTAGGGGTCGTGGCCTGCGGGCCTGCAGCGAAGCGGGGTGTTGCCAGGATCGGCCTTGAAATCAGCGACAGGTGTGTAGAAGGCCCACCTGGGCCTTGTTATCTAATCATCTGTCGCTCTGTATAAGCAGCAGCCAGGAGGAGAGACGGGGTTGGGGCTGGGGCTGGAGCCAGAGCGCGAGCGAGAACAAAAGAGAAAAAGACAATTGCTGGAAAGCAACTGAGAGACTAATTGAAAAAATAAAACAATATTGTAATCCTGAAAAGGGCTCTCATGTCAATGCTCGGTGGTCTGAAGAACCCCCAGGAGGGCAAGCACCACACTAACCAATAATAAATAAATAACTTCTTACCTTTGACGCAACTTCTTGAACAGGTGCGGTAGAAAACGGATGGATGGATTAAAAATGCATGAGAATGTTTTATATTTTGAACGTTATTTTTAACACTGGGATTACAAGTGGAATTATTCATTACTTATCGTGTTAAGCAATGTCAGCTCAGATTTATCCGAGAGCCAGTCATCAAAAGAGCCACATCTTGCTCGCGAGTCATAGACTCCCTACCCCTGGTATGGACGATCACAGTCCCTCCCTCACGAATGTCGGTGCGTGCGCACCAGCAGCAGACAGTACGGAAAAAAAAGGAAAAAAAAAACGTCTCCCTCACTGTGTCCACACACGGCGGCCGTCTTTGAAATGGTTTTCAGCGCAGCGGTTCTTTGAAGGCTAATAAAATCAAAACCGTAGCAGTAATTAAAACTCTTTCATCAACTTTTAATCAGAAGGGTTCAATCTCTTTCCTGTGGTAGTTTGAAGCCGACGCAACAAATGTGCTCAGAGGAGATAATGTTTGGAAAAAGGTGACTGATTTTTAACAACAATATTAATAATAATAATAATAACTTAGATTTATATCGCGCTTTTCTAAACACTTAAAGCGCTCACAGAGAAGTGGGACTCAACATTCATTCACACCTGGTGGTGGTAAGCTACATCAGTAGCCACAGTTGCCCTGGGGTAGACTGACGGAAGCGTGGCTGCCAGTTTGCTTCTACGGCCCCTCCGACCACCACCTATCATTCATTCATCAAAGGGGTGAAGTGTCCTGCCCAAGGACACGACGGCAGCAAATTTTTTGGATGTCAATAGGTGGTAAGCGAACCTGCAACCCTCAGGTTACTGGCCGGCCGCTCTACCCACTACGCTAACTTTTACAAAACTTTTGTTTTGAAGGGGGAATTGCAAACTTCCTGTTGATTTTTGCTGAAGGATGTCAGCGTATGAAATCTAGGTCTAAGTGAGACCTACATAGAGGTTTTTGTTTCATGTCCTATATGACATTCCTACAGGAAGTTACAGACAGTTTTGTCTGCGTTTTCTTCCTAGGTGGCGCTAGAGCGCAATTTTTAATTTTGGGGTTAGGTTTTTTTTGATTAAATCGCAATGTTCGCCAGTCCTGATGTGTGTGTCAAATTTGGTGAAGCATGTTAAGGGAGTCAAATTACAGCTCAAAGTGTCATGATCCGCTATTTGGATCATGTCATGCTCAGGTTTGGGTTCGGTTTTCTGTTTTGTTATCACAGCCTGTTTGTTATTTGACGTCCTTAGTTCCTGGTGGCACTTCCTGTTTTGTTTCTGTTGTCATAGTAACTCATTTGTGTTACCTGCCTTCTGTTTGTCACGCGCACCTGCCTCCTAATGTCTGCCTGTATTTAAGCCTGCCTTTGTTTGCCATTCGGCTTCGCAGTGTAAAAACTTGCTTCCATGCAACAGGCGACGTCGCTATCCCGCATTTTGGTAATTACCCTTTTCTGGACTCGATTAGCTTCCACGCTATTCCTTCCTTTGTTTGTGTCCCTAGCCCACATGCTAGCGCTTTTTGTTCATTTTGTCTATAGTGCCTATGTGCAAGTCTTTTTGTTCTTAGTCTATTTTTGAAGTTTAATAAATCATCATTCTTACCTCCACGCTGTGTTCCATTCCGCTGCATCCACGAGAGAACGCAACACCGCGATGCCAGCCGAATGTCACACAAAGCTGCGGAATAATAATAAAGAAAGAATAAAACGCTATAAATGCAATAGGGTCATTTATCCCAAAGGGACATCCATCCATCCATTTTCTACCGCTTATTCCCTTTCGGGGTCGCAGGGGGCGCTGGCGCCTATCTCAGCTACAATCGGGCGGAAGGCGGGGTACACCCTGGACAAGTCGCCACCTCATCGCAAGGCCAACACAGATAGACAGACAACATTCACACTCACATTCACACACTAGGGCCAATTTAGTGTTGCCAGTCAACCTATCCCCAGGTGCATGTCTTTGGAAGTGGGAGGAAGCCGGAGTACCCGGAGGGAACCCACGCATTCACGGGGAGAACATGCAAACTCCACACAGAAAGATCCCGAGCCTGGATTTGAACCCAGGACTGCAGGACCTTCGTATTGTGAGGCAGACGCACTAACCCCTCTGCCACCGTGAAGCCCTATATATATATATATATATATATATATATATATAGAGCGGCACAGTGGAAGGGGGGTTAGTGCGTCTGCCTCACAATACGAAGGTCCTGAGTAGTCCTGGGTTCAATCCCAGCCTCGGGATCTTTCTGTGTGGAGTTTGCATGTTCTCCCCGTGAATGCGTGGGTTCCCTCCGGGTACTCCGGCCTAGGGATAGGTTGATTGGCAACACTAAATTGGCCCTAGTGTGTGAATGTTGTCTGTCTATCTGTGTTGGCCCTGCGATTAGGTTGGGACTTGTCCAGGGTGTACACCCCTTCCGCCCGAATGCAGCTGAGATAAGCTCCAGCGACCCCCCGGGACCACAAAAGGGACAAGCGGTAAAAAATGGATCGATGGTTATATATATATATATATATATATATATATATATATATATATATATATATATATATATATATATACACACATATATATACACACATACATACAAACCCAGTTTCCATATAAGTTGGGAAATTGTGGTAATTGTAAATATGAACAGAATACAATGAATTGCAAAACATTTTCAACCCATATTCAGTTGAATATGCTACAAAGACAACATATTTGATGTTCAAACTGATAAACCTTTTTTTTTTTTTTTTGCAAATAAGAATTTGATGCCAGCAACACGTGACAAAAAAGTTGGGAAAGGTGGCAATATAAACTGATAAAGTTGAGGAAGGCTCATCAAACACTTATTTGGAACATCCCACAGGTGTGCAGGCTAAATGGGAACAGGTGGGTGCCACGATTGGGTATAAAAGTAGCTTCCATGAAATGCTAAGTAATTCACAAACAAGGATGGGGCGAGAGTCACCAATTTGTAAGCAAATTGTTGAACAGTTTTAGAACAACATTTCTCAACGAGCTATTGCAAGGAATTTAGAGATTTTACCATCTACGGTCCGTAATATCAAAAGGTTCAGAGAATCTGGAGAAATCACTGCATGTAAGCGATGATATTACGGACCTTCAATCCCTCAGGCGGTACTGCATCAAAAACCGACATCAGTGTGTAAAGGATATCACCACACAGGCTTAGGAACACTTCATAAAACCACTGTCAATAACTACCGTTGGTCGCTACATCTGTAAGTGCAAGTTAAAACTCTACTATGCAATGCAAAACCCGTTTACCAACAACACCAAGGAACGCCGCTGGCTTTGCTGGGCCCGAGATCATCTAAAATGGACCGATGCAAAGTGGAAAAGTGTTTTGTGGACACATTTCAAATTATGTTTGGAAACTGAGGACGTGGTGTCCTCCGGAACAAAGAGGAAAATAACCATCCGGATTGTTATAGGCGCAAAGTTCAAAAGCCAGCATGTGTGATGGTATGGGGGTGTATTAGTGCCCAAGGCATGGGGAACTTGCACATCTGTGAAGGCACCATTAATGCTGAAAGGTCCATACAGGTTTTGGAACAACATATATTGTCATCCAAGCAACGTTATCATGGACGCCCCTGTTTATTTCAGCAAGGCAATGCCAAGCCATGTTTTACAACAGCGTGGTTTTGTAGTAAAAGAGTGCGGGTACTTTCCAGGCCCGCCTGCAGTCCAGACCTGTCTCCCATCAAAAATGTGTGGCGCATTATGAAGCGTAAAATACAACAGCGGAGACCCCGGACTGTTGAACGACTGAAGCTCTACATAAAACAAGAATTGGAAAGAATTCCACTTTCAAAGCTTCAACAATTAGTTTCCTCAGTTCCCTAACGTTTATTGAATGTTGTTAAAAGAAAATGTGATGTAACACAGTGGTGAACATGCCCTTTCCCAACTACTTTGGCACATGTTGCAGCCATGAAATTGTAAGTTAATTATTATTTGCAAAAAAAAAAATGTTTTTGAGTTTGAACATCAAATATCTTGTCTTTGTAGTGCATTCAATTGAATATGGGTTGAAGAGGATTTGCAAATCATTGTATTCCATTTATATTAACATCTAACACAATTTCCCAACTCATATGGAAACGGGGTTTGTATCTATATATATATATATATATATGTATATATATATATATATATATATATATATATATATATATATATATATATATATACACACATTTTTATAACTCACATTTTGTAACTCAAAATAAATCGTGATTAATCACAGATATCATTTTTTATGTGATAGGTTAGTTATACCCTACTGATTTTGTTTTTTAACAGTATCATGTTCTCATAGTCATCATTGTCACCGACGTCCCACTGGGTCATTATCGTCACCGGTGTCCCACTGGGTGTGAGTTTTCCTTGCCCTTATGTGGGCCTACCGAGGATGTCGTAGTGGTTTGTGCAGCCCTTTGAGACACTAGTGATTTAGGGCTATATAAGTAAACATTGATTGATATATATATATATATATATATTTTTTTTTTTTTGCTGGACCTGTAGGTATACAGAATGTGTAATCCTGCTGTAGGACTACTTGCATTCAGAAGAGAGGAGCTACATTTGGATGTTTAGATACCAAAGATATTTGATAGTGTTTTCTCTGATCATACTACCTGAATAAATGCTTTTGATATTCTGTACATTACATGTTGTACAAGTTAATGGTATTCATATCTCTGCACGACTATATCTTAAACTTCTCTATTTAGTAGAGAAGTTTTTTATTTTTTATTTATTTTTTGTCATGTTCTGTTTGTGTTGTGTTGTTTGCTCGGTCCTCGTATTATCTTTTAGGCTGCCCATTGTACAGCACTTTGGCTATCTCTGTGGTAAATTTTAAATGTGCTTTATAAATAAAGTTGGTTTGATTTGATTAATAAAGTGTAATATTCAGCTTGCTTAACATTTTGTAACTGAATACTATCAACAAAAACACGCTATAAAAGACTACACACTTTATTTATTATGAAAGAACATACACTATTTTTCAGCCTGCCAGAAAATGTCCACCCTCTATATTCCTAATTTGATGTACTAGCCTTTTGTTTGGGGAGAGAAATCACAGATTGCAATACAAAAAATATTGGACTAAAAAGATCAATGATAAATGGGTTGTACTTGTATAGCGCTTTTCTACCTTCAAGATACTCAAAGCGCTTTGACACTACTTCCACATTTACCCATTCACACACACATTCACACACTGATGGAGGGAGCTGCCATGCAAGGCGCCAACCAGCACCCATCAGGAGCAAGGGTGAAGTGTCTTGCTCAGGACACAACGGACGTGACGAAGTTGGTTCTAGGTGGGATTTGAACCAGTGACCCTCGGGTTGCGCACGGCCACTCGCCCAATGCGCCACGCCGTCCCAGATAAATCAATATTTTATTTTTTTTCACTCTTGTGAGAGTCCCAATCAAATTTGAGTAGTATTGCTTTCAGATTTTTACAGGTGGTTGCGTATGTGGTTAACTTGTCTGCATCACAGCCACAGGATTCTGTGCTCTGTGTTGGGTTTGCATGTTCTTGTGCTTGCATGGGTTTCTGCCACAGCCCGTCAATTGTTTTTAGATATAACTGAGACTACGTGGAATTTAAGTGGTTCAGATAAGCTCCAGATCGTCTGTGACTTGGTTAAATGACTATCTGTATCGTCGGATGCTTGATTTGTGTAAGAAGTATCCCAGGGACTATTGTAATTTTATTTGACCAGTTTTTCCATTCGAATTAATCTTGTTTTTGTCCGGATGTGTTGAAGAAACACGGAGATTATCCCTTGATATTATCAGTGCATGTCGATCACTTTTACCGATTCTTTCTTTTTCTTTTTGTGTCTTGCAGAAAACAAAAAGAGCAGATGAACTATGAATGCTGAAAAAAATGATCTCCCTCCACCGCCAGACAATGAGGAGTCGTAGGCTGAAGGGGGCACTGTCCAACCCCCTTTTTGTGGTCCTCTTGGCCCTTCAGATCTTGGTGGTGGCCGGGCTAGTCCGTGCGCAGACCTGTCCCTCCGTCTGCTCGTGCAGCAACCAGTTCAGCAAGGTCATATGCACCCGCCGCAGTCTACGGGACGTACCGGATGGCATCTCCACCAACACCCGTTACCTAAACCTCCAAGACAACCTCATTCAGGTGATCAAGGTGGACAGTTTTAAACACCTGCGCCACCTGGAGATTCTGCAGCTGAGCAAGAATCACATCCGCAGCATTGAAATCGGCGCCTTTAATGGACTGGCGAGCCTAAACACACTGGAGCTCTTTGATAATCGACTCACGACAATCCCCAACGGAGCATTTGAGTATTTGTCCAAGCTAAAGGAACTGTGGCTTCGGAACAACCCTATCGAAAGTATACCATCTTATGCCTTCAACCGGGTCCCCTCGCTCCGAAGACTGGACCTTGGTGAGCTTAAACGTCTCTCTTACATTTCCGATGGAGCTTTCAAAGACTTAAGCAATCTGCGCTATCTGAATTTGGGAATGTGCAACCTCAAGGAAATCCCGAACATCTTACCTCTAGTAAGACTTGAGGAACTGGAAATGTCCGGAAACCAGCTGTCGGTCGTCAAGCCGAGCGCATTTACAGGACTCGTGAACCTCCAGAAGCTATGGATGATGCATGCCCAGATTCAAACCATTGAGAGGAATTCCTTCGATGACTTGCAGTCTTTAGTGGAGCTGAACCTCGCCCACAACAACCTGACCTTCCTACCCCACGATCTCTTCACGCCGCTCCATCGCATGGAACGGGTCCACCTTCATCACAACCCGTGGAATTGCAACTGTGACATCCTGTGGCTCAGCTGGTGGCTGAAGGAGTCCGTACCCGCCAATACCAGCTGCTGTGCCCGTTGCAACAGTCCGACGCTCTTCAAAGGACGCTACATCGGGGAACTGGACCACAGCTATTTCCAGTGTGACGTCCCTGTCATAGTGGAGCCACCCACCGACTTAAACGTGACGGAGGGCATGGGCGCGGAGCTGAAATGCCGTACCAGCTCCTTGACGTCTATCAGCTGGTTTACACCCAACGGCTCTCTGGTGACGCACGGGGCTTATAAGGTGCGTCTGTCGGTGCTCAACGACGGAACGCTGAATTTTACCAGCGTCACGATGCAGGACACCGGCACGTACACCTGCATGGTCAGCAACACAGCGGGCAACATCTCCGCCTCGGCCGTGCTCAACGTCACTTCCGTGGAAAACAGCGGGGTGACCTATTTCACCACGGTCACGGTGGAGACCATCGAGAGCCCCGGCGACGACGGCCACACGCCGCTGCCGCCCTTCGGCTGGGTGTCGTCCTCCACGACGAAAACCACCCCCGTTTCGACGAGGACCACGGAGAGGACTTACACCATTCCGGTTCTGGATCTGGATGGGGAACGAGCGCTCAACGGCCTGGACGAGGTGATGAAAACCACCAAGATCATCATCGGCTGCTTTGTGGCCATCACGCTCATGGCCGCCGTGCTGCTGGTTATTTTCTACAAAATGAGGAAGCAGCATAACCAGCAGGATCCCGACGGCCCGGCCTCGTCTATGGAGGTCATTACCGTAGAAGAAGAGCTTGCAGGTGTTGCTGCTATTGACAGACACCTATCGCTGCCCCCACTGGAGCACTACAACCACTACAACACCTACAAGAGCACTTACCACCACCCCTCTATGCTCAGTACCATACACAGCTCGACCACACAGGAACATTTACTGATTCAAGCCTGTTCTAAAGACAATGTACAAGAGACCCAAATCTGAGGTTTGCATTTTATCAGCAGTTTCGGACTCCACCGGGAGGGATCAGCGGGGATGTTAACGCGGCACAGTTAATGTCAATAAAAGTGCTGAATCACCATTCGGCAAAGGGACCACTAATGATACTTTATGAAGTGTCTTCAAAAAACAAAGATTATTTATTGAAAAAGTATGTCCGGTGACTAATGAAAAAGAAATTGTGATAGCTTTTTAGCTGGTTTTCTTTCTCTCTCTGTAATGTTGCACAAGGGAAAGAATGGTTTACTAATGTTGGCCCGGGTTTAATATCATTGTTGGTTTTTGTGAAGGGATTGCTTTGACATTTTTAAAAAGGGGAACTGCACTTTTGCCCATCCGCCACAATCCCCATGTGAAACAAAAGTTCACTTCTTTCTCCTTACATGCATTCTAAATAGTGAAAAACTGCTAGCACGGGGCGGCTAGCAATGCAGGTAAATGGGGTTCACGTCCTCCGCAAATAAAGCACCTATAAAAACATCCATTACTGTATTTACATGGCATGATCTGCACGTTAACCCAGCTACGGCGACATTGTTATCGTAAGAGCTAACACAGAGGAACTACTTTTCTGGCGTTGTGACACATCGCCCTACTTAAACTGCTCCTCCGATCACTAATTTGAGATTTTTAAAAGGGGGAACTGCACTTTTGCCCATCCGCCACAATCCCCATGTGAAACAAAAGTTCACTTCTTTCTCCTTACGTGCATTCTAAATAGTGAAAAACTGCTAGGACGGGGCGGCTAGCAATGCAGGTAAATGGGGTTCACGTCCTCCGCAAATAAAGCACCTATAAAAACATCCATTACTGTATTTACATGGCATGATCTGCACGTTAACCCAGCTACGGCGACATTGTTATCGTAAGAGCTAACACAGAGGAACTACTTTTCTGGCGTTGTGACACATCGCCCCACTTAAACTGCTCCTCCGATCACTAATTTGAGATTTTTAAAAGGGGGAACTGCACTTTTGCCCATCCGCCACAATCCCTGTGTGAAACAAAAGTTCACTTCTTTCTCCTTACGTGCATTCTAAATAGTGAAAAACTGCTAGGACGGGGCGGCTAGCAATGCAGGTAAATGGGGTTCACGTCCTCCGCAAATAAAGCACCTATAAAAACATCCATTACTGTATTTACATGGCATGATCTGCACGTTAACCCAGCTACGGCGACATTGTTATCGTAAGAGCTAACACAGAGGAACTACTTTTCTGGCGTTGTGACACATCGCCCTACTTAAACTGCTCCTCCGATCACTAATTTGAGATTTTTAAAAGGGGGAACTGCACTTTTGCCCATCCGCCACAATCCCCATGTGAAACAAAAGTTCACTTCTTTCTCCTTACGTGCATTCTAAATAGTGAAAAACTGCTAGGACGGGGCGGCTAGCAATGCAGGTAAATGGGGTTCACGTCCTCCGCAAATAAAGCACCTATAAAAACATCCATTACTGTATTTACATGGCATGATCTGCACGTTAACCCAGCTACGGCGACATTGTTATCGTAAGAGCTAACACAGAGGAACTACTTTTCTGGCGTTGTGACACATCGCCCTACTTAAACTGCTTCTCCGATCACTAATTTGAGATTTTTAAAAGGGGGAACTGCACTTTTGCCCATCCGCCACAATCCCCATGTGAAACAAAAGTTCACTTCTTTTTCCTTACGTGCATTCTAAATAGTGAAAAACTGCTAGGACGGGGCGGCTAGCAATGCAGGTAAATGGGGTTCATGTCCTCCGCAAATAAAGCACCTATAAAAACATCCATTACTGTATTTACATGGCATGATCTGCACGTTAACCCAGCTACGGCGACATTGTTATCGTAAGAGCTAACACAGAGGAACTACTTTTCTGGCGTTGTGACACATCGCCCTACTTAAACTGCTCCTCCGATCACTAATTTGAGATTTTTAAAAGGGGGAACTGCACTTTTGCCCATCCGCCACAATCCCCATGTGAAACAAAAGTTCACTTCTTTCTCCTTACGTGCATTCTAAATAGTGAAAAACTGCTAGGACGGGGCGGCTAGCAATGCAGGTAAATGGGGTTCACGTCCTCCGCAAATAAAGCACCTATAAAAACATCCATTACTGTATTTACATGGCATGATCTGCACGTTAACCCAGCTACGGCGACATTGTTATCGTAAGAGCTAACACAGAGGAACTACTTTTCTGGCGTTGTGACACATCGCCCTACTTAAACTGCTTCTCCGATCACTAATTTGAGATTTTTAAAAGGGGGAACTGCACTTTTGCCCATCCGCCACAATCCCCATGTGAAACAAAAGTTCACTTCTTTTTCCTTACGTGCATTCTAAATAGTGAAAAACTGCTAGGACGGGGCGGCTAGCAATGCAGGTAAATGGGGTTCATGTCCTCCGCAAATAAAGCACCTATAAAAACATCCATTACTGTATTTACATGGCATGATCTGCACGTTAACCCAGCTACGGCGACATTGTTATCGTAAGAGCTAACACAGAGGAACTACTTTTCTGGCGTTGTGACACATCGCCCTACTTAAACTGCTCCTCCGATCACTAATTTGAGATTTTTAAAAGGGGGAACTGCACTTTTGCCCATCCGCCACAATCCCCATGTGAAACAAAAGTTCACTTCTTTTTCCTTACGTGCATTCTAAATAGTGAAAAACTGCTAGGACGGGGCGGCTAGCAATGCAGGTAAATGGGGTTCATGTCCTCCGCAAATAAAGCACCTATAAAAACATCCATTACTGTATTTACATGGCATGATCTGCACGTTAACCCAGCTACGGCGACATTGTTATCGTAAGAGCTAACACAGAGGAACTACTTTTCTGGCGTTGTGACACATCGCCCCACTTAAACTGCTCCTCCGATCACTAATTTGAGATTTTTAAAAGGGGGAACTGCACTTTTGCCCATCCGCCACAATCCCCATGTGAAACAAAAGTTCACTTCTTTCTCCTTACGTGCATTCTAAATAGTGAAAAACTGCTACGACGGGGCGGCTAGCAATGCAGGTAAATGGGGTTCACGTCCTCCGCAAATAAAGCACCTATAAAAACATCCATTACTGTATTTACATGGCATGATCTGCACGTTAACCCAGCTACGGCGACATTGTTATCGTAAGAGCTAACACAGAGGAACTACTTTTCTGGCGTTGTGACACATCGCCCTACTTAAACTGCTCCTCCGATCACTAATTTGAGATTTTTAAAAAGGGAACATTGTCACAATTTCTGAAGGGTTAAAACCAATAAAAATCAGTTAAAATAAATAAATGCAGCCCTGGGTTCAAATCCAGGCTCGGGATCTTTCTGTGTGGAGTTTGCATGTTCTCCCCGTGAATGCGTGGGTTCCCTCCGGGTACTCCGGCTTCCTCCCACCTCCAAAGACATGCACCTGGGGATAGGTTGATTGGCAACACTAAATTGGCCCTAGTGTGTGAATGTTGTCTGTCTATCTGTGTTGGCCCTGTGATAGGGTGGCGACTTGTCCAGGGTGTACCCCGCCTTCCGCCCGATTTTAGCTGAGATAGGCGCCAGCGCCCCCCGCCACCCCAAAAGGGAATAAGCGGTAGAAAATGGATGGATGGATGGGTTGTACTTGTATAGCGCTTTTCTACCTCCAGGGTACTCAAAGTGCTTTGACACTACTTCCACATTTACCCATTCACACACACATTCACACACTGATGGAGGGAGCTGCCATGCAAGGCGCTAACCAGCACCCATCAGGAGCAAGGGTGAAGTGTCTTGCTCAAAGACACAACGGACGTGACTAGGTTGGTACTAGGTGGGGATTGAACCAGGGACCCTCGGGTTGCGCACGGCCACTCTACCACTGCGCCATGCCGTCCCAAGTTCCCAGTGGCTTATTTTAGTGAAGTGAAATTATATTTATATAGCGCTTTTTCCTCAAGTGACTCAAAGCGCTTTACATAGTGAAACCCAATAACTGAGTTACATTTAAACCAGTGTGGGTGGCACTGGGAGCAGGTGGGTAAAGTGTCTTGCCCAAGGACACAACGGCATTGACTAGGATGGCGGAAGTGGGGATCGAACCTGCAACCCTCAAGTTGCTGGCACGGCCACTCTACCAACCGAGCTATACCGCCCTGGTATTTTACTTTTCAAAATTTTTCTCAAAATTTTACCCATCCCGCAATATCCCGAAAAACGCCTTCAAAGTTCCTGATTTTAACACTCGCTATATCAACCCGTCTATTGTCCTGTGACGTCACTGCGTGAAGCCACCAGAGACAAACATGGCTCGGATTCGGACACGGATTTCAGCAAGCAATTCAACAGATTACCCATGTTTTGAAACGGATGGTTGGTGTATGGAGGCAGGTAGCAAAAACAAAATTGAAGAAGAAACTGAAGCTATTGAGCCATTATCGATTTTAACCGTATACAAGCGAAACTGACGAAAACGACCCGACAGACAGCGGCACGGCGATCGCCTTCTAACCAACGATTGGTATGTGTTTGTTTGGCATTAAATGTGAGTGGAGGGAAAGCTCAAATATAGCTACAAATGAGGCATAATGATGCAATATATACATTCAGCTAGCCTAAATAGCATGTTAGCATCGATTAGCTTGCAGTCATGCCGTGACCAAATATGTCCGATTAGCACACTCCACATAAGTCAATAACACCAACAAAACTCACCTTTGTGCATTCATGCCATCTCTGTCGAAGCATAGCTGTTGTCGGTAAAGTGTGCGGAACAAACGAGGGCCTTTCGCATATTTTGGCCAGTGGTGCAACTTGAATCCGTCTCTGTTCGTGTTGTTACACCCTCCGACAAGGCATGATGTCTCCAAGGTACGGGAAAACTGTCGAAAAAACTGAAAATAACAGAGCTTCACGTTGTGTCACGTCATGGCTTCGACTGGCTATCAATTGAAAGGCGTTTATATATATATATATATATATATATGTATATATATATATATATATATACATATATATCCATCCATCCATCCATTTTCTACCGCTTATTCCCTTTCGGGGTCACGGGGGGCGCTGGCGCCTATCTCAGCTACAATCGGGCGAAAGGCAGGGTACACCCTGGACAAGTCGCCACCTCATCGCAGGGCCAACACAGATAGACAGACAACATTCACACTCACATTCACACACTAGGGCCAATTTAGTGTTGCCAATCAACTTATCCCCAGGTGCATGTCTTTGGAAGTGGGAGGAAGCCGGAGTACCCGGAGGGAACCCACGCAGTCACGGGGAGAACATGCAAACTCCACACAGAAAGATCCCGAGCCTGGATTTGAACCCAGGACTGCAGGAACTTCGTATTGTGAGGCAGACGCACTAACCCCTCTGCCACCGTGAAGCCTATACATATATATATATATATATATATATATATATATATATATATATATATATATATATATATATATATATATATATATATATATATATATATATATATGAGTTTCCCTGCACATCAGGGGAGTTTATATAATCCCCTGACGAGCAGGGAAACCTGCGAAACAGGCCTGCGGGGATGAAATAGCCTGTGTGTTTTTCCTGATCTAACGTATATTCCGCTCTACCCTGGTATTGAGCACTCTATAACAGATAAAACATAGAAATCTTGACTATACATATATATATATATATATACATGTACATATACATATATATATATATATATATATATATATATATATATATACATATACATATACATATATATATATATATATATATATATATACATATACATATACATATACATATACATATATATATATATATATATATATATATATATATATATATATATATATATATATATATATATATATATATAGCCAATTTTTCTAACCCAATGCGGCCCGTGAGTAAAAAGTTTGGGGACCCCTGTACTGCGATGAGGTGGCAACTTGTCCAGGGTGTACCCTGCCTTCCAGCCAATTGTAGCTGAGATAGGCGCCAGCGCCCCCCCGCAACCCCGAAAGGGAAAAAGCGGTAGAAAATGGATGGATGGATGGATACCTTTTTTTTTTAATTAAATCAACATAAAAAACACAATATACACTTACAATTAGTGCACCAACCACAAAAACCTCCCTTTTTCATGACAAAAACGTCCCTTTTTCATGACAAAGAAGAAAAAAAAAGAGAGAAAAAAAAAGGACACCCCCCTGGTCCGCGGGACAAACTATTAAGCGTTGACCGGTCCTCGGATACAAAAAGGTTGGGGACCACTGCTCTACCCCACCTCTACTCGTTTACAAAGGGGCTTTACCCATGGAATAGGGTGTGCCCCCATTGTTAGCCGCCTCCTATCCATTTTTTTTTACTGTTTACAATGCACGGCAAAGTAAAGTGTCCTTGATTCCCAGAAGGATCGTGAAAGATGAAGAAAAATCCAGTTTTTTTTTTTTTTTAACAGCATTCATTTTCTTTTTGCTCGTGCCCGTAAGTGTCTCTGTAGCTTCCCCACATAAGATGTGTTAATTTTCATAAACACCCGGTTATTGGTGGCGTTCTGCAGAATGTTTTGATGGGGGAAGACTCTTGATGACATCGGCGAGAAGCCGGCGTGTCTGCGGAGGAAAGCGGCCAAATTAGTACGTGCATTCCCCCCGTGGCTCCTTAACCTTCCTCTTGTGTTAGCTTTCTGTTACCATCTCTTATGTTAACGGGTCGGTTTTGACCCATGTCTTAAATCAGCTGTAAAATACACTAAAAACAATTATCTATCATCCGATTTGTTTCTCATCTCTTGGTTACCTCGTTAGGCTTCCTTATCCTTGAAAATATTGGTTTTAATATTTTTGGTTTGGGCCATTGGGCCTTTTTTTGTCAGTATACCCCTCGATTTCAATTTTTAAAAATGGTAAAACGAACCTCAAGAGAATCATATAAATAAAAAAAAAGGTCGTTGTGTTACCTAACTATTACTAAGGGGTATTAGAACACATCTCTTAAATAAATGTGTTTTATTTATTTTTTCATTTTAAGAATTTTAACTATAGTAACATCTATGGTGTTACGGGTCAATTTCGACCCATATATATTTACTTCAAGAAAATTGCTAAAATGTATTTTTTTCAGCAACAGAAATCCAACATCAAACAAACAACAACCAATCAAGCAAATGAAACCAAGAGAAATAGATTACTAGTTCCAAAACTAATAAAAACACTAAATCAGAGTGGCAAAAAGTGACACTTTTAGTGTCCGTCTTTTGTTTGTTTTTGTACAGGATAACAAGGTAAAATGAGAATCTACTAAAGCTCACATGATTGGGAGAGGAGCTGGCAGTCAGTGTGTTCAGTTTTGGCTCTTATCATTGCTTTATCATCTTATTTTTATAACCGGGTCGAAACCGACCCTAACAACACCAAGGGCATAATTTCTACCAGAGCGTTTTATAATTTAGTGAAAAAAATTTAAATGTGTTATTTTGTCGACAAAGAGGTTCCTGACAAAGTCAAAAAGCTTTGATGCAAAAAAAAATAAATGTATGTGGTGTTTTTATGCATTTAAAAACTAAAACGAAGACAAGACGAAGGTTAAAGCAGCCACATATCATTCATTGTAATTAACATAAAGTTCTCCCTCCCTCTAACTATTATTTACACCTCAATTCTTTATTGCTACTTTCTTTGCGTTCGCTTTCTCATTCCTGCCCGTCCCGCTTTGATTGCTTAATTCAGGCCCATTTCTCAGCGCCTTGCCATGTCTCATTTGTCTCGCTTTAGCCGTGGGCACGCGGCGTACGGCGGCGGAATATTTGCTGGGGAAAAAAAAAAAAAAAAACGAAGTGTAGCATAAGGCTGCAGTCAGTGCCCTCCCCTGGTAACCCAGATATGATGTACGTCCATGCAGTGTCGCGTTACCTCGCCATCACCCCCGGGGTCACGCCGGCTCATGTGCTGATGGTCCATCTGTTGGTGCGGATAAAGAGGCAAATGAGGCCGCTTTGTAATGCGGCGTGACCCTGTCGGACCGATGCAGACGGGGCTAACGTACTCGCTGAAGCAGCGAGGGACCTGGCACAAAAAAAAAAAGGGGGAGATGGGTTACGTCTCATTAAACTGCATCAGCGGTTCATTTGCAGAAAGATGATAACCAAACAGCATTAGGATTCTTTTTTCCGCCCCCCCCCCCCCAACACCCGAGCATCTAACAGGGGTGGAGGACTTTGATATGGAAGAGACCCCTGCTTATTGTTTTAGTACAAAAAAAGAGGGGACGCTCTTTGATGTTGCACCATTTGCAGTCCATCAGAAGATTGTCTGTTTGTTTCCCGGTCAGTCTTTCAGAGAAAAAAAAGAAAGAAAAAAAAGGGAAGACCAGCAGGTATGCGGAGGAAGGAATAGACCCCGGTCATGAGGGGTCTTCAAACAGAAATATAAAAGAAACGAGGGAAGAGGAATGAAAAATAGATAAGGCGTAAGGAGGCGGGAAAAAAAAAAAAATACTAGCCATCAGACAGTCGCCATGGAAACGGTGACCTTGTGTGGAAAGTGAGATGAGGTAGATATGCCTCCGTGCAACAAGCGCCTTTTAATTTCCCAGCCAAGACCAAACGCATCCTGTGCCAAATTCGAAATAAGGCAACGGGTATTTATTTACAAATGGCGGCGTATGATTCCTGTGTTTGAAAAAAAAACAAAAAAAAAAACATGATAAATCAACCAAAAAAAAATATATCCATCCATCCATCCATTTTCTACCGCTTATTCCCTTATGGGGTCGCGGGGGGGGGCGTTGGCGCCTATCTCAGCTACAATCGGGCGGAAGGCGGGGTACACCCTGGACAAGTCGCCACCTCATCGCAGGGCCAACACAGATAGACAGACAACATTCACACACTAGGGCCAATTTAGTGTTGCCAATCAACCTATCCCCAGGTGCATGTCTTTGGAAGTGGGAGGAAGCCGTAGTACCCGGAGGGAACCCACGCAGTCACGGGGAGAACATGCAAACTCCACATAGGAAGATCCCGAGCCTGGATTTGAACCCAGGACTGCAGGAACTTTGTATTGTGAGGCAGACGCACTAACCCCTCTGCCACAGTGAAGCCCACAAAAAAAAAAATATATATATATATATATATTTATATATATATATATATATATATATATTAACCTTCCTCTTGTGTTAGTTTTCTGTTACCATCTCTTATGTTTAAAGGGGAACATTATCACCAGACCTATGTAAGCGTCAATATATACCTTGATGGTGCAGAAAAAAGACCATATATTTTTTAAACCGATTTCCGAACAGTAAATGGGTGAATTTTGCCGAATTAAACGTCTTTCTGTTTATGGCTCTTTTGGCAATGACGTCAGAACGTGACGTCGCCGAGGTAATACAGCCGCCACAATTGCAAACACCGGGTCTCAGCTCTGTTATTTTCCGTTTGTTCGACTATTTTTTGGAACCTTGGAGACATCATGCCTCGTCGGTGTGTTGTCGGAGGGTGTAACAACACTAACAGGGAGGGATTCAAGTTGCACCACTGGCCCGAAGATGCCAAAGTGTCTGCCGTCAGACCTCCATTGAATGTGCCGGAGTGTCTCCACATTTTACCGGCGGTGCTAAGACAGACATGGTACAGAGATGTATGGATAACCTGCAGATGCATTTGCAACGATAAAGTCAACGAAATCACAAAGGTGAGTTTTGTTGATGTTGACTTATGTGCTTATCAGACATATTTGGTCGCGGCGTGACTGCCAGCTAATCGTTGCTAACATGCTACGTTAATCGATGCTAACATGCTATTTACCGGCGATGACAGACCTGGCATAGAGATGTATGGATAACATGCAGATGCATTTGCAACTATAAAGTCAACGAAATCACAAAGTTAAGTTTTGTTGATGTTGACTGCCAGCTAATCGATGCTAATATGCTACGCTAATCAACGCTAACATGCTATCTACCGGCGGTGCGAAAGCAGACATGGCACAGAGATGTATGGATAACCTGCAGATGCATTTGCAACTAAATTACGTTTCCTTCCATCCACATTTAATGCGAAAAAAACACTCACCGATCGACGGATTTAAGTTGCTCCACTGTCACAACATGCGAAAGTCCTGATCGTTTGGTCCGCACATTTTACCGGCGATGCTAACGCAGCTATTCGGCCATGCTATGGCTATGAATAGCGTCAATAGCTATTCGCTCAATAGCTTCAGTTTCTTCTTCAATACTTTCATACTCCAACCATCCGTTTCAATACATGCGTAATCTGTTGAATCGCTTAAACTGCTGAAATCCGTGTCTGAATCTGAGCTAATGTCGCTACATTTTGCTGTGCTATCCGCCAATGTTTGTTTGTATTGGCAGCACTGTGTGACGTCACAGGGAAATGGATAGTGGCATCGCAAGTAGCGAAAATCAAGCACTTTAAAGCTTTTTTTAGGGATAGTCCGGGACCGGTAAAATTTCGAAAAAAACTTAAAAAAATACAACAAGCCTCTGGTAATTGATTTTTATTGTTTTTTAACCCTTTTAAAATTATGATAATGTTCCCCTTTAAGGGTCGGTTTTGACCCATGTCTTAAATGAGCTGTAAAATACAGTAAAAACTATTATATATCATCCAATTAGTTCCTCATCTCTTGGTTACCTTGTTAGGCTTCCTTATCCATGAAAATATTGGTTTTGATATTTTTGGTATGGGCCATTGGGCCTTTTTTTTGCCAGTATGCCCCTTGATTTCAAAATAAAAAAAATGGTAAAATTAACTTTGAAAGAGTTGTATAAATAAATAAAAGGTTGTTGTGTTACCTGACTATTAAGCGGTATTAGAACACATCTGTTAAATAAATGTGTTTTATTTATTTTTTTAATTTGAATAATTTTGAGACTGAATTGACCTCACATGTCTGGACGAACCGTCTTTGTTTGTTTTTGTACAGGATAACAAAGTGAAATGAGAATCCCCTAAAGCTCACATGATTGGGAGAGGAGCTGGCTGTCAGTGTGTTCAGTTTTGGCTCTAATTATTGCTTGATAATCTTATTTTTATAACTGGGTCGAAACCGACCCTAACAACACCAAGGTCATAATTTCAACCAAAGCATTTTATAATTTAGTGAATAACAAAAAAAATGTTTTGTTTTGTTGAAATAGAGGTTCCTGACGAAGTCAAAAACCCCTTGATGCAAAAAAATAAATGTATGTGGTTCTTTTATGCATTTAAAAACTAAAACAGGTCGAAACTGACCCTAACAACACCAAGGTCATAATTTCAACCAAAAATTTTTATAACTTAGTGAACAACAAAAAAAAGATTTGTTTTGTTAAAATACAGGTTCCTGACAAAGTCAAAAAGCTTTGATGCAAACAAATAAATGTATGTGGTTCTTTTAAGCATTTAAAAACTAAAACTGGTCAGTGCCGACCCAAACACAAGACGAAGGTTAAAAAAAAGATGAATCACAACGCACCTTTACCTTAATTACCTGAAAGATGGCGTGGTGGTCAATGCGAAGATGTCATGTCTCTCATGTCTGTGTCATCATGTTTTGTTTTAGTCATGCTCGGTTTTGTTTTTGGACTCTTTCTGCACTTTTGTTTGTTTTGTCACCATAGCGGCATGGCGTAGTGCAGGGGTGTCAAACTCAAATACAGAGTGGGCGAAAATTTTCAACTGAACAAAGCCGCGGGCCAAGGTTGAACATATTAACCTTTTAATAGGGACCCAAACAAGTTTTGCATTGAATATTGAACAAGCAAGACTTATATAACTTTATAGTGACATGCAAAATCCAGTTTCAAATAATACTAGTAATTTAAAAATAGCAATGGCGTATCAAATCAAATTTAAATAGAGATTGAATGTCTCTTTTCTATTTGCAGCCTTCTCAGGTAAATATCAAAATAAACTTTTCCCACAGGCTAATAATACATTTTTATATTGTAGCGTCCAGGAAGAGGTAGTGCTGCAAGGGGACTCTGTGTATTTGTTCTGTTGTGTTTACGTTGTGTTACAGTGCGGATGTTCTCCCGAAATCTGCTCATCATTCTCGTTTGGTGTTGGTTAACAGTGTGGCGCATATTTGTAACAGTCTTAAAGTTGTTTATACGGCCACCCTCAGTGTGACCTGTATGGCTGTTGACTAAACTTGCATTGCATTAGCGTGTGTGTGTGTGTAAAAGCCACATATATCATGTGACTAGGCCGGCACGCTGTTTCTACGTAGGAAAAGCGGACGTGGCGAAAGGTTTTAGAGGACGCTTGAGGCAGTGCCTTTAAGGCACGCCCCCAATATTGTTGTCCAGGTGGGAATCGGGAGAAATTTGGGAGAACGGTTGCCCCCTGGAAAATCGGGGGGGGGGTGCAGGGTTTAGCATGTATGAGTATTAGCGGTGAATGCGGTGTTACAGCGACACCGCCGCTGTATAATACCGACGGGCCAGTTCTAATGTTAATTTGATATTGCCTCAAAGGCCAAATGAAAATACACGGTGGGCCAGATTCGGCCCGCGGGCCAGAGTTTGACACCCATGGCCAGAAACCTGAGGGTTGAAGGTTCATTTTCCACCTATTGACATCCCAAAAAATCGCTGCCGTTGTGTCCTTGGGCAGGACTCTTGACCCTTTTCGCCCGGTGCCGCTCACACTGGTGAATGAATGATGAATGAATGATTGGTGGTAGTCGGAGGGGCCGTAGGTGCAAACTGGCAGCCACGCTTCCGTCAGTCTACCCCAGGGCAGGTGTGGCTACTGATGTAGCTTACCACCACCAGGTGTGAATGAATGTTGAGTCCAACTTCTATCTGAGCGCTTTAAGTGTTTAGAAAAGCGCGATATAAATCTAAGTTATTATTATTAGTTCTCACCTTTTGACTCACGCACCGGTTTTCACTGATCATGTCACTGCTATTTAAGCCAGTCTGTTTCTGTTGTTCGTCCTGGTGACATTATGATTAATAATGATTAGTCCAAATGCAAAAGTGTGATTAATCTGATAAAAAAAAAAAAAAGGACAAAATTGCTTTTGTGTCCAAACATTGGAGTCTTTTTTAAGTTATTTTAAATAATGCAAGCAAAAAATAACCTATGGTTAATAATGATTAATCCAAATGCAAAAGTGTGCTTAATTTGAATTAAAAAATATATATTTTTGACAAAATTACATTTGTGTCCGAATACTGCAGTCTTTTTTAAGTTATTTTAAATGATGCAAACAATTAATATTCTATGATTGATAATGATTAATCTAAATGCGAAAGTGTGATTAATCGAGTTAAAAAATATTTATATTTTGACAAAAATGCATTTGTGTCTAAATATTGGGGTCTTATTTAAGTTATTTTAAATAATGGCAGCAATTAATAACCTATGATTAATAATGATTAATCCAAAGGCAAAAGTGTGATTAATCTGATTTAAAAAATTAATGTTTTGACAAAAATGCATTTGTGTTTAAATATTGGGGTCTTATTTAAGTTATTTTAAATAATGGAAGCAATTAATAACCTATGATTAATAATAATTAATCCAAATGCGAAAGTGTGATTAATAGAGTTAAAAAATATTCATATTTTGACAAAATGGCATTTGTGTCTAAATATTGGGGTTTTATTTAAGTTATTTTAAATAATGGAAGCAATTAATAACCTATGATTAATAATGATTAATCCAAAGGCAAAAGTGTGATTAATCTGATTTGAAAAAAATAATGTTTTGAAGAAATTGCATTTGTGTCCGAAACTCTGGGGTCTTTTTAAAGTCATTTAAAATGATGCAAGCAACTAATGACCTATGATTAATAATGATTCATCCAAATTCAAATTCAATTTTTTGAATAATCATTTGACAAAATTCCATTTGTGTCCAAATATTGATGTCTTTTTTTAAGTTATTCTAAATGATGCAAGCAGTTCATAACCTATCACATGATTGGTTATTTGGATTAATAACGATTATTCATAATTCAAAAGTGTGAATATCCTGATTTAAAAAAAATGATATTTGACAAAATTGCATTTGCGTCCAAATATTGCCGTCTTGTTAAAGTAAATGTAAATAATGCAAGCAAATAATAACCTATGATTAATAATGATTAATCCAAATTTATATATATATATATATATATACATATATATATATATATATATATATATATATATATATATATATATATTACACAAAATTACACTTGTGTTCAAATATTGGCGTTTTTTTTAAGTTATTTTAAATTATGCAAGCAGTTCACAACCAATTATTAATAATGATTAAGCCAAATTCAAAAATGTGATTAATATATATATATATATATATATATATATTTGACAAAAAAATGTTTGCTTCCAAATGTTGGCGTCTTTTATGTTAAATAATGCAAGCAATTAATAACCTATAATTAATCCAAATTAAAAAGTGTGTTTAATCTGATAAAAAGATAATAATATATGACCAATTTGCACTTGTGTCCAAATATTGGGTTCTTTTTTAAGTTATTTTAAATAATGTAAAAACATTATAACCTATGATCAATAATGATTAATCCAAATGCAAAAGTGGGATTCATCTGATTTAAAAAAAAATATTTTTTGACAAAATTGCATTTGTGTCCAAATAATGCCGTCTTTTTAAAGTAAATTTAAATAATGCAAGCAAATAATAACCTATGATTAATAATGATTAATCCAAATTAAAAAGTCTTATTCATCTGATATGTATATATATATATATATATATATATATATATATATATATATATATATATATATTTCACAAAATTGCACTTGTGTTCAAATATTGGCGTTTTTTTAAGTTATTTTAAATCATGCAAGCAGTTCACAACCAATTATTAATAATGATTAAGCCAAATTCAAAAATGAGATTAATATATATATATATATATCAGATTATATATATATATATATATATATATATATATATATATATATATATATATATATATATATAATTCAAAAGTGTGATTAATCTGATTTAAAAACAATGATATTTGACAATAAAAAATTTGCGTCCAAATTTTGTCGTCTTTTTGAAGTTATGTTAAATAATGCAAGCAATTAATAACCTATAATTAATCAAATTTAAAAAGTGTGTTTAATCTGATAAAAAGATAATAATATATGACCAATTTGCACTTGTCTCCAAATATTGGGTTATATTTTAAGTTATTTTAAATGATGCAAAAAAATAATAACCTATGATCAATAATGATTAATCCAAATGTAAAAGTGAGATTCATCTGATTTTTAAAAATATATATTTGCCGAAATGGCACTTTTTAAGTTACTTTGAATCACGCAAGCAGTTAACAACACATCATTTAGAATGATTAACCCAAATTCAAAAGTGTGATTATTTTGAATAAAGTAAATAATCTTTTGAGATTACTAGTTTTAAATGAAATAAATGATAATGTGATTTGAAAATGCGACCGTTTCCATGCCTCAGTGACCTTAAACTTGGTATCGTATCGTATCTTCCAGGAGGGAATGTAACAAACTCATATGATCCATTTTTTTCCCCCCATTTGTTCTCCGTAGCAAATTTGACGGACCCTAACCAACATTACAAGATGAATGTGTGGGTGTAAATGGCCCAAAAAAAAAAATGGATTTGAAATATCTGCTGGGGCTTTGAAAGAAGCCCACATGATTCATAACAACGAGGGTGAACCATTCTTTCCCTTTCCACTGTTTTCTGTTTCAGTACTAAATTTATTTCACTGCTTCTGGTGGCTTAATAATTCAGTGTTTATGCTGGCTAGAATTAAAAGAAAAGGTTGGGGTTTTATATGAATTTTTTTTTTTTTTTTAGAATGAATGGAAATGCTCTGCCATGATGTACACACACACACACACACACACACACACACACACGAAAACAATGTCCTTATTGTGAGTCGGTTTTTTGGAATAGTGTGCAGAATTTTGGACATGAAATATCGGTTGACTTTGATTTCCGTGCAGAACCCAAGCCAAGATGATCCAAATTCTCGTGAGTTATTCTGCCAACTGTCTATGTGCGGGAGGGATTACTCTACGGGGGCGAGGAGGGGGGGGGGATATTCTCTCATTTGGAGAGGATAACCATCAAATGGTCAAACTTTATACAAAAACAAAAACAAAAAAACATTTTCAAAAACAAGTTGCAAAAAATATTAAGCTCAGACTTTTACATGTGCTTCAATTGTTTAATAAAATGCTAAAGAAAGAAAGAAAAAAAAAAAAACAGCAAGAGACTGTGCTTGTAATAAGTCCAGCTAATTTCTCTGAGGATGATGTCCATTTATTGATACCTGAGATTGTAGTTCATACTGTACATGAATATGAATAAAAATGCATTTTTTTCCCAATATCTGAAGCCTTTTTGCAATATGATGTCATATTTTGTTCCCAATTTCTGATAAACAAAATGTATATAACAGTGGTTCTTAACCTTGTAGGAGGTACTGAACCCCACGGTAAAGAATCTGGGTATTATCTTTGACCCAACTCTCTCCTTTGAGGCACACATTAAAAGCGTTACTAAAACGGCCTTCTTTCATCTCCGTAACATCGCTAAAATTCGCTCCATTCTGTCCACTAAAGACGCCGAGATCATTATCCATGCGTTTGTTACGTCTCGTCTCGATTACTGTAACGTATTATTTTCGGGTCTCCCCATGTCTAGCATTAAAAGATTACAGTTGGTACAAAATGCGGCTGCTAGACTTTTGACAAGAACAAGAAAGTTTGATCACATTACGCCTGTACTGGCTCACCAGCACGGGCTTCCTGTGCACTTAAGATGTGACTTTAAGGTTTTACTACTTACGTATAAAATACTACACGGTCTAGCTCCAGCCTATCTTGCCGATTGTATTGTACCATATGTCCCGGCAAGAAATCTGCGTTCAAAGGACTCCGGCTTATTAGTGATTCCCAAAGCCCAAAAAAAGTCTGCGGGCTATAGAGCGTTTTCCGTTCGGGCTCCAGTACTCTGGAATGCCCTCCCGGTAACAGTTCGAGATGCCACCTCAGTAGAAGCATTTAAGTCTCACTTTAAAACTCATTTGTATACTCTAGCCTTTAAATAAACTCCCTTTTTAGACCAGTTGATCTGCCGTTTCTTTTCTTTTTCTTCTATGTCCCACTCTCCCTTGTGGAGGGGGTCCGGTCCGATCCGGTGGCCATGTACTGCTTGCCTGTGTATCGGCTGGGGACATCTCTGTGCTGCTGATCCGCCTCCACTTGGGATGGTTTCCTGCTGGCTCCACTGTGAACGGGACTCTCGCTGCTGTGTTGGATCCGCTTTGGACTGGACTCTCGCGACTGTGTTGGATCCATTATGGATTGAACTTTCACAGTATCATGTTAGACCCGCTCGACATCCATTGTTTTCGGTCCCCTAGAGAGGGGGTAGGGGGGGGGGAGTTGCCCACATTTGAGGTCCTGTCCAAGGTTTCTCATAGTCATCATTGTCACCGATGTCCCACTGGGTGTGAGTTTTCCTTGCCCTTATGTGGGCCTACCGAGGATGTCGTAGTGGTTTGTGCAGCCCTTTGAAGCGGGAATCGAACCTGCAACCCTCAAGTTGCTGGCACGGCCACTCTACCGCCCCAAATGAGCAGTATTTTGCACTGTTATACAATTGAATAAATCAGAAACTGATGACATAGTGCTGTATTTTACTTCTTTATCTCATTTTTTCAACCAAAAATGCTTTGCTCTGAATTTAAAAAATGTTCACACTGAAAAAAAGGGTTGAGAACCACTGTTCTCCCTCCCGTCCAAAGACAAAGCCCAGTAACTCAATGTTGGTCAAAACTGAGCTGATAATAATTTTGGAGTTCCTAGGTGATATGCTTTACGTTAGTGTATGCGATATTGTAATTTTTTCCGTAAGTAAGCTGTTACGCGCATGGCAGGACCTAGCAACTACCACATAACCGCGTAGATACAACAGAAAAACCTAGTATCTCAAGGGACCAATCGGAGTTTCTTTGTCAGTCGCCTTTAATGAGACATTTGCACGAATGGGGGCCGACGGTCCACCTGATTATGTGATATTATGGCACCAGGGGATATTTGGAAGATTGGCCCAGGACGTTGCAAGCACCTTCATTAAATGTATTGTTCTTGATTCTTCCCCTTGCATACATCTTTGGGGCAGATAACTGTGGAGGTCAAAATAAAAACCGGACGCTGTACACGGCTCTTGCCCAATGTGCAAACGCAGAATGGGGCCCACCCGAGATTGTGATAAAATATCTGGGAGAAAGGGCACACGTTCATGAGAGCAGATTCAATCCATGGCTCAATCGGCAAGAAAATGAAAGCTGAAGAAAACATCTATACGTTTGATGACTTTGTAGATCTTTGTAAGACGGCATCAAGATAGATTGGTTTTCCTTTGTTTTCTTGAAATCAGCTAGAAGTGAGTTACTAGGTTTTGCCTTTGGACGGGAGTGTTTTAGTGGGACCTAAATGCGATATCTGAAAGGGGTACAAACTACAAAAATACACAGCTCGTGAAAAACCAATTTTTTGTTATGGCCATTATAAGTGGGCCAAAAGACTTATTTTAGAAAATAATCTCATGGAAATGACTGCCGTCACTTCATTTTTTTTTTTTTCCCCCTTGTCCTCAGTCTGCACCCCCACTCCAGGGCCCAGGCTAAGACCAATTTTTTATTTTTATGTTTTATTTTATTTTAATCTTCTATCCCCCCCCCCTTGTTTACCTGTATGTCATCTTTTTTGTAAGGGGCGCTGGAAGCCGGCAGACCCGTCAGCGATCCTGTTCTGTCTCCCTGTAATGTTTGTCTGATCTTGAATGGGATTGTGCTGAAAATTGTAATTTTCCTGAAAGAACTCTCCTGACGGAATAAATAAAGTACTATCTAATCTATCTATCTAATTATAATAATAAAAACATTTAACTCGTTATTTAGTCAGGTTTGCTCAGAAGGAGTTGTTTGCGTTTGGAAAATTAGAGGGGAACATTGTTTGGGGGTATCCATAATTCGCCGATAGAGAGAAGTTTTTATTTACACGATGAGTCGGGTGTGTCTTGACCTAAGCGGCGGAGGCTCCGTCGAACCCAGGTTAAGAACCAGTGGTATATACCGTATTTTCCGGACTATTAGGCACACTAAAATTTATATATTTATCTTTATTTTTTTTTGTCCTGTCCAGCTTCTCAGGCACATCATATAGTTCAGGGGTCACCAAACCTTTTTGAAACCAAGAGCTACTTCTTGGGTACTGATTAATGCGAAGGGCTACCAGTTTGATACACACTTAAATAATTTGCCAGAAATACCCAATTTGCTCAATTTACCTTTATTTCTGTCTGTCGTTCTGTCGTACATTTTTTATCGTTTTACGGAAGGTTTTTTGTAGAGAATAAATGATGAAAAAAACACTTAATTGAACGGTTTAAAAGAGGAGAAAACAGGAAAAAAATGAAAATAAAATTTTGAAACATAGTTTAGCTTCAATTTCAAATCTTTAAAATTCAATATTCAACCGAAAAAAATGATGAGAAAAACTAGCTAATTCGAATGTTTTTGAAAAAATAAAAAAATTAATTTATGGAACATCATCAGTATTTTTTCCTGATTAAAATTAATTTTAGAATTTTGATGACATGTTTTAAATAGGTTAAAATCCAATCTGCACTTTGTTAGAATATATAACAAATTGGACCAAGCTATATGTCTAACAAAGACAAATCATTATTTCTTCTACATTTCCCAGAATAAAAATTTTAAAAAAAATTCATAAGACTTTGAAATAAGATTTAAATTTGATTCTACAGATTTTCTAGATTTGCCAGAATAAGTTAGTTGAATTTTAATCGTAATAAGTTTGAAGAAATATTTCACAAATATTCTTTGTCGAAAAAACATAAGCTAAAATGAAAAATTAAATAAATGTATTTATTATTCTTTACAAAAATAACAAAAAAATACTTGAACATTGATTTAAATTGTCAGGAAAGAAGAAGAAGGAATTTCAAAGGTAAAGAGGTATATGTGTTTAAAAATCCTAAAATAATTTTTAAGGTTGTATTTTTGCTCTAAAATTGTCTTTCTGAAAGTTACAAGAAGCAAAGTAAAAAAAAAAATGTATTTATTTAAACAAGTGAAGACCAAGTCTTTAAAATATTTTCAAATTCTATTTGAGTTTTGTCTCTCTTAGAATCAAAAATGTCGAGCAAAGCGAGACCAGCTTGCTAGTAAATAAATAAAATGTAAAAAATAGAGGCAGCTCACTGGTAAGTGCTGCTATTTGAGCTATTTTTAGAACAGGCCAGCGGGCCACTCATCTGGTTCTTACGGGCTACCTGGTGCCCGCGGGCACCGTGTTGGTGACCCCTGATATAGACTGTTCAGATTTTCTTTATAAAAGAGAAGTGTAGGATACTTCTCTTGTTGCCTTATTTGTATTTGACTTTATTGAATATATTTATATTATCATTTTGTGCAGCCGGGCTGTAGAATGAGGGGATAGAAAGAGGAAAAAAATAAGAGAGGGGAAAATTGTGGGGACAAGAGGGGGATAAGACAGAGAGACAAAAACAACAGCAAACACAACAATAACAATAGACTAACACCAGCACATACGATATGTACACATGATGGTAAAAGTGATAGCAAAGAAGCAGTTATAGCATTATTGATAATGAACAATACCAATAATTTACCTCTATTATCAACAATACAGTTGCTCGACTGCAACAATACATATACATAATGATAACTAAAGATAACAAATGAATGGCGAAAAATGGAGGGGAAAAAATAAAATTAACCTTGTAGATTGTTATAGTAACAATAGGTTAAGTTGTTTTTTGTTTTTCAAAACTTGACAGTCCGCCGGTGCGCCTAATGTACGGAATAATTCTGGTTGTGCTTACCCAACTCGAAGCAATTTTATTTGGTTCATGGTGAAATGATAAGTGTGACCAGTAGATGGCATTCAAACATAAGAGATAAGTGTAGATTTCATGATGATGATGGAAATTTGACTCAAGGAAACAAAAATTGTATTTGTTCGATTGAAAATTTAGAACATTACACACGGTGCTCAAGAATCCATCAACATGTTTTAGTACGACTTTGGTAAGCTATGAAGCATCACCACTTGATGAGCATTATTATGGTGTGTGTCTAAGGTAAGACATATTATCTGGCGTTTTGTTTCGCAATATAATGCAAAACAAACTCTTCTTACCTCCTGGTACCGGCTGATTTGTATTTGGGATCTGCATACTGTCAGTTAGTTTGTGACGAACCCCAGGATGCAGAGATGGAGGCAGGCCTGGAGTGAGAAAACATGATTTAATAAAAATAATACAACTAGAATAAACAAAAGGGTACTAACACAAAGCGCACACGAGGCGGATAACAAACTAAGGGATTTAGCATGGGAGCTAGCAAAAACAAATAGGGCTTCGCATGGAGGCTAGCATAAACAGAACCGGGAACAGAAGTTGTTATGTGTTGTAAAAAGACAAATTGGAAGCAGGGAACAAAAAACAGTAAGCTACAAACATTTAACAAAATATAGATTACTGCTACGCTGCAAAGATAAGACACGACACGACAGGAGCGACACGTAGCAACGACAAGAGCAACATTGACATGACAATAATCCAGCACTGACTAGAGAACGAAAGCAGGTACAAATAGGAGTGGGCTGATTGACACCAGGTGTGGCCAGGTGCCAATCAGCCGCAACTGAGGAGAAACAGCGCACAGAGAAAAAAACAGGAAATACTAAACACAAACAAACTGTCAGTGGCAAGCCTGACACATACATCGTGAAAAATTGTGCACTTCCGCCTTTGTAGTCCGTGTCGATGCGTTTATTCTTTGTCTCTATCTTCTTGTTATGGGACATTCATTCTCCACTGTTGCCATTTGTAATATAAAGTAGTCTAAAATTCTTACTTATATTTGTCAGTAAACTAGTCATGAAAGCGCTAAAACATACTGGTGTAGCGAGTTTACATTATTCACCCAAGGAACTTTAGTTATTAGAGAGTTCCGTTTTTTCACGGGACACATTGTTTCCGGATGATGAGTTGCTGCTGCGTTATTGATTGAAGTCAAGTCTGAATGTCATTAAAACAGTTAGCTCCATCTTTTGACACTTCTTCCACTCCCGTCCTTGCACGCTACACCGCTACAACAAAGATGACGGAGAAAAGACGCTGCCGAAGGTGAGTCACGTAAATAAGACCGCCCACAAAACGGCGCATCCGGAAGCAACTGTCAGAAAGCGGCTTGAAGATTATCTGTAAAACATAATCCATCCATCCATCCATCCATTTTCTACCGCTTATTCCCTTTTGGGGTCGCGGGGGGCGCTGGCGCCTATCTCAGCTACAATCGGGCGACATAATCCATGCAACATTTTGACCAAAGAACCACCATTACATGTTATGTAGACCACAAGGAAGTGTTTTACATTAAGAATAAAAATATATCATAATATGACCCCTTTAATGCGCCCTTTATTAAAACAAAACTAAATACTTAGCAGCTTGCAGCAGAATGAAAGGAAACAAAACTGGGACAATTTCAGAGCTGCCTGAAACGATTAGATCAGAGAAACGTGTCTCAAAGAGAAATTTATATATCTGTCATAGGATTTATCTTCTGCAAGGCTTTAGAACAGCGGGTGCCCGAACGTTTTCCATTGAGGGCCACAGACTGACAAATCAAAGGATGGGGGGGCCATTATCATAGTTTTTTTACCTTCAAAAACTTTCATTTTTTACAAAGAATTAGAAAAATGCAATTTTGGTAGACATTTCGTGTGAACGATAATGAGCCAAAGCTGAACCAAGCTCGCTGGCTGGATAGCATTAAGTAACAAAAAATATGAGCAAAATGAGCTACAAAAGCTAGCATGCTAACAGTAGCATGCTTAAAGTTAGCATTAGGGAAAACAAAATATACTACACTGTGGTGTGTATATCTGCTAAATTAGGTAAAAAAAAAAGCTAGCATGCTAATGCTAACATGCTAAAATGCTAACTGTAACATGTGTCAAGGACCAAAATATATTACTCTGAGGTGTAAACCAGATTTTTTTTTTAATGCTAGCATACTATTGTGCATCAAGTACCAAAATATGACTAAAGTGTAAATAGACACAATTTGCTGTGATGAGATGGCGACTTGTCCAGAGTGCTACCACCCGAATGCAGCTGAGATAGGCTCCAGCAACCCCAAAAAGGGACAAGTGGTAAAAAATAGATGGATGGATAGACACAATTTGCTAGAAAAAAAAAAAAAAATAGCATACCGTTTTTCCTTGAGTTGCCGCAGGGCATATAGTATGCGCCTGACTAGAATTACTAAACTCGCTTCGCAAAAAAATTTGCGCATTTTTAGTATTACTGCCTGGTCAAACTCGTGACGTCCCGAGTGACACTTCCCCTGTCATAATTTTCAAAATGGAGGAGGCTGATTTCAATACCGGTAATTTTGAAATCGCATAAAGGGAAGAAAATTAAGTGCTATTCAGGAAGATTTAAGGTCCAAGCTTACATCACACTCAAATTTTTACTGCATACCTTTGGTAAGTGCCGGAGTGAGAAGAGGTTTTGAAATAATTAGCGCATGCCTACTTTTACCAGAAGATTAAGAGCTATTCAGGAAGATTTAAGGTCCAAGCTTACATCACACTTAAATTTTTACTGCATACCTTTGGTAAGTGCCGGAGTGAAAAGAGGTTTTAAAATAATTAGCGCATGCTTACTTTTACCGCATTCCTTTGGTAAGCGCAGGAGTGACACGAGGTTTTAAATTAATTAGCGCCCCGGTGGCAATTCAAGGAAATACGGTATTTACGTTTACATAATAACAGGTATCATTTGTCAAGCAATTACAAATTTGACACTGAGGTGATACCTGCAAAATTTGTCCCAAAAAAAAGAGCTACTTACCTATTAATACAATGCTAACGATTGTCGTTAAAAAAAAGGTATAGGCCAGCCTTTTTTTTTTTTGCTAAAAACAAAACCTAACATATAAAAACAACTGAAAATACAGTAAGTGTGCTGAGTTTATGAGAACTAAGGATGTTCCGATCAGGTTTTCATAGTACATGAGTGAGATCGGCCGATACCAATACCGATCACGTAAATTAACTGTCAATTTTTAAATGTATTTATAGTGAGCACTACTTACCGTGTAACAACATCAACACGATATTTACACTACTTCCTTATAGGGTTGAACGCTACATAGTATAGTATTGCGATACTAATGAATCGTATTCGGTACTATACCGCCTTTAAAAAGTACCGGATAATAAGATTAAGTATAAGAATAAGAAAACCAGTGATTATTCAATTTTACCAGAAGTCTAGATAGAACATGTTAAAAAGGAAAGTAAGCAGATATTAACAAGTCGAGTAATAATTTTCTACCCCTTGTCCTTAATAATGTTGACAAAATAATGGAATAGAAAATGACACAAAATGTTACTGCATATGTCAGGAGACTAAATTAGGAGCCTTTGTTTGTTTACTCACTAACAACAGACAAATTGTCTTGTTTCATACTTGCCAAACTTGAGACCTCCGATTTCGGGAGGTGGGGGGCGTTTACAGGGTCGAGGGCAGGCGTGGTTGGGGCAGGGGCGTGGTTAAGACGGGAGGAGTAAATTTACATCTACAATTTCCTAACTCGAGTATTTCATATATATATAAATATATATATATGAAATACTAGACTTTCAGTGAATTCTAGCTATATATATTTATTTTATTATATAAATAAATAAAATAAATAATTGAATTTCAGACGGCACCTATCAAAAAACACAGTTGTTCTACTAACTGTACTGTGCTTGCTGGTTACTAAAAAAACAACAACAACACTTACCTTTCACTATTTGAGTAACCTTTGTTCTGCCATTTGCGTACTGGGGAGAGTCACTTGCCGTCAGGTGCGCAACACCACATAAATAGTTGGCCAATCAAAAAGCAACCCCATAACGCTATAGCCAACATTCACCAGGGGATGGCGACAGACAACATAGAATAACTCTATTACAGACGGCGTCGCCATGGCTGTAACTTCCTTGTTTTTTCTGCTTCGTGTGTGCAGTTTTTTATTAAAATCCGTAGATGTTGTAACTTGATTCGGCAGGCAAGCTGTTTGTATAGTGGGAAAGCGGACGTGAAAACAGGCTGTCCCCACTCAGGTCCGCATGGAGCTGGAGGGGGCGTGGCCTCCAGCTCCGCTGAATTTCAGGACATTTTCGGGAGAAAATTTCTTCCGGGAGGTTTTCGGGAGAGGCGTTGAATTTCGGGAGTCTCCCGGAAAATCCGGGCGGGTTGGCAAGTATGTTTGTATGTTCACTGTTTTGTTTAAGGAAAAAAAATATAATAAGAAACATATGTTTAATGTACCTGAAGATTTATTTGTTACAATACTGCCAATAATGCCATTTTTGTGGTGCCCTACATTTAGAAAAGTATCCAAACGTACCAAAAAGTATCAAAATATCGGGACAACACTTGTTCCTTATTTAATTTTTTTCTTTGTTACATGAAACTGTTTGATCAAACTAAAGATATAACTAAACAAAAGCAAAAAAATAAAAACTACCATAAAGTGCTTATTTACAACCTTTGTTTTTTTCCACTAAAATGAAAAAGTTAAAGTACCAATGATTGTCACACACACACTCGGTGTGGCAAAATTATTCTCTGCATTTGACCCATCCCTTCTAATCCCCCCTGGGAGGTGAGGGGAGCGGTGAGCAGCAGCGGGGGCCGCGCCTGGGAATCATTTTTAGTGATTTAGCCCCCAATTCCAACCCTTGATGCTGAGTGCCAAGCAGGGATGTAATGGCTCCCATTTTCATAGTCTTTGGGGGTTTGAACTCACGACCTACTGATCTCAGGGCGGACACTCAAACCTGAGTCTGACATGAACAAATACATGCTAAAACCTAATAAATCACTCTAGCATTGATTGGATACTGCTACCGCACCATCGGTTTATGGATCGCACCGACTGTTACAATGCTGACACGGCAACATTTGCCGTTTCATTATCTTCCCTCTAACTCGTACTTATCTACTCGTTGATTAACCTGCTAACAGTCTCTAACTTTCTGCAGTTCGATCGCCACTTCTTAAGGCTAAGCACGTATTTATTGCTGTGAAAATGCTATTTGATAACGAGACTTCAAAAACGCCGTTTATTTGCCGTAACGGAGGTGATTATTTTTAGCTCATGGGAGCATATCCGCATAATTAGTTGCGAGCCTCCTACCAGGCGGGCGACTAAAAATAAATCCGCCGGAGAGAAATCAGACATTTGTGATGGACATTACTAAGAAGGGGGACCGGAGGGTGTGTTCCAACTATCGTGGGATCACACTCCTCAGCCTTCCCGGTAAGGTTTATTCAGGTGTAGTGGAGAGGAGGCTACGCCGGATAGTCGAACCTCGGATTCAGGAGGAACAGTGTGGTTTTCGTCCTGGTCGTGGAACTGTGGACCAGCTCTATACTCTCGGCAGGGTTCTTGAGGGTGCATGGGAGTTTGCCCAACCAGTCTACATGTGCTCTGTGGACTTGGAGAAGGCATTCGACCGTGTCCCTCGGGAAGTCCTGTGGGGAGTGCTCAGAGAGTATGGGGTATCGGACTGTCTTATTGTGGCGGTCCGCTCCCTGTATGATCAGTGCCAGAGCTTGGTCCGCATTGCTGGCAGTAAGTCGGACACATTTCTAGTGAGGGTTGGACTCCGCCAAGGCTGTCCTTTGTCACCGATTCTGTTCATAACTTTTATGGACAGAATTTCTAGGCGCAGTCAAGGCGTTGAGGGGTTCTGGTTTGGTGACCGCAGGATTAGGTCTCTGCTTTTTGCAGATGATGTGGTCCTGATGGCTTCATCTGACCGGGATCTTCAGCTCTCACTGGATCGGTTTGCAGCCGAGTGTGAAGCGACCGGAATGAGAATCAGCACCTCCAAGTCCGAGTCCATGGTTCTCGCCCGGAAAAGGGTGGAATGCCATCTCCGGGTTGGGGAGGAGACCCTGCCCCAAGTGGAGGAGTTCAAGTACCTAGGAGTCTTGTTCACGAGTGGGGGAAGAGTGGATCGTGAGATCGACAGGCGGATCGGTGCAGCGTCTTCAGTAATGCGGACGTTGTATCGATCCGTTGTGGGGAAGAAGGAGCTAAGCCGGAAAGCAAAGCTCTCAATTTACCGGTCGATCTACGTTCCCATCCTCACCTAAGGTCATGAGCTTTGGGTCATGACCGAAAGGATAAGATCACGGGTACAAGCGGCCGAAATGAGTTTCCTCCGCCGTGTGGCGGGTCTCTCCCTTAGAGATAGGGTGAGAAGCTCTGCCATCCGGGAGGAACTCAAAGTAAAGCCGCTGCTCCTTCACATCGAGAGGAGCCAGATCAGGTGGCTCTGGCATCTGGTCAGGATGCCACCCGAACGCCTCCCTAGGGAGGTGTTTAGGGCACGTCCAGTCGGCAGGAGGCCACGGGGAAGACCCAGGACACGTTGGGAAGACTATGTCTCCCGGCTGGCCTGGGAACGCCTCGGGATCCCCCGGGAAGAGCTAGACGAAGTGGCTGGGGAGAGGAAAGTCTGGGCTTCCCTGCTTAGGCTGCTGCCCCCGCGACCCGACCTCGGATAAGCGGAAGATGATGGATGGATTACTAAGCATCAGTCAGCATTGACGAACACTTGTTTTTTTGACGAAAAATAGTCCGATACTGATTGACGGCTAGTCGATCGACACATCTCTGAAAAAAAAAGGACGCTTTAACCCATGGGTGTCAAACTCTGGCCCGCGGGCCAATTTGGCCCGCCATGTAATTTCATTTGGCCCTTGAGGCAATATCAAATTAACATTAGAGCTGGCCCGCCGGTATTAAACAGTGGCTGTGCCGCTGTAAAACCGCATTCATCGCTAATATTCATACTTGCCAACCCTCCCGATTTTCCCGGGAAACTTCCGAAGTTTAGTGCCCCTCCCGAAAATCTCCCTGGGCAACCATTCTCCCGAATATCTCCCGATTTCCACCCGGACAACAATATTGGGGGCCGTGCCTTAAAGGCACTGCCTTTAACGTTCTCTAAAACCTGTCGTCACGTCCGCTTATCCTCCGTACAAACAGCTTTCATAATGTAAGCGGTTTATACATACTCATAAGTAAATGCAATGCATACTTGGTCAACAGCCATACAGGTGACACTTGAGGGTGGCCGTATAAACAACTTTAACGCTGTTACAAATATGTGCCACACTGTGAACCCACACCAAACAAGAATGACGAACACAGTTCGGGAGAACATCCGTACCGTAACACAACAGAACAAATACCCTGAATCCCTTGCAGCACTTACTCCTCCGGGACACTACAATACACGCTACCACCTAAAAGGTTGATTTGTTCCACCTTGGCACCGCAGTTTTGTTCAGTTTTAAATTTTGGCCCACTCTGTATTTGAGTTGGACACCCCTGCTTTAACATATTGTGTTGTTGCAGATTTAAGTCGCAGTAACGATGACAGCTAAAAACCTGTACCGAGAGGATGAGTGGCACCTATACTCAGCATTTTATTGTCCTCCTTTCCCTTGTCCGTCTTTTAAAGGGGAACTACACTTGTTCACATGTCATTCACAATCCTTAAAGGCCTACTGAAATGAGATGTTCTTATTTAAACGGGGATAGCAGGTCTATTCTATGTGTCATACTTAACCATTTTGCGATATTGCCATATTTTTGTTGAAAGGATTTAGTAAAGAACATCGACGATAAAGTTCACAACTTTTGGTCGCTAATAAAAAAGCCTTGCTTGTACCGGAAGTAGAAGCCGATGTGCGCATGACGTTACGAGTTTTGGAGCTCCTCACATTTAAACATTGTTTACGATCATAGACACCAACAGCGCGAGCAATTCTGACCGAGAAAGCGACAATTTCCTCATTAATTTGAGCGAGGATGAAAGATTCATGGATGAGGAAAGTGAGAGTGAAGGACTAGAACAAGGGTCGGGAACCTTTTTGGCTGAGAGAGCCATGACAGCCAAATAATTCAAAATGTATTTCCGTGAGAGCCATATAATATTTTTTTTAACACTGAATACAACTAAATGCGTGCATTTTTAAGTAAGACCAACATTTTTAGAGTATAATAAGTCCCTTATTCTTTTTAATAACATAATAAATACAATTATTCCTACCATTAATGCGACATCTTGGACAGGTGCGATAGAAAACGGATGGTTGGATTAAAATGCATGAGAAATGGTTTATCATTTGAACGTTATTTTTAACACCAGCGGAATTATTAATTACTTATCGTGTTAAGCAATGTCAGCAGAGAGCCAAATGCAGTCATCAAAAGAACCACATCTGGCTCTAGAGCCATAGGTTCCCTACCCCTGGACTAGAAGAAAAAAAAAAAAAAAGACGAGGGCAGTGGGAGCGATTCAGGCACATTTACTAGGATAATTCTGGAAAATCCCTTATCTGTTTATTGTGTTACTAGTGTTTTAGTGAGATTATAAAGTCATACCTGAAAGTCGGAGGGGTGTGGTGACCGCCAGTGTCTCTGAGCGAAGCCATGGAGGAGCCAAGAAAGTCGCAGCTGATCTCTTTGACGGCTGCTGTAGGAAGAACGACACAAGCTCCGCTCACGTTTACGGTAAGAGCCGACTTATTACCACAATTTTCCCACCGAAACCTGCCGGTCGACATGTGGTAGAGAAACATGTTCGCTTGACCACTCTGTTCCATAGTAAAGCTTCACAACAGACAAAGAAACACCGGCTGTGTTTGTGTCGCTAAAGCCGGCCGAAATTCACCGCTTTCCACCAACAGCATTCTTCTTTGACGTCTCCATTATTAATTAAACAAATTGCAAAAGATTCAGCAACACAGATGTGCAGAATACTGTGAAATTATGCGATTAAATCGGACGACATTTAGTCGTGAGTGGTGCTGGGATAGTTGGCCTTTAATATGGCGCTTTTTAGATTTTTTTTGTGGGTTTTATAGGCACAATGACGTCATGACTCCCGTTATGGTTCCATTGATAGCAGACTTTCATTTACAATTATTTACAAGTTAGAATGCATTTTTTTAAACATATATTTTAGTCTCCAATAAGGATTGTGATTGATAGGCAAAACAAATGCTATTCTCCCTAAATAAAGTACAAACCCTGTTTCCACATGAGTTGGGAAATTGTGTTGGATGTAAATATAAACGGAATACAATGATTTGCAAATCATTTTCAACCCATATTCAGGTGAATATGCTACAAAGACAAGATATTTGATGTTCAAAATGATAAACTTGTTTTTTTCTTTTTTGCAAATAATCATTAACTTTAGAATTCGATGCCAGCAACACATCTGTAAGTGCAAGCTAAAACTTTACTATGCAAAGTGAAAGCCATTTATCAACAACATCCAGAAAAGCAGCCGGCTTCTCTGGGCCTTGGATCATCTAAGATGGACTTTTTTTTTTTCTTTTTTGCAAATAATCATTAACTTTAGAATTCAATGCCAGCAACACGTGGCAAAGAAGTTGGGAAAGGTGGCAATAATTACTGCTAAAGTTGAGGAATGCTCATCAAACAATTATTTGGAACATCCCACAGCAAATACTCAAACAGTTTAAGGAACAACGTTTCTCAAAGTGCAATTGCAAGAAATTTAGGGATTTCAACATCTACGGTCCGTGACATCATCAAAAGGTTCAGAGAATCTGGAGAAATCACTCCATGGCCGTAAACCAACATTGACTGACCGTGACCTTTGATCCCTCAGATGGCACTGTATCAAAAACCGACATCAATCTCTAAAGGATATCACCACATGGGCTCAGGAACACTTCAGAAAACCATTGTCACTAAATACAGTTCGCCGCTACATCTGTAAGTGCAAGCTAAATCTTTACTATGCAAAGTGAAAGCCATTTATCAACAACATCCAGAAAAGCAGCCGGCTTTTCTGGGCCCGAGATCATCTAAGATGGACTGATGCAAAGTGGAAAAGATTTCCCAACTGCTATATAAATATAATTCAGTTCACTAATTCACTTCACTACTATGCAAAGTGAAAGCCATTTATCAACAACATCCAGAAAAGCAGCCAGCTTCTCTGGGCCCGAGATCATCTAAGATGGACTGATGCAAAGTGGAAAAGATTTCCCAACTCATTTGGAAACGGGGTTTGTACTTAAGTATTATGCAAATCAGAGCATAAACAATGAATGCCAATGATATCTTTGTCTTTTTGTTGAGTTTTTTTTTTGGTTTTCTAAATTTATATTTATTATTTTTAGCAACGTAGGCTACATGCAACATGAAAGCAAAATAAGGACAACTAATAGGAGCAGAGTACAAAGGTACAATAATAAACAGTCATCATTAAAATACTACATTAGGCCTGACCGTGGTAGACAAATGTCCGCGCAGTTGGATGAATATTCATTTGTTAGAGCATAAAAAAACAGTTTTCAATTTTCTAAATGCCTTTTCTTTTCCATTATTAGAGTTCTAAGAACATGAAATAACACCCATATTCAGCACTTTCTGGACTGTATATCGCACCGGACTATAAGCCGCAGAAAATATATGTTGTAAAGTGAGTTATTTACACATAAATATGTTGTAAATGTTTATTTAAAAACCTTAATTGTTTCCAAACGGTCCTGCAACACGGCAGTAAAACGGCTGATCCAACAAAACAGAAGTCATCGTCATGGATCTACTAGCTGCGGAAGCTAGCTCTCCAATCAGCTAAACGGACTCAATAACTCCACAGTGACGTCTCGGTGAGTTTACTGGGGAATTTGTGAAACATTTATTTAATGTTTAGAATGTTTTTTTTTTTTTTAAATACATAGGCCGTGTTAGCATTGTCACCCTTAATGGGTGCCTATTGTTCACAATCATGACGTGACGACGGATGAATTTAAAAAGAAAACAATTCTAACTCATAAATAAACGCAAATAAGAGTCCGCTTACGGCCCATAAAACCCGATAAACAAATTTTCAAAAAGCGCCAACAATACTGCATTTACATGTCGTGACTTGACTGTTAACCAAGTATTAGTGATATCCTTATTATACAGGAAGCGCTAATAGTGGTAATCGTGATCACAAGCTTGTGTATTGATGTTGACAATATCGACTGGTGAGCTGCTTCCTTGCTTCCTTGAATCTATTGTAGATCACAAATCATGTCACTCACCTGGGAAGTAGAAGGATGATGTCGTAATCCCACAATTTGGTTCACTTCGACAGCCAATTTGGAGCTGGGAAAGGCGAGAACGACACAATAAGACCCTTGGTTCTACCCTCCTTTTTCTTTGTTATTCATCAGCCAAATAGGAATATATAAACAACTTAGCAGGCGGCATCCTAATGACAGCAGATATTGTACAGTAAGTGATGTTTTATTATGTTTGCTGGCTCTGCAGGTAGTAATAATCAGTGTATCAAGACTATGACTTGGACGTAGATTGTTTTCCCGAGGTGCAAAGCGATTGGAGTGGACTTTGGGGTTTGTTTTTTCCAGAAGGCAAAGGAAAGCTGGCACGGGCAAGACGTGAATGTATGTACATATCTTATTTTCTAACACAAACTACAAAAAAGGAATAAACAAAAAGCGCTCACAAGGAGGTACAAACACTTGGCTATGAAACAAAACACTTGCACAATGGCATGAATGACAAAAAAACTTACTTGGAAAAAGACAAGGAGCATTGATCATTGGCATGGAAGGCACAGAAGGGGATCGATGGTGTGAAGGAGGTGGTAGACGGTGACGTTGCCAGGACAGAGAACAGAAACAGACAGGCTTAAATAGCAGTGACATAATCAGTGAAAACAAGTGCGAGACATGAGGACAGGTGAAAACTAATGAGTCGCTATGGTAACGAAACAAACCGGGAAGTGCAAAAACAGGAGCTGAGTGTCCAAAAAAGAAAACCGAACATGATTAAAACAAAACATGATCACATAGACATGACACAGTGATGTTGCGGGGGAGAAAAGTGAATGTTGTGATGCATTTTTTAAGTAAAATGATAAAAATACGTAAATATGAAATGTTATTATAAATGTGGCTGTTTCTACATTACATATATATTTATATTATAAAACCTTAATGGAGGTGTTAGGATGTTTTTGAAAGGGCTTTATGGGCACAATAGAGTGACTGCCTGCGTTGGCATTGTCACCCTTAATGGGTGTCTATTGTTCACAATCATTATGAACGACATGACGACGGATGGATTAAAAAAAAACAAATAAAACATTGTAACTCATAAATAAACATGAATAAGAGTCCGCTTACAGCCCATGAAACCCGTTAAAAAAAATTATCAAAAAGCGCCAAAAATACTCTATTTACATTTACACTTGACTGCTAACCAAGTATTAGTGATATTATTATTATACAGTAAGCGCTAATAGTGATCACAAGCTTGTGTGCCAATGTTGACAATATCGACTGGTGAGCTGCTTCCTCGCTTCCTTGAATCGATTGCAGATCACAAATCATGCCACTCACCTGGATAGTAGAAGGTTAGGGACGTAATCCGACAAGTTGGTACACTTCGACAGCCAATTTAGACCCGGGAAAGGCGAGAACGACACAAAACGATGCCTGGTTCCCCTCCTTTTTCTGTGTAATTCTTCATCTAAATAAGAATATATAAGCAGCCAGCATCCGAATGACAGCAGATATCGTACAGTAAGTGATGTTTTATTGTGTTTGCTGGCTCTGCAGGAAGTAATAATCAGAGATGTGGAGGGGAAAAAATGAACGCCGTATTGTGTTTTTTAAATTAATGTGCCGTGTATGCTCAAAATGAGAAAAATACATACATAATAAATGTTATGAATAATGTGCCTGTTACTACATTTCATATATACTTACATTATAAAACCTTAATGGAGTTGTTTGGATGTTTTTTTTAAGGGCTTTGTATGCAGAATAGAGCAGCTCCATTATAAGCAGACTTTTGATCAGATTTATTTACTATTTAAAATGCATTTTAATATACATTCAACTTTCATAAGGATTGTGAACGACCCCCCCCCCCAAAAAAAAAAAATGCAGTCCCCCCTTTAACCAGGCAACTGAAGTCCTGCTAGGTCAGGGGTAGGGAACCTATGGCTCTAGAGCCAGATGTGGCTCTTTTGAAGACCGCAACCGGCTCTCAGATCAATCTTAACGCGATAAGTAATTAATAATTCCACTGGTAATCAGTGTTAAAAATAACGTTTAAAATATAAAACATTCTCATGCATTTGAATCCATCCATCCTTTTCTACCGCACCTGTTCAGGAAGTCACATTAATGGTCAAAAGTATTGTATTTATTTATTGGTTACCTTCAGAATAACAATGTTATTAAAAAGAATAAGAGATGCACGCATTTAGTTGTTGTAATCAGGGAAAGTCCGAATGAAAAAGGAGGCGTAGACATCACTGTACAAGTGTACATCTCTATGCCTTTCTCCTCATTGAGCTAAATTATAAATAAATAAAATAAATGGTTATATTTGTATAGCGCTTTTCTACCTTTTTAAAGGAACTCAAAGCGCTTTGACACTATTTCCACATTCACACACTGATGGCGGGAGCTGCCATGCAAGGCGCTAACCTGGGTCCCATCAGGAGCAAAGGGTGAAGTGTCTTGCTCAAGGACACAACGGACGTGACTAGGATGCTACAAGGTGGGGAGTGAACCGGTAACCCTCAGATTGCTAAATTGAATCCTGTCTCTGTTTAATTCCTTGCTTCTTGTCTGTTTAATAGATGTCATCAGTGTTTGAACCTGACAGTTGTATTCAGTGTTAAAAATATTATACGGCTCTCACGGAAATACATTTTAAATATTTGGCTTTCATGGCTCTCTCAGCCCGAAAGGTTCCCGACCCCTGTGCTAGGTGAAGATCTTTATTGATTGCCACAACATAATACTACAGTATAAGATAAATAGTGTACTGTAATATATATAATACATAAATAGGATTTGATTCAACACTTAATTTTGTCCAAATATATATACTATTTTAAGTGCGGTGTGGCGAGGGACAATTGTGTGAATGTTCCTGTAAGACAGTGCTTTGCTATTATTTTTTGTCATGCCCCCGCCCCAGGGGGAAAAATTGAAATACGATTGAAAACCTGATAATCCAAGTTTTTTTTTTATCCGCACAAACCACTCTTTGAGTTGTTTGAGTCTTTCAGCTGGAGATATGTGGAAATGAAAAAAAGGTTCCTAATACTGGAATTACTATTTGCAAAGAACTGCTATATGGAGAAAAACTGTTTACCTTGCAAGAAACTGGAAGGTGCTTAAGCCTGACATACCATCTAGGCCGCACATGCAAATATTAGTTATTAATTAGGGACCGAATGTCCCTTTGGTACAGAGGACCCTATTGTATTTCTAAGGTTTTATTATTATTATACCGCCGCCTCTTTGAGCTGTAATTTGACCCCCTTAACAAAAATTCACCAAATTTAACACAAATATCAGGACTGGCAAAAATTGCGATCTAATCCAAAAACAAAACCCTTTCAATATGCATAATAACAAAACGGGTATTATTAAAAAAAAATGGATAAATGTTGATAGTCCAACTCATACCAACTGGTGTTTACAAGCTATGGAGATGATATCAGTAGAAAAAACTGCATTTAGTTGAGATAATAATGAGTCAAATATTGAAATAAGGGATCCATTTTTTAAAATTAGTTTTAAGTATTAAATGAACCAAAATATGACCTATTATATCTTTGTGTAAAATATTGGACGCAGTGTGTTATCAAGCTTATGAGATGAGATGTATTGTTAATTTTTTTTAATTAATTTTTGTATTAACGTTTTTAATGATAATATCAATGAGGGATTTTTAATCACTGCTATTTTGAAATTGTTACTAATATTGATAATATTCATTTTTGTTTCACTACTTTTATATTGTTTGTGTGTCCTCAATTGCTCTGTTTATTGCTATTCTGAATGTTGCTAGGTCAGGTTTGGTTTTGGAATTTGATTGCATTGTTATGTATTGTTTTGTTTGATTGATTAATAAATTCATTAAAAAAAAAAAAAAAAATCTAAATTGCACACAAGCGCTCCCTAGGAAGAACACGGACAAAACTGCTTGTAACTTCCGTTAGGAATGTCGTAGAGACATAAAACTAAAACATCTATGTAGGTCTGACTTAGACCTACAATTCATACACTTACATCCTTCAGCAAAAATCAACAAGAAGTTGGCAAAAAACCATTCAAAACAAAAGTTTCCTAAAAAATGTCATTTTTGCCTCTTTGAGCTGTAATTTGACCCCCTTAAAATGCTTCAAAACTCACCAAACTGGACACACATCAGGACTGGCGAAAATTACGATATAATAAAAAAACAAACCCCAAAACTCAAAATTGCACTCTAGCGACCCCGAGGAATAAAACACAGACAAAACTGCTCCCAGGAAGAACACACAGACAAAACTGCTTGTAACTTCCGGTATTAATGTCCTAGAGACATGAAACAAAAACATCTATGTAGGTCTCACTTAGACTTATATTTCATTAATTGACAGCCTTCAGCAAAAATCAACAGGAAGTTGGCAATTACCCCTTCAAAACAAAAGTTTTGTAAAAACCTCTCACCCTTTTTCAAACATTATCTCCTCTGAGCGCGTTTGTTGTGTCGCCTTCAAACTCGCACAGGAAAGCGATTGAACCCTTCTGATTAAAAGTTGCGCAAAGAGTTTTTCTAAATGCTACGGTTTTGATTTTATGAGCCTTCAAATAACCTCTGCGCAGATGTTGTCGCGCTGCTGCCGTCTCAAGATGGCCGCTTAAAAGCAGGAAGCACCAGCGTGACCACACAATGCAGAGAAGGTAGGTACTGTGTGGGTAAAGATATGTTGACTGGCAAAAAACCCTTCAAAACAAAAGTTTCCTAAAAAATGAAATTTTTGCCTCTTTGAGCTGTAATTTGACCCCCTTAAAATGCTTCAAAACTCACCAAACTGGACACACACATCAGGACTGGCGAAAATTACGATATAATAAAAAAACAAACCCCAAAAGTCAGAATTGCGCTCTAGCGCCCCCTAGGAATAAAACACATACAAAACTGCTCCCAGGAAGAAAACACACACAAAACTGCTTGTAACTTCCGGTATTAATGTCCTAGAGACATGAAACAAAAACATCTATGTAGGTCTCACTTAGACCTATATTTCATTAATTGACAGCCTTCAGCAAAAATCAACAGGAAGTTGGCAATTACCCCTTCAAAATAAAAGTTTTGTAAAAAGCTGTCACCCTTTTTCAAACATTATCTCCTCTGAGCGCGTTTGTTGTGTCGCCTTCAAACTCGCACAGGAAAGCGATTGAACCCTTCTGATTAAAAGTTGCGCAAAGAGTTTTTCTAAATGCTACGGTTTTGATTTTACGAGCCTTCAAATAACCGCTGCGCTGCTGCCGTCTCAAGATGGCCGCTTAAAAGCAGGAAGCACCAGCGTGACCACAGAATGCAGAGAAGGTAGG
>NC_084635.1:8133446-8203446 GCF_033978795.1 Nerophis ophidion
GTAAATATAAACGGAAAGCTATGATGAGCAAATCCTTTTCAACCCATATTCAGTTGAATATGCTACAAAGACAACATATTTGATGTTCAAACTGATAAACATTTTTTTTTTTCCGCAAATTATCATTATCTTTAGAATTTGATGCCAGCAACATGTGACAAAAGAAGTTGGGAAAGGTGGCAATAAATACGGGTAAAGTTGAGAAATGCTCATCAAACACTTATTTGGAACATCCCACAGGTGTGCAGGCTAATTGGCAACAGGTGGGTGCCATGATTGGGTATAAAAGCAGCTTCCATGAAATGCTATGTAATTCACAAACAAGGATTGGGCGAGGGTCACCACTTTGTAAGCAAATTGTCAAACAGTTTTAGAACATTTCTCAACGACCTATTGCAAGGAATTTAGGGATTTTACCATCTACGGTCTATAAAATCATCAAAAGGTTCAGAGAATCTGGAGAAATCACTGCACGTAAGCGATGATATTACGGACCTTTGATTCCTCAGGCGGTACTGCATCAAAAACCGACATCAGTGTGTAAAGAATATCACCACATGGGCTCAGGAACACTTCATAAAACCACTGCCAGTAACTACAGTTGGTTGCTACATCTGTAAGTGCAAGTTAAAACTCTAATATGAAAAGCAAAACCCATTTATCAACAACACCAAGGAACGCCGCTGGCTTCCCTGGGCCCGAGATCATCTAAGATGGACTGATGCAAAGTGGAAAAGTTTTCTGTGGTCTGACAAGTCCACATTTCAAATTATATTTGGAAACTTTGGACATGGTGTCCTCCGAAACAAATGGGAAATTAACCATCCGGATTGTTATAGGCGCAAAGTTCAAAAGCCAGCATGTGTGATGGTATGGGGGTGTATTAGTGCCCAGGGCATGGGTAACTTACACATCTGTGAAGGCACCATTAATGCTGAATGGTACATACAGGTTTTGGAGCAACATATGTTGTCATCCAAGCAACGTTATCATGGACGCCCCTGCTTATTTCAGCAAGACAATGCCAAGCCACGTGTTACAACAGCGTGGTTTTGTCGTAAAAGAGTGCATGTACTTTACTGGCCCGCCTGCAGTCCAGACCTGTCTCCCATCGAACATGTGTAGCACATTATGAAGCGTAAAATACGACAGCGGAGACCCCGGACTGTTGAACGACTGAAGCTCTACATAAAACAAGAAAGGGAAAGAATTCCACTTTCAATGCTTCAACAATTAGTTTCCTCAGTTCCCAAACGTTTATTGAGTGTTGTTAAAAGAAAAGGTGATGTAACACAGTGGTGAACATGCCCTTTCCCAACTACTTTGGCACATGTTGCAGCCATGAAATTCTAAGTTAATTATTATTTGCAAAAAAAAAAATAAATAAACTTTATGAGTTTGAACATCAAATATCTTGTCTTTGTTGTGCATTCAACTGAATATGGGTTGAACATGATTTGCAAATCATTGTATTCTGTTTATATTTACATCTAACACAAAGGTACTCAAAGCGCTTTGACACTAATTCCACATTCACCTGTTCACACACACTGATGGCGGGAGTTACCATGCAAGGACCTAACCACGACCCATCAGGAGCAAAAGTGAAGTGTCTTGCCCAAGGACACAACGGACGTGACGAGGTTGGTAAAAGGAGGGGATTGAACCAGGAACCCTCAGGTTGCTGGCACGGCTACTCTCCCAACTGCACCACGCCGTCCCCCCCTGCTGTTCTTAAGTTGCTGAATGCCAAATAATGAGCGTGTGCGTGTCTATTATAATTTACACATAAACACGCCCTTTTTTCCCCAATATGCATTTGTAAACTCCCTTACTTCCGTAGTTTGCATAGGTAACCACCCTTAATTCCCCAGGTAAGGGCACAGTTCCGGCGGAAAACGGACGGCGTGGCGCAGTGCGAAAGTGGCCGTGCGCAACCCGAGGGTCACTGGTTCAAATCCCACCTAGAACCAACCTCGTCACGTCCGTTGTGTCCTGAGCAAGACACTTCACCCTTGCTCCTGATGGGTGCTGGTTGGCGCCTTGCATGGCAGCTCCCTCCATCAGTGTGTGAATGTATATGTGAATGGGTAAATGTGGAAGTAGTGTCAAAGCGCTTTGAGTACCTTGAAGGTAGAAAAGCGCTATACAAGTACAACCCATTTATCATAAAAGCCGAACATCACAATACGAAGGTCCTGAGTAGTCCTGGGTTCACTCCCGGGCTTGGGGTCTTTCTGTGTGGAGTTTGCATGCTCTCCCCGTGACTGCGTGGGTTCCCCCCGGGTACTCCTGCTTCCTCCCACCTCCAAAAACATGCATTATAGGTTGATTGGCAACACTAAATGATCCCTAGTGGGTGAATGTGAGTGTGAATGTTGTCTGTCTATCTGTGTTGGCCCCTGTGGTGGCGACTTGTCCAGGGTGTACCCCGCCTTCCGCCCGAATGCAGCTGATATAGGCTCCAGCAACCCCCCGCGACCCCAAAAGAAAAATTGATGGATGGATATTCGTATTATCCCACGGGGGAAATACATAATGTCAAAACGTTCATTTAAGAAAGGGGGGACTGCTGAGGTAGCCTAAAGGGTTCAAATAAATATTTGTCGATTTGGGCAAATAGGTCTACATGGTCATAAAATATGCGCTCCCTTCCCTTCCCAGGGTCACGATCCGTGGCATCTTGCAGTAGCAGCAAAAGCATTGCATGTGTGTGTGTGTGTGTGTGTGTGTGCGTGCATGTGTGTGTGTGAGTGTGTTCTGGAGCACTCGTAGATTTTGTTCTTACATACGAACAAATCACAGCTAAGAAAACATTGGTGAATACAACAATCTCCTTAAAAACTTCGTAAGTAGGCCTAAGAACAAAACGTGCTCTTAAGAACGGTTGCTGAACTAAGGGAACCCCCACCCTTAGGAACATATCCGGGATTATTACATTTAAATTATCCATTATTTCTTACAGTACATAAATTTAAAATGTCTCTCATTACGAACACACAATTGTCATGGGAACCGCTATTCTTAGTTCTAAGCATCGACTTTTTTCATGTCATTCATCTAATTAGTGATACTGATTATGCGCTTCATTAAAAGCTTTAAGGCAACAGAATGCTATTCTTGTACTTAATGTTGTTTATTTTATTCTAAGGTTGTTTTTTTTTTTGTTTTGCAAACGTTTCCTTTAAGGACATCTCCGTGCAGGGAGCAACGTTTCCAAGAGGACACTGCCAGGTTGAAAGGATCATCGGCAAGCTGTGACACAGATGGTTTGCCGCATGAGGGTTCTAATAACACCTGTTACACAAAAAAGGTGGGCAAAGAGGCGGGTGCAGGCTTTTTTTGGAAGGTGGAGAATCCTAAAAATATCAATATGTTTTAAGCTGAGGTTGAAACAACCCATCTGCGATGAGGTGGCGACTTGTCCAGGGTGTACGACCGCCTTCCGCCTGATTGTAGCTGAGATAGGCACCAGCGACCCCAAAGGGAATAAGCGGTAGAAAATGGATGGATGGTGCAACCTATTTTCCTAAAAGGGTTGTACTAATGAATTTAAAAACGGTACTATACTGCTTCTGAAAAATACCGGTACTGTCGTCATCCGGTATTCGGCAACGCAAAAAGAAACAGCGTGACGATAGAAAAAGGAAGATTGGACCAAATTTTGGCTAAAAAAGTTACAATAAAGTTGTAATTATAAACATTTGATTGCTTAGCTCTTGCTAGCCGCCAGCTAGCTCGCGGCTAACGTCCATCTGCAGTGTTTGAGCTACTAATGAATCACTAATCTTCGCTTCCATGGCGACAAATAAAGTATGTTTCTTACAAGTATCAGGACGAGGATTCAGTAAACTCTATAGAAGGATACAGTAGCTAATGGCTAAAAACGAGCTAGTGCCCCTTGAATGTAAACAAATGCCATGGCTGGATCTACTTTAGGGGTGTCAAACTCATTTTAGATCGGGGGCCACATGGACAAAAATCTACTGCCGAGTGGGCCGAAATAAAATCTCAGCATGATAACTTAAAAATAAAGACAACATCAGATTGTTTTCTTTGTTTCAAAATAGAACAAGAACATTCTGAAAATGTACAAATCATAATGTTGTGTTTTTTGGGGGGGTTTTTTTACACTTACTTTTTGCGGTTAACAGTATTCTATCTTTATTTGTCGTTGTTTATACTTTCTGAATAAATTATGTGATAATTGTTTTTTTAAAATCTTTTTTGATAATTACAGTACAATTTCATCCAGAATGCAGCTCAAATAGTCCGTTTGCATCCCGGGAGAACAAACCTCGCAGTAAGCTGTGAAAACCACGTTGTGACAGGTAGTAGGTTATAGTTTGCTTTGCACATACTTTTAGCTGTTTGCAAATGCACCACATTGTTGAATTTCAGTATTTGTGATTCAATAAATAATACATCTGTGCTAAAGTCTTAAAAGTGTTTTTATTTACAGAAAGAGTTAAAAAAAAATTCTTTGAAAATAGTTTTTTTTTTCATCTTTTTTGATAATTATAGTACAATTTGATCCAGAATGCAGCTCAAATAGTCCGTTTGCATCCCGGGAGAACAAACCTCGCAGTAAGCTGTGAAAACCACGTTTGACAGGTAGTAGGTTATAGTTTGCCTTGTACATACTTTTAGCTGTTTGCAAATGCACCACATTGTTGAATTTCAGTATTTGTGATTCAATAAATAATAAATCTGTGCTAAAGTGTTAAAAGTGTTTTTTTTTTTACAGAAAGAGTTAAAAAAAATACCTTGAAAATAGTTTTTTTTTCAGATTTTTTGATAATTACAGTACAATTTGATCCAGAATGCAGCTCAAATAGTCCGTTTGCATCCCGGGAGAACAAACCTCGCAGTAAGCTGTGAAAACCACGTTGTGACAGGTAGTAGGTTATAGTTTGCTTTGTACATACTTTTAGATGTTTGCAAATGCACCACATCGTTGAATTTCAGTATTTGTGATTCAATAAATAATACATCCGTGCTAAAGTGTTAAAAGTGTTTTTTTTTACAGAAAGAGTTAAAAAAAATACCTTGAAAATTGTTTTTTTTTTCTACTTTTTTGATAATTACAGTACAATTTGATCCAGAATGCAGCTCAAATAGTCCATTTGCATCCCGGGAGAACAAACCTCGCATTAAGCTGCGAAAACCACGTTGTGACAGGTAGTAGGTTATAGTTTGCTTTGTACATACTTTTTGCTGTTTGCAAATGCACCACATCGTTGAATTTCAGTGTTTGTGATTCAATAAATAATACATATGTGCTGAAGTGTTAAAAGTGTTTTTTTTTTACAGAAAGAGTTAAAAAAAAAAAATAGAAAATTGTTATTTTTTCATCTTTTTTGATAATTACAGTACAATTTGATCCAGAATGCAGCTCAAATAGTCCGTTTGCATCCCGGGAGAACAAACCTCGCAGTAAGCTGCGAAAACCACGTTGTGACAGGTCGTAGGTTATAGTTTGCTTTGTACATACTTTTAGCTGTTTGCAAATGGACCATATTGTTCAATTTCAGTGTTTGTGATTCAATAAATAATACATCTGTGCTAAAGTGTTAAAAGTGTTTTTTTTTACAGAAAGAGTTAAAAAAAAATACCTTGAAGATTTTTATTTTTTTCATCTTTTTTGATAATTACAGTATAATTTGATCCAGAATGCAGCTCAAATAGTCCGTTTGCATCCCGGGAGAAAAAACCTCGCAGTAAGCTGTGAAAACCACGTTGTGACAGGTAGTAGGTTATAGTTTGCTTTGTTCATACTTTTAGCTGTTTGCAAATGCACCACATCGTTGAATTTCAGTATTTGTGATTCAATAAATAATAAATCTGTGCTTAAGTGTTAAAAGTGTTTTTTTTACAGAAAGAGTTAAAAAAAAAATCCTTGAAAATTGTTTTTTTTTTCATCTTTTTTGATGATTATAGTACAATTTGATCCAGAATGCAGCTCAAATAGTCCGTTTGCATCCCGGGAGAACAAACCTCGCATTAAGCTGCGAAAACCACGTTGTGACAGGTAGTAGGTTATAGTTTGCTTTGTACATACTTTTAGCTGTTTGCAAATGCACCACATCGTTGAATTTCAGTATTTGTGATTCAATAAATAATACATCTGTGCTAAAGTGTTAAAAGTGTTGTTTTTTTTACAGAAAGAGTTAAAAAAAATAGCTTGAAATTTGTTTTTTTTTTCATCTTTTTTGATAATTACAGTACAATTTGATCCAGAATGCAGCTCAAATAGTCCGTTTGCATCCCGGGAGAACAAACCTCGCAGTAAGCTGTGAAAACCACGTCGTGACAGGTAGTAGGTTATAGTTTGCTTTGTACATACTTTTAGCTGTTTGCAAATGCACCACATCGTTGAATTTCAGTATTTGTGATTCAATAAATAATAAATCTGTGCTTAAGTATTAAAAGTGTTTTTTTTTACAGAAAGAGTTAAAAAAAAAATTGAAAATTGTTATTTGTTCATCTTTTTTCATAATTACAGTAGAATTAGATCCAGAATGCAGCTCAAATAGTCCGTTTGCATCCCGGGAGAACAAACCTCGCAGTAAGCTGCGAAAACCACGTCGTGACAGGTAGTAGGTTATAGTTTGCTTTGTACATACTTTTAGCTGTTTGCTAATGCACCACATTGTTGAATGTCAGTATTTGTAATTCAATAAATAATACATCTGTGCTTAAGTGTTAAAAGTGTTTTTTTTTACAGAAAGAGTTTTAAAAAAATTCCTTGAAAATTATTTTTTTTTATCTTTTTTGAGAATTACAGTACAATTTGATCCAGAATGCAGCTCAAATAGTCCGTTTGCATCCCGGGAGAACAAACCTCGCAGTAAGCTGTGAAAACCACGTTGTGACAGGTAGTAGGTTATAGTTTGCTTTGTACATACTTTTAGCTGTTTGCAAATGCACCACATCGTTGAATTTCAGTATTTGTGATTCAATAAATAATACATCTGTGCTAAAGTGTTAAAAGTTTTGTTTTTTTACAGAAGGAGTTTAAAAAAAATACCTTGAAAATTGTTTTTTTTCATCTTTTTTGATCATTACAGTACAATTTGATCCAGAATGCAGCTCAAATAGTCAGTTTGCATCCCGGGAGAACAAACCTCGCAGTAAGCTGTGAAAACCACGTTGTGACAGGTAGTAGGTTATAGTTTGCTTTGTACATACTTTTAGCTGTTTGCAAATGCACCACATCGTTGAATTTCAGTATTTGTGATTCAATAAATAATAAATCTGTGCTTAAGTGTTAAAAGTGTTTTTTTTTTACAGAAAGAGTTAAAAAAAAAAAATTGAAAATTGTTATTTTTTCATCTTTTTTGATAATTACAGTACAATTTGATCCAGAATGCAGCTCAAATAGTCCGTTTGCATCCCGGGAGAACAAACCTCGCAGTAAGCTGTGAAAACCACGTCGTGACAGGTAGTAGGTTATAGTTTGCTTTGTACATACTTTTAGCTGTTGGCAAATGCACCACATCGTTGAATTTCAGTATTTGTGATTCAATAAATAATAAATCTGTGCTTAAGTGTTAAAAGTGTTTTTTTTTTTACAGAAAGAGTTAAAAAAAAAAAAAACCTTGAAAATTTTTTTTTTCATCTTTTTTGATAATTACAGTACAATTTGATCCAGAATGCAGCTCAGATTGTGGTTGGTACGGATGAATATGTAATTAAATTAAATTATATTATAAATAATATTCGGTTCTCAATAGTGTTTCAATTGTGGGGGACATGACGCAAATGCAAAAATATTGAGGCGCCATTGATTTACCGCATTTCACAATAATCCAATCCGCAATACAACATCCAAATTACTGAACACTGACAGTTCGCCTAACAGTTGTCTAATTAATTCATCCAAAACTCTTATCTCCTCTTGACCGCATCATGTTTGGAAGCGGGGTGGTTAGGAAAAAAAACATGGAACTTAATGTTTTTTGACTACTCAAGCGTGGGCCTTAACTGTGCTGGTGGCTCGGTTGCCAAAGGCGCAAATCATGCAACTGCATCATCATGGTTGCATTTCGGTGTAACACTTCTCTCATCCATAAATGATTCAGTAAAGTAAAAAATTTTTTTTTTAGAGCACGCTTTAAATGCTCTTTAAATGCCTTCGGTGAAGCAGGTTTGTTCGACGGAATTGAACGTCGTTAATGCACGGAATGTTAAAGGAAATGTGTTTTGGTGTTGGTTTTTAATTGCTTTTATTGCATTCTTGTCCAGTGCTTTCAAGGACAAGCACAGAAAGTCGTAACTTAAGCTTGTGACACAGGCTTTGAAAACAATCGTACGAATAAAAGTGACGTGCATGAGAGACTCCGCTTACTTCGGCGATTACTCAACTCACAGCGACAGTAGATGGAAATAACTTTTGCCTTGTGGAGAGAGCGACCTACCAGGTCTTTTTTGCATGTTTGCTCAATAATCGTCCCCGCTTGTGGTTCGACATCATCTAAAACAGGGGTCACCAACCTTTTTGAAACCAAGAGCTACTTCTTGGGTGCTGATTAATGCGAAGGGCTACCAGTTTGATACACACTTAAATAAATTGCCAGAAATAGCCAATTTGCTCAATTCACCTTTAATAAATAAATCTATATATATATTAAAAAAAATGGGTGTTTCTGTCTGTCATTCCGTCGTACATTTTTTTTTCCTTTTAGGGAAGTTTTTTTTGTAGAGAATAAATGATGAAAAAAAGACTTAATTGAACGGTTTAAAAGAGGAGATGATGTGGTCCTGATGGCTTCATCTGGCCGGGATCTTCAGCTCTCGCTGGATCGGTTCGCAGCCGAGTGTGAAGCGACCGGAATGAGAATCAGCACCTCCAAGTCCGAGTCCATGGTTCTCGCCCGGAAAAGGGTGGAGTGCCATCTCCGGGTTGGGGAGGAGACCCTGCCCCAAGTGGAGGAGTTCAAGTACCTAGGAGTCTTGTTCACGAGTGGGGGAAGAGTGGATCGTGAGATCGACAGGCGGATCGGTGCGGCGTCTTCAGTAATGCGGACGTTGTACCGATCCGTTGTGGTGAAGAAGGAGCTGAGCTGGAAGGCAAAGCTCTAAATTTACCGGTCGATCTACGTTCCCATCCTCACCTGTGGTCATGAGCTTTGGGTCATGACCGAAAGGATAAGATCACGGGTACAAGCGGCCGAAATGAGTTTGGGTCTCTCCCTTAGAGATAGGGTGAGAAGCTCTGCCATCCGGGAGGAACTCAAAGTAAAGCCGCTGCTCCTCCACATGGAGAGGAGCCAGATGAGGTGGTTCGGGCATCTGGTCAGGATGCCACCCGAACGCCTCCCTAAGGAGGTGTTTAGGGCACGTCCAACCGGTAGGAGGCCACGGGGAAGACCCAGGACACGTTGGGAAGACTATGTCTCCCGGCTGGCCTGGGAACGCCTCGGGATCCCCCGGGAAGAGCTAGACGAAGTGGCTGGGGAGAGGGAAGTCTGGGTTTCCCTGCTTAGGCTGTTGCCCCCGCGACCCGACCTCGGATAAGCGGAAGAAGATGGATGATGGATGGAAAACACGAAAAAAAAGAAAATTTAATTTTGAAACATAGTTTATCTTCAATTTCGACTCTTTAAAATACAAAGTTCAACCGAAAAAAAGAAGAGAAAAACTAGCTAATTTGATTTTTTTTTTTTAAATAATTAAAAAAAATTATTGAAGATCATTAATAATTTTTCCTGACTAAGATGAATTTTATGATTTTGATGACATGTTTTAAATAGGTTGAAATCCAATCTGCACTTTGTTAGAATATATAACAAATTGGACCAAGCTATATTTCTGAGAAAGACAAATCATTATTTTTTCTAAATTTTCCAGAACAAAAATTTAAAAAAAAAATTCAAAAGACTTTGAAATAAAATTTAAATTTGATTCTACAGATTTTCTAGATTTGCCAGAATATTTTTGGGGAATTTTAATCATAATTAGTTTGAAGAAATATTTCACAAATATTCTTCGTCGAAAAAACAGAAGCTAAAATGAAGAATTAAATTAAAATGTATTTATTATTCTTTACAATAAAAAAACAAATTTACTTGAACATTGATTTAAATTGTCAGGAAAGAAAAGAAAGGGATTTAAAAGCTAAAAAGGTATATGTGTTTAAAAATCCTAAAATCTTTTTTATGGTTGTATTTTTCTCTAAAATTGTCTTTCTGAACGTTATAAGAAGCAAAGTAAAAAAATAAATTAATCTATTTAAACAAGTGAAGACCAAGTCTTTAAAATATTTTCTTGGAGTTTCAAATTCTATTTGAGTTTTGTCTCTTTTAGAATTAAAAATGTTGAGCAAAGCGAGACCAGCTTGCTAGTAAATAAATAAAATTAAAAAAATAGAGGCAGCTCACTGGTAAGTGCTGCTATTTGAGCTATTTTTAGAACAGGCCAGCGGGCGACTCATCTAGTCCTTACGGGCTACCGTAAGGACCGCGTTGGTGACCCCTGTTCCCCAACTACCCACCAAAAAATGGTGTTGTTAAGATTTTTATTCATTATCTCGTTACTCTGACAGCCCAAAAATAAACATAAGAAAGTACTGCAAACTACACTATATTGCCAAAAGTATTCGTCCACCTGCCTTGACTCACATATGAACTCGAAGTGCCATCCCATTCCTAACCCATAATGTTCAATATGATGTCGGTCCACCTTTTGCAGCTATTACAGCTTCAACTCTTCTGGGAAGGCTGTCCACAAGGTTGCAGAGTGTGATTATACGAATTTTCCATAATTTTTCCAAAAGTGCATTGGTGAGGTAACACACTGATGTCGATCGAGAAGGCCTGGCTCTCAGTCTCCGTTCTAATTCATCCCAAAAGTTGTTCTATCGGGTTCATGTCAGGACTCTGTGCAGGCCAGTCAAGTTCATCCACACCAGACTCTGTCTTCCATGTCTTTATGGAACTTGCTTTGTGCACAGTCATGTTGGAAGAGGAAGAGGCCCGCTTCAAACTGTTGCCATAAAATTTGGAGCGTGGAATTGTCCAAAATGTTTTAGTATCCCGGAGCCTTCAAAGTTCCTTTCACTGCAACTAAAGGCCTACTCAAACCCTCTAATACCGACCACGCACTCTGCTAGTTTATATATAAATAATGAAATATTAATAATATTAACAATCATCATGGATTTTCTCCTTATGTATTAATGTTCTTATTCATCCATGTCATTGCATTTTCTCCATATATTTTTTGGCATGGATTTGCAGTTAATTGTCGATTTTTGTAGCTTTGATGTAAGCTACCTAGCTGCAAGGGTCTAAAACCGACCTGGGCAAATTAAGTCCTGGGGGCCTCATGCGGCCTGTTATGCTTTTCCATCTGGCCCGCCAGACATTTACCAAATAATTTTTGCTGCCATTATGATGTGCAGAGATGTTTTCCAATGACTGTAAGTCTTGAACTATATGAAGTATAGTTGGAATCTGCGCTTTAAGACGATATACCAGTGACTATGGTAATGTAAGTCACAGACGAGGTACCAAACAATGTGGGTGGGGAGCGTTTCCACAGACTGTTTCCAGAGCGGCCAGCTTGAAATACGAGTGCCAGGGACAATGCGGAAGGAGATTTTTACAACAAAGTTCTAAAGCTTAGTGATACATCAGATTGTAGGTGTTTTTTGTTTTGTTTGTCACATTTTCGTTGCATTTCTCTTTACTGTAAAATATGTCGATCAGTGGGGGGGGTGACCTTCATATGTTGTCAATATTCAGTGTTTCATTGGTCATAGTTACTATTGTAAGTCCCAAATTCTTCATTTTCATGTACAGTCTTGGTGTCTCATTCAGTAAAAAAAAGTAAAATTCCATTTCTTTGTTTTCCTGTCTGGGTTTTTCGGGTCACTTGTGTTTTTCTGTTAGTGTTGGACTCCGTATAGTTCCTGTTTATGCACCTCTGAGTTTTTTTTACCATAGAAACGTATTACTTTCACCTGCCTGTGTTCCTGACGCACACCTGTTTGTCATTACTCACATTATTATTTAAGCCTGCCTTTGCCAGTTAGTCGGTCTGGCTTCTTGGTTTTGCATCACGTGACTGCCAAGTAAGTTTATTCTTGTCTTCTAGCTCCTGCTAAGTATCACAGTCCGGTGCGCTCGGCACCTCATGCAGTCGGTTTGTTTTCTGTTTTTGTAACAGTGTTGTTATTTTTTACCCTTAAATCAAGTCATTACCTGAAAGTGAAGTGTGAGGTGAATTATTTTTATATAGCGCTTTTTCTTTAGTGACTCAAAGCGCTTAACATAGTGAAACCCAATATCTAAGTTACATTTAAACCAGTGTGGGTGGCACTGGGAGCAGGTGGGTAAAGTGTCTTGCCCAAGGACACACCAGCAGTGACTAGGATGGCGGAAGCGGGAATCGAACCTGGAACCCTCAAGTTGCAGCCACGGCCACTCTACCAACCGAGCTAAACGAGAGTCCTGTCCGGATTGTCCATTGCATCCCTGGGAGAACAAAATCCCGCATCATCATTTGACCCGATCGTGACACTGTCATAACGTTTTTAGCGTTAAAATCGGATATTATTGTGAGGTTTTGAATTAGTGTTCCTGAAAATCAGATATACTGGACCCCAGACACATTTTTTTCTCTAAATGTGGCCCCCAAAGTCAAAATAATTGCCCAGGCCTTGTGTAAAAGTAGCTAAGGTGCAGGAAAAGCTACTCGATTGAAAATTAGCCAAGCCGCCGCTAAGCTACTGGAAAATGTAGTTAAGCTACAAAGCTTAGCTACAAGTAGCTTGTTACTGCCCATCACATTTTATGACTGTGATGGGCAGTCATAAATTGTGATGGGCAGTAACAAGCTATTATTCCTTGCCCTTATGTGGGCTCTACCGAGGATGTTGTTGTGGTTTGTGCAGCCCTTTGAGACACTAGTGATGTAGAGCTAAATAAATAATCATTGATTGATTGATGAATATGGAGCATATACTGACTAATATAAACCAGACTATAGGTTTGTAGTACTGTAGTTTAGCTACAAGTAGCTTGTTACTGCCCATCACATTTTATGACTGTGATGGGCAGTCATAAATTGTGATGGGCAGTAACAAGCTATTATTCCTTGCCCTTATGTGGGCTCTACCGAGGATGTTGTTGTGGTTTGTGCAGCCCTTTGAGACACTAGTGATGTAGAGCTAAATAAATAATCATTGATTGATTGATGAATATGGAGCATATACTGACTAATATAAACCAGACTATAGGTTTGTAGTACGGTAGTTTAGCTACAAGTAGCTTGTTACTGCCCATCACAGTCATACATTGTGATGGGCAGTAACAAGCTAGTATTCCTTGCCCTTATGTGGGCTCTACCGAGGATGTTGTTGTGGTTTGTGCAGCCCTTTGAGACACTAGTGATGTAGAGCTAAATAAAAAATCATTGATTGATTGATGAATATGGAGGATATACTGACTAATATAAACCAGACTATAGGTTTGTAGTACTGTAGTTTAGCTACAAGTAGCTTGTTACTGCCCATCACAGTCATACATTGTGATGGGCAGTAACAAGCTAGTATTCCTTGCCCTTATGTGGGCCTACCGAGGATGTTGTTGTGGTTTGTGCAGCCCTTTGAGACACTAGTGATGTAGAGCTAAATAAATAATCATTGATTGATTGATGAATATGGAGGATATACTGACTAATATAAACCAGACTATAGGTTTGTAGTACTGTAGTTTAGCTACAAGTAGCTTGTTACTGCCCATCACATTTTATGACTGTGATGGGCAGTCATAAATTGTGATGAGCACTAACAAGCTAGTATTCCTTGCCCTTATGTGGGCTCTACCGAGGATGTCGTTGTGGTTTTTGCAGCCCTTTGAGGCACTAGTGATGTAGAGCTAAATAATTAATCATTGATTGATTGATGAATATGGAGCATATACTGACTAATATAAACCAGACTATAGGTTTGTGGTACTGTAGTTTAGCTACAAGTAGCTTGTTACTGCCCATCACATTTTATGACTGTGATGGGCAGTCATAAATTGTGATGGGCAGTAACAAGCTATTATTCCTTGCCCTTATGTGGGCTCTACCGAGGATGTCGTTGTGGTTTGTGCAGCCCTTTGAGACACTAGTGATGTAGAGCTAAATAATTAATCATTGATTGATTGATGAATATGGAGCATATACTGACTAATATAAACCAGACTATAGGTTTGTGGTACTGTAGTTTAGCTACAAGTAGCTTGTTACTGCCCATCACATTTTATGACTGTGATGGGCAGTCATAAATTGTGATGGGCACTAACAAGCTATTATTCCTTGCCCTTATGTGGGCTCTACCGAGGATGTTGTTGTGGTTTGTGCAGCCCTTTGAGACACTAGTGATGTAGAGCTAAATAAATAATCATTGATTGATTGATGAATATGGAGCATATACTGACTAATATAAACCAGACTATAGGTTTGTAGTACGGTAGTTTAGCTACAAGTAGCTTGTTACTGCCCATCACAGTCATAAATTGTGATGGGCAGTAACAAGCTAGTATTCCTTGCCCTTATGTGGGCTCTACCGAGGATGTTGTTGTGGTTTGTGCAGCCCTTTGAGACACTAGTGATGTAGAGCTAAATAAATAATCATTGATTGATTGATGAATATGGAGGATATACTGACTAATATAAACCAGACAATAGGTTTGTAGTACTGTAGTTTAGCTACAAGTAGCTTGTTACTGCCCATCACATTTTATGACTGTGATGGGCAGTCATAAATTGTGATGGGCAGTAACAAGCTTTTATTCCAGATGTCGTGGTTTGTGTTGTGGTTTGCGCAGCCCTTTGAGACACTAGTGATGTAGAGCTAAATAAATAATCATTGATTGATTGATGAATATGGAGCATATACTGACTAATATAAACCAGACTATAGGTTTGTAGTACTGTTAAAATAAACAATCCAGGTGACATAAATAAGACAATTCCAAACATCTGTTTGGGTTGATTCTGTTGGTCCAGCACAATTTCTTCACTTCTTTACTTTGCTAGACTTTGAGCATTGAGTCATAAACCAATCTGTAGAAGTATAGTAGTAGTCAAGGTCACAATCCACCGGACTATAAACAGTCAAGTGAGACGCCGTCAGAGGAATCAGATTATGTGATATACAAACCCTGGTTGTTGCCTTGACACCAAGAGAGGTGTGCAGGCGCTGGCTTAAAGATGTAATCACTCGCCAAGGCGCCCGATATGTTTTAACTCCAGAAAGTTATTTTTGTTTTTTGCGATAGATGGTGCTTAAAATCGACAAGCTGCTGTCATTCAGGCGAGAGAAACACGCCCGCTTTGCTTTTTCCGCAATGGCCTGTGTGCTTGTTAAACAAGCCTTTTTATGACTTCATTCGTATAATCTATTGTCAAAATGTAAATGGGAACCCTTGAGTCACCTTTAACAAATAAAACAGAAATTCCCTATCTTTGAAAAATTTGAATTTCTAGGCGCAGTCAAGGCGTTGAGGGGTTCCGGTTTGGTGGCTGCAGGATTAGGTCTCTGCTTTTTGCAGATGATGTGGTCCTGATGGCTTCATCTGACCGGGATCTTCAGCTCTCATTGGATCGGTTCACAGCAGAGTGTGAAGCGACCGGAATGAGAATCAGCACCTCCAAGTCCGAGTCCATGGTTCTCGCCCGGAAAAGGGTGGAATGCCATCTCCGGGTTGGGGAGGAGACCCTGCCCCAAGTGGAGGAGTTCAAGTACCTAGGAGTCTTGTTCACGAGTGGGGGAAGAGTGGATCGTGAGATCGACAGGCGGATCGATGTGGCGTCTTCAGTAATGCGGACGTTGTATCGATCCGTTGTGGTGAAGAAAGAGCTGAGCCGGAAGGCAAAGCTCTCAATTTACCGGTCGATCTACGTTCCCATCCTCACCTATGGTCATGAGCTTTGGGTCATGACCGAAAGGATAAGATCACGGGTACAAGCGGCCGAAATGAGTTTCCTCCGCCGTGTGGCGGGGCTCTCCCTTAGAGATAGGGTGAGAAGCTCTGCCATCCGGGAGGAACTCAAAGTAAAGCCGCTGCTCCTTCACATCGAGAGGAGCCAGATGAGGTGGTTCGGGCATCTGGTCAGGATGCCACCCGAACGCCTCCCTAGGGAGGTGTTTAGGGCACGTCCAACCGGTAGGAGGCCACGGGGAAGACCCAGGACACGTTGGGAAGACTATTTCTCCCCGACTGGCCTGGGAATGCCTCGGGATCCCCCGTGAAGAGCTACACGAAGTGGCTGGGGAGAGGGAAGTCTGGGTTTCCCTGCTTAGGCTGCTGCCCCCGCGACCCGACTTCGGATAAGCGGAAGATGATGGAGGATGGATGGATGAAAGATTTGTTAAATTCAGAGGTTGGAGGACTGAATTCTGGCCATTTAGCTTTGAGCAAGTTTATGTGTTTTTTCCATCACACCGTTTTTACAAAAAGAGCATACAACTTAAAAAAAAACATACAAATACATAAAAATGTTATATCTATAGATAGGTCTGAAGTTGTTGAAAACTTTTAAAGGCCTACTGAAATGAGATTTTCTTATTTAAACGGGGATAGCAGGTCCATTCTATGTGTCATACTTGATCATTTCACGATATTGCCATATTTTTGCTGAAAGGATTTAGTAGAGAACATCAACGATAAAGTTTGCAACTTTTGGTTGCTAATAAAAAAGCCTTGCCTATACCGGAAGTAGCAGACGATGTGCGTGTGACGTCACGGGTTGTGGAGCTCCTCACGTCTGAACATTGTTTACAATCATGGCTACCAGCAGCGAGAGCGATTCGGACCGAGAAAGCGACAATTTCCCCATTAATTTGAGCGAAGATGAAAGATGCGTTGATGAGGAAAGTGAGAGTGAAGGACTAGAAAAGAAAAAAGACTATACAGTGGGAGCGATTCAGATGTAATTAGACACATTTACTAGGATAATCCTGGAAAATCCCTTATCTGCTTATTGTGTTACTAGTGTTTTAGTGAGATTATATGGTCGTACCTGTACAACCTGAAGGTCGGCCCCGCACTTTTCTTCAGCACCAGTCGACGGGTGGAGGCGATGCCCATTTCTGCCCTTCGCAAAGGACCCTCTTCGAAACACGAAGGGTTTGAACTCACGACCTTGGAAAAAATCCCGACTTCTTGACACCTAGAAAAAAATTCAGACATTTTGACACTTAGAAAAAATCCAGATTTTTTTGACACTTAGTAAAAAAATCCCGATTTTGTGACACTTACAAAAAAAATTCTCAAATTTTTTGACACTTAGAAAAAAATCACAACTTTTTTCCCTTCAACTGCTGGTACCCTAAAAGAGTGACATGAATAATCCAGACTTTTTGACACTTGGAAAAAATCCAGACTTGTTTCCCTCCAACTGCTAGTACCCAAATTAAGTGACAAAAAACAATCCTGACTTTGTGACATTTGGAAAAAAATACAGATTTTGTGACACTTGGAAAAAATCCCAACTTTGTGACACTTAGAAAAAATCCCGACTTTTTGACACTTAGAAAAAATTCCAACGTTTTTCCCTCCAACTGCTGGTACCCTAAATAAGTGACAGGAAAAAAAATCCAGACTTTTTGACACTGATGAAATTCACAAATTTTTACACTTGGAAAAAATCCCAACTTTGTGACACTTAAAAAAAAGCCAGACTTCTTGACACTTGGAAAAAAATCCCAGGTTTTTGACACTAACAAAAAAATCCAGATTTTGTGACACTTAGAAAAAATCCCGACTTTTTGACACTTGGAAAAAATTCCAACGTTTTTCCCTCCAACTGCTGGTACCCTAGATAAGTGACAGGAAAAACAATCCAGACTTTTTGACACTTCGAAAAAAATTCAGACTTTTTGACACTGATGAAATTCACTAATTTTTACACTTGGAAAAAATTGCAACTCTTTGACACTTGGAAAAAAATCCCAACTTTTTTCCCTCCAACCGCTGGGACCCTAAATAAGTGAAAGAAAAAAATCTCGTTTTTGTGACACTTGGAAAAATCCTGACTTCTTGACACTTAGAAAGAAATTCAGACTTTTTGACACTTGGAAAAAATCCTGATTTTATGACATTTACAAAAAAAAGCCTGTTTTTTTTTTTACCCTTACAAAAAAATCACAACATTTTTCCCTCCAACTGCTGGTACCCTAAAAAAAAGTGACAGAAAAAATCCTGATTTTTGGACTCTTATTAAAAATCCCGACTTTTTTCCCTCCAACGGCTGGTACCCTAAATAAGTTATAGAAAAAAAATCCAGACTTTGTGACATTTGGAAAAAAAAACGACTTCTTGACACTTAGAAAAAAAATCTGGCTTTTTGACACTTGGAAAAAATCCCAATTTTTTGACACTTAGAAAAAAATCACAACTATTTTCCCTCCAACTGCCGGTACCCTAAAAAAGTGACAGAAAAAATCCAGACTTTTTTTTCTAACTGCTGGTACCCTAAATAAGTGACAGAAAAAATCCTGACTTTGTGACATTGGGAAAAAATACAGATTTTGTGACACTTGGAAAAAATCCAGACTTTTTTTCCTCCAACTTCTGGTACCCTAAAAAAGTAACAGAAAAAATCCGGACTTTTTGACACTTATTAAAAATCCAGACTTTTTTTCCCTCTATCTGCTGGCACCCTAAATAAGTGACAGAAAAAAATCCCGATTTTGTGACACTTGGAACAAATCCCCACTTCATGACACTTGGAAAAAATCCCCACTTCATGACACTTAGAAAGAAATGTTGACTATTTGACACTTAAAACAAAAATCCTGATTTTGTGACACTTAAAAAAAAATCCCTATTTTTTGAACCTTACAAAAAAATCCCAACATTTTTCCCTCCAACTGCTGGTACCCTAAAAAAGTGACAGAAAAAATCTGGACTTTTTGACTCTTATTAAAAATCCCGACTTTTTTCCCTCCAACGGCCGGTACCCTAAATGAGTTCTAGAAAAAAAATCCAGACTTTTTGACACAAGCCATGTTGTAACACATGGCTTGGCATTGTCTTGCTGAAATAAGCAGGGGCATCCCTGATAACGTTGCTTGGATGACAACATATGTTGCTCCAAAACCTGTATGGACCTTTCAGCATTAATGGTGCCTTCACAGATGTGTAAGTTACCCATGCCCCCATACCCTCACAGGTGCTGGCTTTTGAACATTAAAGTAGAGTTTTGACTTGCACTTACAGATGTAGCGGCCAACAGTAGTTACTGACAGTGGTTTTATGAAGTGTTCCTGAGCCCATGTGGTGATATCCTTTACACATTGATGTCGGTTTTTGATGCAGTACCGCCAGAGGGATCAAAGGTTTGTAATATCATTGCTCATGTCCAGTGATTTCTCCAGATTCTGTGAACCTTTTGATAATTTTACGGACCGTAGATGGTAAAATCCCGAAATTCCTTGCAATAGCTTGTTGAGAAATGTTGTTCTAAAACTGTTCGACAATTTGCGTACAAAGTGGTGACCCTCACCCCATCCTTGTTTGTGAATTACTTAGCAGGATGGACCGCTCGTCGGGACCCAGGATGGACCGCTCGCCTGGCTCGGTTGGGGACATCTCTACGCTGCTGATCCGCCTCCGCTTGAGATGGTCTCCTGTGGACGGGACTCTCGCTGCTGTCTTGGATCCGCTTTGAACTGAACTCTCGCGACTGTGTTGGAGCCACTATGGATTGAACTTTCGCAGCATCATGTTAGACCCGCTCGACATCCATTGCTTTCGGTCCCCTGGGGGTGGGGGGGGGTTGCCCACATCTGAGGTCCTCTCCAAGGTTTCTCATAGTCAGCATTGTCACTGGCGTCCCACTGGATGTGAATTCTCCCTGCCCACTGGGTGTGACTTTTCCTTGCCCTTTTGTGGGTTCTTCCGAGGATGTTGTAGTCGTAATGATTTGTGCAGTCCTTTGAGACATTTGTGATTTGGGGCTGTATAAATAAACATTGATTGATTGATTGACATTTCATGGAAGCTGCTATTATTCCCGATCATGGCACCCAGCTGTTCCTAATTAGCCTGCACACCTGTGGGATGTTCCATATAAGTGTTTGATGAGCATTCCTCAACTTTACCAGTATTTATTGCCACCTTTCCCAACTTCTTTGTCACGTGTTGCTGGCATCAAATTCTAAAGTTAGTAATTATTTGCAAAAAAAAAAACATGTTTTATCAGTTTGAACATCAAATATGTTGTATTTGTAGCATATTCAACTGAATATGGGTCGAAAATTATTTGCAAATCACTGTATTCTGTTTATATTTACATCTAACAGAATTTCCCAACTCATATGGAAACGGGGTTTGTACTTGAATTTCAGTGAATTCTAGCTATAAATATACTCCTCACGTATGCACCAGATTGTATCTCATGGCACAGTGGTTGAAAAACACTGACCTACGGATCAGTTGAGTGGACCCACTAAACAAGACAGACAAGCTGTAGAAAATGGATGGATGGCGTGAAGGCATGGGCAAAGCTGCCAGTGCTGCAGGTGTACACACACCTTGCACATGCACACACTCTTTTGTGAGTTGAGATGCAGCAGAAGTGTATCCTGCTAAACAGGTGGCTACCTGCCTTGGCAGCATCCCTTCTGCCCTTTTCTTTGCTTTGATGAGCTGGCAGGCGCAACCGCGACAGTGTGCGAGTACCAGGCCAGGCCTATGCCGTTTAGGAGCGCTGGATTAGAACGCCATGATCACGGCGTCGTCTCGATTGTTTACATTGGGGCGAAAAAGTATTTAGTCAGCCACCGATTGTGCAAGTTCTCCCACTTAAAATGATGACAGAGGTCTGTAATTTTCATCATAGGTACACTTCAACTGTGAGAGACAGAATGTGAAAGAAAATCCAGGAATTCACATTGTAGGAATTTTAAATAATTATGGTGGAAAATAAGTATTTGGTCACTTCAAACAAGGAAGATCTCTGGCTCTCACAGACCTGTAACGTCTTCTTTAAGAAGCTCTTCTGTCCTCCACTCGTTACCTGTATTAATGGAACCTGTTTCAACTCGTTATCTGTAAAAAAGACACCTGTCCACAGCCTCAAACAGTCAGACTCCAAACTCCACTATGGCCAAGACCAAAGAGCTGTCGAAGGACACCAGGAAAAGAATTCTAGACCTGCACCAGACTGGGAAGAGTGAATCTACAATAGGCAAGCAGCTTGGTGTGAAAAAAAATCAACTGTGGGAGCAATTATCAGAAAATGGAAGACAAAGGAGACCACTGATAATCTCCCTCGATCTGGGGCTCCACGCAAGATCTCATCCCGTGGGGTCAAAATGATCATGAGAACTGTGAGCAAAAATCCCAGAACCACACGGAGGGACCTGGTGAATGACCTGCAGAGAGCTGGGACCAAAGTAACAAAGGTTACCATCAGAAACACACTACGCCGACATGGAATCAATCAATCAATCAATCAATGTTCATTTATATAGCCCTAAATCACAAATGTCTCAAAGGACTGTACAAACCACTACGACTACGACATCCTCGGAAGAACCCACAAAAGGGCAAGGAAAACTCACACCCAGTGGGCAGGGAGAATTCACACCCAGTGGGACGCCAGTGACGATGATGACTATGAGAACCTTGTAGAGGACCTCAAATGTGTGCCAAGACCAAAGTGCTATCGAAGGACACCAGGAAAAGAATTGTAGACCTGCACCAGACTGGGAAGAGTGAATCTACAATAAGCAAGCAGCTTGGTGTGAAAAAAAATCAACTGTGGGAGCAATTATCAGAAAATGGAAGACATACAAGACCACTGATAATCTCCCTCGATCTGGGGCTCCACGCAAGATCTCATCCCGTGGGGTCAAAATGATCATGAGAACTGTGAGCAAAAATCCCAGAACCACACGGGGGGACCTGGTGAATGACCTGCAGAGAGCTGGGACCAAAGTAACAAAGGTTACCATCAGTAACACACTACGCCGACATGGAATCAATCAATCAATCAATGTTTATTTATATAGCCCTAAATCACAAATGTCTCAAAGGACTGTACAAACCACTACGACTACGACATCCTCGGAAGAACCCACAAAAGGGCAAGGAAAACTCACACCCAGTGGGCAAAGAGAATTCACACCCAGTGGGACGCCAGTGACGATGATGACTATGAGAACCTTGTAGAGGACCTCAAATGTGTGCCAAGACCAAAGTGCTGTCGAAGGACACCAGGAAAATAATTGTATACCTGCACCAGACTGGTAAAAGTGAATCTACAATAGGTAAGCAGCTTGGTTTAAAAAAATCAACTGTGGGAGCAATTATCAGAAAATGGAAGACAAAGGAGACCACTGATAATCTCCCTCGATCTGGGTCTCCACGCAAGATCTCATCCCGTGGGGTCAAAATGATCATGAGAACTGTGAGCAAAAATCCCAGAACCACACGGGGGGACCTGGTGAATGACCTGCAGAGAGCTGGGACCAAAGTAACAAAGGTTACCATCAGTAACACAGTACGCCGACATTCAATCAATCAATCAATCAATGTTTATTTATATAGTCCTAAATCCCAAACGTCTCAAAGGACTGTACAAACCACTATGACTACGACATCCTCGGAAGAACCCACAAAAGGGCAAAGAAAACTCACACCCAGTGGGCAAGGAGAATTCACACCCAGTGGGACGCCAGTGACGATGATGACTATGAGAACTTTGTAGAGGACCTCAAATGTGTGCCAAGACCAAAGTGCTGTCGAAGGACACCAGGAAAAGAATTGTAGACCTGCACCAGACTGGGAAGAGTGAATCTACAATAGGCAAGCAGCTTGGTGTGAAAAAAAATAAACTGTGGGAGCAATTATCAGAAAATGGAAGACATACAAGACCATTGATAATCTCCCTCGATCTGGGTCTCCACGCAAGATCTCATCCCGTGGGGTCAAAATGATCATGAGAACTGTGAGCAAAAATCCCAGAACCACACAGGGGTACCTGGTGAATGACCTGCAGAGAGCTGGGACCAAAGTAACAAAGGTTACCATCAGTAACACAGTACGCCGACATGGAATCAATCAATCAATCAATCAATGTTTATTTATATAGCCCTAAATCACAAATGTCTCAAAGGACTGCACAAACCACTACGACTACGACATCCTCGGAAGAACCCACATATGGGCAAGGAAAACTCACACCCAGTGGGCAAGGAGAATTCACACCCAGTGGGACGCCAGTGACAATGATGACTATGAGAACCTTGGAGAGGACCTCAAATGTGGGCAACTGCCCCCTCCTCTAGGGGACCGAAAGCAATGGATGTCGAGCGGGTCCAACATGATACTGTGAAAGTTCAATCCATAGTGGCTCCAACACAGTGAAGTGAAGTGAATTATATTTATATAGCGCTTTTCTCTAGTGACTCAAAGCGCTTTACATAGTGAAACCCAATATCTAAGTTACATTTAAACCAGTGTGGGTGGCACTGGGAGCAGGTGGCTAAAGTGTCTTGCCCAAGGACACAACGGCAGTGACTAGGATGGCGGAAGCGGGAATCGAACCTGCAACCCTCAACTTGCTGGCACGGCCACTCTACCAACCGAGCTATGCCGCCCCAAAACAGCCGCGGGAGTTCAGTTCAAAGCGGATCCAAGACATCACAAATCACATCCTGCAGTACCAGACGTGTCCCCCTGCTTAAGCCAGTGCATGTCCAGGCCTGTCTGAAGTTTGCCAGAGAGCGCGTGGGAGAATGTCATGTGGTCAGACGAAACCAAAATATAACATTTTGGTATAAACTCAACTCGTCGTGTTTGGAGGAAGAAGAATACTGAATTGCATCCCAAGAACACCATACCTACTGTGAAGCATGGGGGTGGAAACATCATGCTTTGGGGCTGTTTTTCTGCTAAGGGGACAGGACGATTGATCCGTGTTAAGGAAAGAATGAATGGGGCCATGTATCGTGAGATTTTGAGCCAAAACCTCCTTCCATCAGTGAGAGCTTTGAATGGTTGACCAAATACTTATTTTCCACCATAATTTACAAATAAATTCTTTAAAATTCCTACAATGTGAATTCCTGGATTTTTTTTCCACATTCTGTCTCTCACAGTTGAAGTGTACCTATGATGAAAATTACAGACCTCTGTCATCATTTTAAGGGGGAGAACTTGCACAATCGCTGGCTGACTAAATACTTTTTTGCCCCACTGTATGACTGCAAGGCCTAAATGAACTATCGATCACTTCTGCACTTATTTGCATAATGGCTGCGTCATACGGAGGGTAAGGAATAATGACTGAAAGTGGGATTTGCGGGGGAAAGCTCAATAATCATAGCAGAGACAGTGATTGGGAAATTCTGGAAGCAATAAATGCGCCTCCATTCTCTTTGCAATCAATTTCGGGACATTGTGTCGTCTGTTTGCTGGGAAAGTCTGGCCACTTCTCTTGATGATGCTCCATTTGACTCAATTTCTGAATTGTGAAGGGAATGATGCATAATTAATTTGCATTTTTGTTGCTGTGCTCTCACATGCTGTTCTTTTCTTGGCAGAAATAGAATGCAGCCAGTGTTGTTTCTGTAGTCAAACAACTTTTGTTTCTCTATTCTATGCCTGTCCAAAGTGTAATGAATTAATTATTAATGAGGTATTCTCTCTACAACAATAATAACTATTTGCTTTGTCGCCCATGACATTAAAGTGATATCGTACCACCTCAGATAACTCTTGGCTCTCCCAGTATTATTGCCTAAGTATTCATTAAAAACAAGGCAAGGGTTTTATCTAACAACTATATTCAATATTTTGGCCATTGCAACATTAAAGGCCTACTGAGACCCACTACTACCGACCACGCAGTCTGATAGTTTATATATCAATGATGAAATATTAACATTGCAACACATGCCAATGCGGCCTTTTTAGTTTACTAAATTGCAATTTTAAATTTCGCGCCGAAATATCCTGCTGAAACGTCTCGGTATGATTACGCGTGCGCGTGACGTCACTCATTATAGAGGACATTTTGTTCCAGCATCGTTCCCAGCTATAAGTCGTCTGTTTTCATCGCATAATTCCACAGTATTCTGGACATCTGTATTGCTGAATCTTTTGCAATTTGTTCAATGAATAATGGAGACGTCAAAGAAGAACGCTGTAAGTGGGAAGCGGTGTTTGCGGCCGGCTTTAGCGACACAAACACCGCTGTTGTTTCATTGTTTACATTCCCGAAAGATGACGGTGAAGCTTTACTATGCTAAAACGTCACGGCATGATGATGCGTGCGCGTGACGTCACGCATTGTAGAGGACATTTTGTTCAAGCATTGTTCCCAGCTATAAGTCGTCTGTTTTCATCATAAATGGCATCAATTCTCTACATTTGAACGTGGCATCCGGGTGGGCAGAATGTGCTCGTATGAAGTTAAACCTGACGTCGCTGCGACGAAACTGCCAGACTTTCCTCTCAGCCTAAAAATGCATTTGTAAAATTGTCCTAAAACATGAAATATTCTGGACATCTGTGTTGCTGAATCTTTTGCAATTTCTTCAATGAATAATGGAGACATCAAAGAAGAAAGCTGTAGGTGGGAAATGGTGTCTTGCGGCCGCCCTTAGTAACGCAAACACAGCCGGTGTTTCATTGTTTACATTCCCGAAAGATGACAGTGAGGCTTTACTATGCTGAAACGTCACGGTATGATGATGCGTGCGCGTGACGTCACGCATTGTAGAGGACATTTTGTTCAAGCATTGTTCCCAGCTATAAGTTTTCTGTTTTCATCATAAATGGCATCAATTCTCTACATGTGAACGCGGCATCCGGGTGGGCAGAATGTGCTCATGTGAAGTTAAACCTGACGTCGCCGCGACAAAACCGCCAGACTTTCCTCTCAGCCTAAAAATGAATTTGTTAAATTGTCCTAAAACATGAAATATTCTGGACATCTGTGTTGCTGAATCTTTTGCAATTTGTTCAATGAATAATGGAGACATCAAAGAAGAAAGCTGTAGGTGGGAAGCGGTGTTTGCGGCCGGCTTTAGCGACACAAACACCGCTGTTGTTTCATTGTTTACATTCCCGAAAGATGACGGTGAAGCTTTACTATGCTAAAACGTCACGGCATGATGATGCGTGCGCGTGACGTCACGCATTGTAGAGGACATTTTGTTCAAGCATTGTTCCCAGCTATAAGTCGTCTGTTTTCATCATAAATGGCATCAATTCTCTACATGTGAACGCGGCATCCCGGTGGGCAGAATGTGCTCATGTGAAGTTAAACCTGACGTCGCCGCGACAAAACCGCCAGACTTTCCTCTCAGCCTAAAAATGAATTTGTTAAATTGTCCTAAAACATGAAATATTCTGGACATCTGTGTTGCTGAATCTTTTGCAATTTGTTCAATGAATAATGGAGACATCAAAGAAGAAAGCTGTAGGTGGGAAGCGGTGTTTGCGGCCGGCTTTAGCGACACAAACACCGCTGTTGTTTCATTGTTTACATTCCCGAAAGATGACAGTGAAGCTTGACTATGCTGAAACGTCACGGTATGATGATGCGTGCGCGTGACGTCACGCATTGTAGAGGACATTTTGTTCAAGCATTGTTCCCAGCTATAAGTCGTCTGTTTTCATGATAAATGGCATCAATTCTCTACATTTGAACGCGGAATCCGGGTGGGCAGAATGTGCTCGTATGAAGTTAAACCTGACGTCGCCGCGACGAAACCGCCAGACTTTCCTCTGAGCCTAAAAATGCATTTGTAAAATTGTCCTAAAACATGAAATATTCTGGACATCCGTGTTGCTGAATCTTTTGCAATTTGTTCAATGAAAAATGGAGACATCAAAGAAGAAAGCTGTAGGTGGGAAGCGGTGTTTGCGGCCGGCTTTAGCGACACAAACACCGCTGCTGTTTTATTGTTTACATTCCCGAAAGATGACAGTGAAGCTTTACTATGCTGAAACGTCAGGTATGATGATGCGTGCGCGTGACGTCACGTATTGTAGAGGACATTTTGTTCAAGCATTGTCCCCAGCTTTAAGTCGTCCATTTTCATCATAAATGGCATCAATTCTCTAGATTTGAACGCGGCATCCGGGTGGGCATTTGAAGTTAAACCTGACGTCGCCGCGACAAAACCGCCAGACTTTCCCCTCAGCCTAAAAATGCATTTGTAAAATTGTCCCAAAACATTAAATATTCTGGACATCTTTGTTGCTGAATCTTTTGCAATTTGTTCAATGAAAAATGGAGACATCAAGGAAGAAAGCTGTAGGTGGGAAGCGGTGTCTTGCAGCCGCCCTAAGCAACGCAAACACAGCCGGTGTTTCATTGTTTACATTCCCGAAAGATGACGGTGAAGCTTTACTATGCTGAAACGTCACAGTATGATGACGTGTGCGCGTGACGTCATGCACTGTAGAGGACATTTTGTTCAAGCCTTGTTCCCAGCTATAAGTCGTCTGTTTTCATCATAAATGGCATCAATTCTCTACATTTGAACGCGGAATCCGGGTGGGCAGAATGTGCTCGTATGAAGTTAAACCTGACGTCGCCGCGACGAAACCGCCAGACTTTCCTCTGAGCCTAAAAATGCATTTGTAAAATTGTCCTAAAACATGAAATATTCTGGACATCCGTGTTGCTGAATCTTTTGCAATTTGTTCAATGAAAAATGGAGACATCAAAGAAGAAAGCTGTAGGTGGGAAGCGGTGTTTGCGGCCGGCTTTAGCGACACAAACACCGCTGTTGTTTCATTGTTTACATTCCCGGAAGATGACGGTGAAGCTTTACTCTGCTACAACGTCACGGTATGATGACGCGTGCGCGTGACGTCACGCATTGTAGAGGACATTTTGTTCAAGCATTGTTCCCAGCTATAAGTCGTCTGTTTTCATCATAAATGGCATCAATTCTCTACATTTGAACGCGGCATCCGGGTGGGCATATGAAGTTAAACCTGACGTCGCCGTGACGAAACTGCCAGACTTTCCTCTCAGCCTAAAAATGCATTTGTAAAATCGTCCTAAAACATGAAATATTCTGGACATCTGTGTTGCTGAATCTTTTGCAATTTCTTTAATGAATAATGGAGACATCAAAGAAGAAAGCTGTAAGTAGGAAGCGGTGTTTGCGGCCGGCTTTAGCGACACAAACACCGCTGTTGTTTCATTGTTTACATTCCCGAAAGATGACGGTGAAGCTTTACTCTGCTAAAACGTCACGGTATGATGATGCGTGCGCGTGACGTCACGCATTGTAGAGGACATTTTGTTCAAGCATTGTCCCCAGCTATAAGTCGTCTGTTTTCATCGTAAATGGCATCAATTCTCTACATTTGAACGCAGCATCCGGGTGGGCAGAATGTGCTCATGTGAAGTTAAACCTGACGTCGCCGCGACAAAACTGCCAGACTTTCCTCTCAGCCTAAAAATGCATTTGTTAAATTGTCCTAAAACATGAAATATTCTGGACATTTGTGTTGCTGAATCTTTTGCAATTTGTTCAATGAATAATGGAGACATCAAAGAAGAAAGCTGTAGGTGGGAAGTGGTGTCTTGCGGCTGCCTTTAGCAACACAAACACCGCTGTTGTTTCATTGTTTACATTCCCGAAAGATGACGGTGAAGCTTTACTCTGCTACAACGTCACGGTATGATGATGCGTGCGCGTGACGTCACGCATTGTAGAGGACATTTTGTTCAAGCATTGTTCCCAGCTATAAGTCGTCTGTTTTCATCATAAATGGCATCAATTCTCTACATTTGAACGCGGCATCCGGGTGGGCATATGAAGTTAAACCTGACGTCGCCGTGACGAAACTGCCAGACTTTCCTCTCAGCCTAAAAATGCATTTGTAAAATCGTCCTAAAACATGAAATATTCTGGACATCTGTGTTGCTGAATCTTTTGCAATTTCTTTAATGAATAATGGAGACATCAAAGAAGAAAGCTGTAGGTGGGAAGCAGTGTTTGGGGCCGGCTTTAGCGACACAAACACCGCTGTTGTTTCAATGTTTACATTCCCGAAAGATGACAGTGAAGCTTGACTATTCTGAAACGTCACGGTATGATGACGCGTGCGCGTGACGTCACGCATTGTAGAGGACATTTTGTTCAAGCATTGTTACCAGCTATAAGTCGTCTGTTTTCCTCATAAATGGCATCAATTCTCTACATTTGAACGCGGCATCCGGGTGGGCATGTGAAGTCAAACCTGACGTCGCCGCGACGAAACCGCCAGACTTTCCTCTCAGCCTAAAAATGCATTTGTAAAATTGTCCTAAAACATGAAATATTCTGGACATCTGTGTTGCTGAATCTTTTGCAATTTCTTTAATGAATAATGGAGACATCAAAGAAGAAAGCTGTAAGTGGGAAGCGGTGTTTGCGGCCGGCTTTAGCGACACAAACACCGCTGTTGTTTCATTGTTTACATTCCCGAAAGATGACGGTGAAGCTTTACTATGGAACAGAGCGGTTAAGCGAACACGGTTGGATTGGACCACACACACAAAGTACAGTGTATTATGCAGTGATCATTTCAAAAGATCGTGTTTCGAAGAGAGTCCCTTGCAAAGGGCAGAGATGGGCATCGCCTCCACCCGTCGACTGGTGCTGAAGAAAGGTGCGGGGCCGACTTTTAGGTTGTACAGGTACGCCCATATAATCTCACTAAAACACTAGTAACACAATAAACAGATTTGGGATTTTCCAGAATTATTCTAGTAAATGTGTCTAATAACGTCTGAATCGCTCCCACTGTATAGTCTTTTTTTTTTTTTCTAGTCCCTCACTCCCACTATCCTCATCCACGAATCTTTCATCCTCGCTCAAATTAATCGGGAAATCGTCGCTTTCTCGGTCTGAATCGCTCTCGCTACTGGTGGCCATGATTGTAAACAATGTTCAGATGTGAGGAGCTCCACAACCCGTGACGTCACGCGCACATCGTCTGCTACTTCCGGTACAGGCAAGGCTTTTTTATTAGCAACCAAAAGTTGCGAAGTTTATCGTCGATGTTCTCTATTAAATCCTTTCAGCAAAAATATGGCAATATCGCGAAATGATCAAGTATGACACATAGAATGGACCTGCTATCCCCGTTTAAATAAGAAAATCTCATTTCAGTAGGCCTTTAAGGACACTTTGAACAGTAAGACTGTGTTGGAGTAATTAATTAGGTGTGTGGAGGTTTCTCTCCTCCGGGTTCCTCGGGCCACCAAGCACTGACATGACAGTTCCGTTGCAGGGTTAGAACATTGTTTTTTTTTTTTTTTTCAATATTTCAGTCTCTTTGGTGCTTTTCAGCAAATGTCTTTTTCCGTCTGTCTCTATCTCTTGCTCGCGCTCTCGCTCCAGCTCTACCATCTCTCTCCTTCCCGGGAACTGCCTTATAAAAGATCTCAAAGCCGGTCCTGGCACACCCCGCTTCGCTGCAGGACCGCAGGCCACCCCCCTCTCCACAAGGTGATTTTTAGGCATACCACTAGCCAGAGCCCGTGTACACGTACCACAGTTTGAGAATCACTGGCTTAGTATAAACACTGGTATATTAATTTTTGGTTAAATGTTCAAAGTTCTTCATTCTTTTTTTTCAGTATACAGAAAAAGTTTGGTCCCTCGATGTAGATATCAATACATGTTATATATTGTAATATAATAACATGGTAGGCGGTGCAATGCAACTTGGGCAGCATGCTTTATCAGTATCATGCTTCCAACCCTGCTGTGCACTACAAAATGTGCTAATGATGGTTTTATTTATTTTTAATCATGTTAAAATGTTTTATATTGTGTTCCTGAGGTAATGTTGCTTAATTAATAAGAATTATTCATTAACTTTAATTCATTACATTTTTCGAGATCTAACGGTTCAAGTCTGTCAAAACTGTTTGAAAAAAAAGGGCCTGTATAATAATTTATTTATTTTTTTCAGGGAAAATGATGCACTTTAAATCAAAACAATGTTAATATATCTTTGTTGTAAGTTTTATATATTGTTTATTGTTTTTTTTTTCCATGTTAATAAGGATACAGCATTATTATGCAGAGGTGTACTGACAAAATAAAAATAAAACAATATGTCCATATACACTTCTAAACATACTCTAGCTCATAAACTTACAATAAAACATGTTTTTATTTTGCAAACGTTGAATTGTGCGACTGTATTTGACGCACTCTGCTGATACATTCCTGCGGTGTTTCGTGACCAGCAGGCTTTCAAACACGCACGTGAAACACACAGGACAAAAAAAAATTAAAAAATAACTTATTGCCCTCATTTTGCCAAAATCTCCATTAGCTTTGGACCAATAATCAATAATCAAAAATTTGGAATTTTGTGTGAAGTATGTCAATGTATTTATAATCACTATACGTACCACTCATTATCCCATCCATCCATTTTCTACTGCTTGTCCCTTTTGGAGCGGAAGTCGGTGTACACCCTGGACAAGCCGCCACCTCACCATATTTTCCGGACTATAAGGCGCACTTAAAATCCTTTCATTTTCTCAAAACTCGACAGTGCGCCTTTTAACTCAGTGCGCCTAATGTACGGTATCATTTTGGTTGTGCTTACCGACCTCAAAGATATTTTATTTGGTACATTGGTGAAATGATAAGTGTGACCAGTAGATGGCAGTCATACATAAGAGATATGTGTAGACTGCAATATGACTCAAGTAAACAACACCAAAATGAATTGAAAATATAGAACATTACACACTGTGCTCAAAAATCTATGAAAATGTTTTAGTACGACTTTGGTAAGCTATGAAGCCGCACCGCTTGATGGATTGTACTGTGCTTCAATATACGAGTATTATTATGGTGTGTGTATAAGGTAAGACATATTATCTGGTGTTTTGTTTAGAAATATTATGCAAAAGCAACTTTTCTTACCTGCTGGTACCTGCTGATCTGTATTTGGGATCTGCATAAGTCCTAAAAATTTGTGTGATTCCGCCCCTGTAGTCCGTGTTGACACTGTCGTCGATAAGTTTCTTCTTTTATACTGTATACTCTAGCCTTTAAATAGACCTCCTTTTTAGACCAGTTGATCTGCCGCTTCTTTTCTTTCTCCTATGTCCCCCCCTCACTTGTGGAGGGGGTCCGGTCCGTTGACCATGGATGAAGTACTGGCTGTCCAGAGTCGAGACCCAGGATGGACCACTCGTCGGAACCCAGGATGGACCGCTCGCCTGTATCGGTTGGGGACATCTCTACGCTGCTGATCCGCTTGAGATGGTTTCCTGTGGACGGGACTCTCGCTGCTGTCTTGGATCCGCTTGAACTGAACTCTCGCGGCTGTGTTGGAGCCACTATGGATTGAACTTTCACAGTATCATGTTAGACCCGCTCGACATCCATTGCTTTTGGTCCCCTAGAGAGGGGGGGTTGCCCACATCTGAGGTCCTCTCCAAGGTTTCTCATAGTCAGCATTGTCACTGGCGTCCCACTGGATGTGAATTCTCTCTGCCCACTGGGTGTGAGTTTTCCTTGCCCTTTTGTGGGTTCTTCCGAGGATGTTGTAGTCGTAATGATTTGTGCAGTCCTTTGAGACATTTGTGATTTGGGGCTATATAAATAAACATTGATTGATTTTTCTCTATTTTCTTGTTATGGGACATTCATCCTCCGATGTGCCATTTCTAATATAAAGTAGTGTAAAGTTCATACTTATATCTGTCAGCAAACTCGCCATGAAAGCGCTAAAACATACCGGTGTAGTGAGTTTACATTATTCACCCAAAGATTTTTAGTTATCAGAGAGTTCCGGTCGGACGTTTTTTCACGACGTTGTTGTTGCACTAGTAAGCCACAGAAGAGGAGACGCTGCTTCGTTATTGATTGAAATAAAGTCTGAATTTCATTAAAACAGTTAACTCCATCTTTTGACAATTCTTCCAAACTTGTCCTTGCACGCTACACCGCTACAACAAAGATGAGGGGGAAAAGACGCAGCCGAAAAAAGACCGCCCAAAAAACAGAGCATCTTCAAGGGACTGTCAGAAACTTCGGTACTCTTGTCTTGTTCTGTATATTGTACAGTATTTTGTATTTCTATAGTGTTTTGTATATTGTACAGGATTGCTTGTTAACTTTATTGGATAGTAGTCTGTTTATTTGAATTGTTAGTTTTTCCTTTATTACCTCTTGTGTTATTTATTTTACCCCATATTTGTTCCTACAACCGCACCTTAAATTGGAGTCTTTAATCTCGTTATATGCAGATATGATGACAATGAATTCTATTCTATTCCCGAAAGCGGCTTGAAGATGATTTGTAAAACATAATCCATGCAACATGTTGACCAAAGAAACCCCGATTTTCCAAGGAGACTCCCAAATTTCAGTGCCCCTCACAAAAATCACAGGTGGCAACCATTCTCCCGAATTTCTCCCGATTCCCACCTGGACAACAATATTGGGGGCGTGCCTTAAAGGCACTGCCTCAAGCGTCCTCTAAAACCTTTCGCCACGTCCGCTTTTCCTACGTAGAAACAGCATGCCGGTCTTGTCACATGATAAATGTGGCTTTTACACACACACACACACACACACACACACACACACACACACACACACACACACACACACACACACACACACACACACACACACACACTAATGCAATGCAAGCTTGGTCAACAGCCATACAGGTCACACTGAGGGTGGCCGTATAAACAACTTTAAGACTGTTACACCACACTGTGAACCAACACTAAACGAGAATGACAAGCAAATTTTGGGAGAACATCCGCACTGTAACACAACATAAACACAACAGTGTAAAGACTGGTTGGCATGGTAATGCCGGGTTTGTCCCTCCGTGGATGCGTCGACAAGAACACAGCAATGGTAAGTTTAAATGATGTATTAAACTTAACAAAAACAGGCTACGAACAAAAATACCGGAGCTAACAGACAAAATAAACCAAGGGCGCTAGCATAAAAGCTAGGAATAGTAAAACATAAAAACCAAGACTGGCACAAAGGCACACAAAAAGGAAAAACAATTCATCAGCGTGAGAGCTGGAATAAAACAAAGGTTTAGCGTGAAAAGCTAGCGAGGAATATACTTACATGAAGTCAGTCAATACTGTTGCTAGAAGGCAAATTCATGGACCCAGACTGAACAAAAAAAAGGGGAAAGCTTATAAAAGGGAGAAATCAAGGAGAACCAGGTGTGTGTAGAAAACGAGGAGCTGGTGAAATCAATGTGTAACCATGGTAACGGACTAAACAGGAAGTAAGTGGGTCAGAAGAGAATGAAACAAAGATGGAAAAACAATCAATCAATCAATCAATGTTTATTTATATAGCCCCAAATCACAAATATCTCAAAGGACTGCACAAATCATTACGACTACAACATCCTCGGAAGAACCCACAAAAGGGCAAGGAAAACTCACACCGAGTGGGCAGGGAGAATTCACATCCAGTGGGACGCCAGTGACAATGCTGACTATGAGAAACCTTGGAGAGGACCTCAGATGTGGGCAACCCCCCCCCCTCTAGGGGACATGTGAAGATCTGAGTCACGGATCGCAACAAACAGAACAAATACACAGAATCCCTGGCAGCACTACCTCTTCCTGGACGCTACAATATAAAAATGTATTATTTGCCTGTGGGAAAAGTTTATTTTGATATTTACCTGAGAAGTCTGCAAATAGAAAAGAGGCATTCAATTTCTATTTAAATTTGATTTGATGTGCCATTGGTATTTTTTTAATTATTAGTATTATTTGAAACTGGATTTTGCATGTCATTATAAAGTTATATAAGTCTTGCTTGTTCAATATTCAATGCAAAACTTGTTTGGGTCCCTATTAAAAGGTAAATTTGTTCAACCTTGGCCCGCGGCTTTGTTCAGTTTTAAATTTTGGCCCACTATTTGAGTTTGACACCCCTGCTTTAAGTGAATAAGCGTACTTTTGTACTTATGTACCCATATTTCTGCACAATAACTCAGATATGGCAACACCGGCGAGCAGTAGAGAATATGGAGTCCTTTTTAGTCCAGAACATATTTTGCTTCAATGACGTATTTTTTGCTACTTTGTTGTGCATTTTTTATATGAGATATCTAATTAATTTTCTCATTTTCTCACCCAAATTGTGCTCTTTTTTTTTTTTTAACTCTTTCTCCATCTGACTTTCACTTCTGCTGTTATCGAGTAGCTGTGGTATGCTGGCATGCGGTGGTCTTTGTGATTCCAATGACGCGGAGGACCCCGGGCATCTTGCAGGTGATATGAATATTTCATTTTTAGATTACGGCAAAAAAAAAAAAAACACAGAAAACAAAGCGGGCCGACGAGGCTTGCATGTGAATGGAAAATCTCCCGAGCACAGCGCAGGATGGAGGAGAGCCGACGTCAACCGTCACCGATGGACCAGCCAGGAACACTCGCATATTAAGCTCTCTGATTAGCCAGCAGAGGCAGGTGGGTCTCGTGACGGCTAATCAGAGGCAGGTGCGTACGATCCTGGCTCCTAGCAACCAAACGTCACAGAGGAGTCCGGAAAACAGAAACTAAGTCACAAACGTTGGAAATCAATATAAGAAAACGTCCAATAGTGACGATAGTTAGCTTTACTAAGACTCAAAGATAGTCTGTTTTTGTCAAACCCATCCATCCATCTTCTTCCGCTTATCCGAGGTCGGGTCGCGGGGGCAGCAGCCTAAGCAGGGAAGCCCAGACTTCCCTCTCCCCAGCCACTTCGTCTAGCTCTTCCCGGGGGATCCTGAGGCGTTCCCAGGCCAGCCGGGAGACATAGTCTTCCCAACGTGTCCTGGGTCTTCCCCGTGGCCTCCTACCGGTTGGACGTGCCCTAAACACCTCCCTAGGGAGGCGTTCGGGTGGCATCCTGACCAGATGCCCGAACCACCTCATCTGGCTCCTCTCGATGTGAAGGAGCAGCGGCTTTACTTTGAGTTCCTCCCGGATGACAGAGCTTCTCACCCTATCTCTAAGGGAGAGACCCGCCACACGGCGGAGGAAACTCATTTCGGCCGCTTGTACCCGTGATCTTATCCTTTCGGTCATGACCCAAAGCTCATGACCATAGGTGAGGATGGGAACGTAGATCGACCGGTAAATTGAGAGCTTTGCCTTCCGGCTCAGCTCCTTCTTCACCACAACGGATCGATACAACGTCCGCATTACTGAAGACGCCGCACCGATCCGCCTGTCGATCTCACGATCCACTCTTCCCCCACTCGTGAACAAGACTCCTAGGTACTTGAACTCCTCCACTTGGGGCAGGGTCTCCTCCCCAACCCGGAGATGGCACTCCACCCTTTTACGGGAGAGAACCATGGACTCGGATTTGGAGGTGCTGATTCTCATTCCGGCCGCTTCATCTCTTTCATTTAGTAATTTCTTCCAAAATTGTTTGTATTAGCATCTGTGTCATATTTTTAACTCGCACACAACTACTACTAATTTTGGGGGTTCTTGAACTCACCATAAAGAACAGTAAACATCCCCAGCACAGTCTCTTCAGCCTCCTACCATCAGGCAGACGGTACAGGAGTCTGAAATCCAGGACTACGAGACTGACAAACAGTTTTTACCCACAGGCCATCAGGCTTGTGAATGCTAGCTCCCGCCCCCCCGTCTTTACGTTTGTCTTTTTTAACAAAAGACAGCTACCTTGACCACCCCCGAACTGTGAACCATCACTGTAGACACCTTTCACATTTGATCACTAAAGACACTTTAAAAGGTCACCTCCATATCTATACTGTTGACTGTTAATCTGAATGTGCAATAATGTTATGTTACTTTTGCCTTTTAGATACATTTTTATTTCTAGCTAAATACCATGTGACTTGTTGAAGGGTGGAGTAGCAAAGTAAGATTTTCATTGTACGGCAAACTGTTTGTTTAACTGTGCATATATGACAATAAACAACCTTGAATCGTGAATAGTGTGGACTGTGACGCAACAGTTTGTTTACAGTACAATTTTCCACTCATTTGTATCGTTTTGTCCACCAAAAGTTGTATACTGTGCGTGAATGCACAACGGTGTACTTTGTCGATGTTATTGACTTGTTGGAGTGCTAATTCTTGGCCTCAGTCTGCACCCCCTCTTCAGGGCCCAGGCTAAGACTGATTTTTTTATTTTATAAAAATGTTTACCTGTATCTCATCTTTTTTGTAAGGGGCGCTGGAAGCCGGCAGACCCGTCAGCGATCCTGTTCTGTCTCCCTGTAATGTTTGTCTGATCTTGAATGGGATTGTGCTGAAAATTTCAATTTTCCTGAAGGAACTCTCCTGACGGAATAAATAAAGTACTATCTAATCTAATCTAATCAGGCATATGACTGAAAGCTAATTGATGCTAACATGCTATTCGGGCTAGCTGTATGTACATATTGCATCATTATGCCTCATTTGTAGGTATATTTGAGCTCATTTAATATCCTTTACTTTTATCCTCTTTGTATATAAAATAGTTTTGCATGTCTCATGACACGTTATCTGTATGTAATTTGGCTGCATTTCAGATAGTTGTTTGTGTGCCATGTTGTTCCAGACCACAGCAAACTATACTCAGCTTGCTAAAGATTGTAATAAATCTACCAAAAGAAGACAGCTTGCCGTTTCCTTTAACTTGGACACAAACATCTATACCTTTGGCCATTAAAAGCCAGTAATTTCCAGGCGTTATCTCACTTTCTGAGTAACTTCTGATTTGCTAATGGGTTCTAATTTTGTAAAAATGTGTAGAATAAATATTACATTTCAACGTTTCTGAAGATTTGCTTCAGCCTGCGACACATAGTCATTTTGATAGTAGGCTATTATAGCTAATATAGACACTTGCGTCATGTGTTGCCTTAATTATAAAATTTATATCCAGCTTTTAATTTTTTGCGGTTCCAGACAGATTTTTTTTTTGTATTTTTGGTCCAATACGGCTCTTTCAACGTTAATGGTTGGCGACCCCTGGCCTAGAGCGAGGAAGAGTTTGTAGGTAATTAGTTTGTTCGTTCACAAATTAACTTGCGGATTTTCTATTTAACTTTCAGAACATGTCCAAAATGGTAAAAGAGAAAGGTGTTACATTTTGGGGCTGATTCAGATCACTTTTACTACGTTACCTTATGTTTACGTGTGTGTGTGTGTGTCAGGTTGTACGGTATACCGGTACATAGGAGCATGTTCGGCAGCGCACAATCACAGAGTACTTACAAACACACACAGAGTGTAGACAGAAAAGTGAGAATGGATGCATTTTTTTTCAAAAAGTAACGATAAAGGTGACGTTATAACACTGAAATGCTAACAGGAAGAGGTGCTTTAAGACATGGCTAGCTAGCTAGCGTCTAAAGTCCATCCGCAGTCTTCTAAATAACTAATCCTCGCCTCCATGGCGACAAATAAAGTAAGTTTCTTACAAGTATCATCCCTGAAGGATGAGGACTAGTTAAACATGTTTCACTACATGGCTCACCGGCATCAAAATGTAAACAAACGCCATTGGAGGATCTACACATGATATCCACTGTAATGATATCAAGTACAGGAGCGTATCTAGTCGATGCTACTTTGATTACATATGAGGACTTTGAATATGATCAATGTATGTGTCACGAAGGTAGCGCATAGTGATGCGCTTTTTGTTCACCCCAAGATGCAAGAGGACCAATCGGACAGGAAAAGCAGGCAAGAGCTTGATTTAATCTAAAAATTAATAGCACTGGTACAAAAATGGACAGAAGTAAACAAAAGAAAACGTGTGCCGAACTTGGCACAGACAACAGGAACATCTCCTAAAAGTTGCTTACCGCAAACAAAGGATCAAGACTGAACAAAGGGAGAAGGCAGGCTTAAATAGGGAAGTAATAAATTACCACAGGTGCGCGTCATAAACAAGAGCTGGTGGAACAAATGCGAAACCATGGTAACCAGATAAATAAGGAAGTGCAAAAACCAGGAATCGGAAGAGTCCAAAACAAACCGAGAGTACAAAAGGACTCAAAAAAATCAAATACAAAATGTGATCCGGAAAGCGGATCACAACAGTATGATCCTGTATCTACTTGGTATCAGATCCATACCCAAATTTGTGAACTATTTTAAGTATCCAGACAACAGAAGAACAAGTGATTATTACATTTTAACATAAATGTAGATAGAACATGATAATAACAGTAAATTAACAAGTGGATTAATAATCAATTTTTACAGCTTGTCCTTTATAATATTGACAAATAATAAAATGGAAAGTGACAAAATATGTTACTGCATATGTCAGCAGACTAAATTAGGAGCCTTTGTCTGCTTACTTACTACTAAAAGACAAGTTGTCTTGTATGTTTACTATTTTATTAAAGAACACAATTGCAATAAGATACATTTAGGGGTCGGCAACCCGCGGCTCCAGAACGGCTCTTTGATCACACTGACGTGGCTAAGCTGCTAAATTGCCGACCTCAACGATTATTCCGTGACCTTTCCGGATTTTAGTGCCTCTCTCAGAAATCACCCAGTGATAACATTCTCCAATTTTCACCTACAATTCAATACTGAGGGTGTGCAGTGATGGAAATGTCTTTAAGCTCCTCTACAACATGTCGTCCCGCCCGCTTTTACATCACGCAATCTGCATGTCGACTGGTCACACTTCGTATTCAGCCTCTGTTAACACACCAAAGTGACTGCAACGCATAATTAGTCAACAGCCATACAGGTTACACTGAAGGTTGTGATATAAACAACTAACACTCTTACTAATATGTGCCACACTGTGAACCCACACCAAACAAGAATGACAAACACATTTTGGGAGAACATCGGCACTGTAACATGACATAAACACAAAAGAAGAAATACCCAGAATCCCATGCATCCCTAATCTTCCGGGCTACATTAGCACCAAAACCCGCCCCCTCCAACCCCACCCACTTCAACCGACGCACGGGGAGGGTGGGGGGATTTGGTGCTAGCGGGGTGTATAATATAGCCCGGAAGAGTGGGAAGCATGGGATTCTGGGGTATTTGTTCTGTTGTGGTTATTTTGTGTTACAGTGCCGATGTTCTCCCAAAATGTGTTTGTCATTCTTGCTTGGTGTGGGTTCATATTAGTAAGAGTGTTAAAGTTGTTTATATCACAACCTTCAGTGTAACCTGTATGGCTGTTGAACAAGTATGCCTTGCAATCGTTGGCGTGTGTCTGCAGAAGCCTCATACGACATGTAACCTGGCTGGAAAGCTGATCGAACGTGTTGTAGAGGATGTCAAAGGCAGCACCTTCATATGTTTCCCTTATTTTTGTTAATCCAGGAGAATTCTGAAAACATTCGCGAAAATGTTTGATTTGACATTCGGTAGTCTCTCGGAATATTCGGGAGGGTTGGCAAGTGTGATGCTGTCAAGCTGCATTCATATAAAACTCGCGGGTCACGTTATCATTAAATTTTCGTATTAAGGTGCGGGCCGCGTGTCTGAGACCCCTGGTTTATACATCGCACAAAGTAAAAAAATCTCTGTATGCAGTGTTATTTCAGTTTAAATTTCAAAAGAGTTTTGCGGCTCCCATTGTTTTCTTTATTTTGTGAAACGGGTCAAAATGGCTCTTTGAGTGGTAAAGGTTGCCGACCCCTGGTTTAATGCACATCAAGATTTCTTTGTTAAAATTAAGCAAATAATGCTACTTTTTGTGGTCCTCTTTATTTAGAAAAGTATTGAAAAGTATCAAAATACATTTTGGAACCAGTACCAAAATATTGATTTCGGGACAACACTCGTGTGTATTACCCCCCTCCACCCACAGACACAAAGACAGTGGATAACTGACAATTGGCTCCACTCCCATCTTTTTGATTCTGTTTTAGACAGCTCACAAAGTTTTGGCAGACCGGGGTGGTGGTTCCTCTCTTTAAGAAGGGGGACCGGAGGGTGTGTTCCAAATATCGTGGGATCACACTCCTCAGCCTTCCCGGTAAGGTTTATTCAGGTGTACTGGAGAGGAGGCTACGCCGGATAGTCGAACCTCGGATTCAGGAGGAACAGTGTGGTTTTCGTCCTGGTCGTGGAACTGTGGACCAGCTTTATACTCTCGGCAGGGTTCTTGAGGGTGCATGGGAGTTTGCCCAACCAGTCTACATGTGCTTTGTGGACTTGGAGAAGGCATTCGACCGTGTCCCTCGGGAAGTCCTGTGGGGAGTGCTCAGAGACTATGGGGTATCGGACTGTCTTATTGTGGCGGTCCGCTCCCCGTATGATCAGTATCAGAGCTTGGTCCGCATTGCCGGCAGTAAGTCGAACACATTTCCAGTGAGGGTTGGACTCTGCCAAGGCTGTCCTTTGTCACCGATTCTGTTCATAACTTTTATGGACAGAATTTTTAGGCGCAGTCAAGGCGTTGAGGGGTTCCGGTTTGGTGACCGCCGGATTAGGTCTCTGCTTTTTGCAGATGATGTGGTCCTGATGGCTTCATCTGACCGGGATCTTCAGCTCTCACTGGATCGGTTTGCAGCCGATTGTGAAGCGACCGGAATGAGAATCAGCACCTCCAAGTCGGAGTCCATGGTTCTCGCCCGGAAAAGGCTGGAGTGCCATCTCCGGGTTGGGGAGGAGACCCTGCCCCAAGTGGAGGAGTTCAAGTACCTAGGAGTCTTGATCACGAGTGAGGGAAGAGTGGATCGTGAGATCGACAGGCGGATCGGTGCGGCGTCTTCGGTAATGCGGACGTTGTACCGATCCGTTGTGGTGAAGAAGGAGCTGAGCCGGAAGGCAAAGCTCTCAATTTACCGGTCGATCTACGTTCCCATCCTCACCTATGGTCATGAGCTTTGGGTCATGACCGAAAGGATAAGATCACGGGTACAAGCGGCCGAAATGAGTTTGGGTCTCTCCCTTAGAGATAGGGTGAGAAGCTCTGCCATCCGGGAGCAACTCAAAGTAAAGCCGCTGCTCCTCCACATCGAGAGGAGCCAGATGAGGTGGTTCTGGCATCTGGTCAGGATGCCACCCGAACGCCTCCCTAGGGAGGTGTTTAGGGCACGTCCAACCGGTAGGAGGCCACGGGGAAGACCCAGGACACGTTGGGAAGACTATGTCTCCCGGCTGGCCTGGGAACCCCTCGGGATCCCCCGGGAAGAGCTAGACGAAGTGGCTGGGGAAAGGGAAGTCTGGGTTTCCCTGTTTAGGCTGTTGCCCCCGCGACCCGACCTCGGATAAGCGGAAGAAGATGGATGGATGGACAAAGTTTTGGCCAGAATTAAAGCTACGAGCCAGGAAACGTCAGAAACGGGATAAAGGACGAGTGATTACGATTCGGGCTGATCCGGATAACTGTCCGTTTCTACAACTAGGAGGTGGTGCCTGCGGGAGGTTTGCGCTCCAGTTGTTGGCATTTTAATAATTTTACTACATTTCCTAAAAGTGGAACCGACTCATGTTGCCAAATATGGTAATAAAAACGTGTCAGTACGAGTCCCCAAAAAGCTGTTTACAAATGATTAAACAGCAGAGTTTTAACGTGTAATTTGGTTAACTTCCAAAAAAAAAGTGATTTTTGCTTGGCTTTGCCTTCCAGACTTAACATCTTAAGACATTGTAAATATACAGTAACAACCCGAAACAGACTTATTAGGCACACTCAAGTCAACAGATTAAAAACCCCTTTAAACGTCTGCCTTGTAAAGAACACGATATGCAATCAATTCCAAAGTCTCTGGCGCCTACACGAAAGGTAATGTGGCATGGAATGACAATACCATGCATCCGATGTGAATGATCTCCTTTTAAGCAGCGTCACAGCAGGTGGGCTGATGAACGGAGGATTAAAGAGGAGAAGATTAAATAAAGCCTCATTGGAAGTTACTCATTGAAAAGCAGAAATCATCTTTTGGAGTGGTGTTGGGTTTTTTTTTTTTTTTTTTTAAATGAAAATTGGCAGAGGCAGCATTTTTTTTTGTGTGTTTTTTTGTGTCGTTTCCCATGTCAACATAAAGCTGACTTGAGACGGGACCCCATGCATAAAGCCGGGAGTGGACTATTAAAAAACAAACAAAAAAAACAATTGATATTGTTTTCTTTAGCAGTGGTTCTCAACCTTTTTTCAGTGATGTACCCCCTGTGAACATTTTTTTTTAATTCAAGTACCCCCTAATCAGAGCAAAGCATTTTTGGTTGAAAAAAAGAGATAAAGAAGTAAAATACAGCACTAGGTTATCAATTTCTGATTCATTAAATTGTATAACAGTGCAAAATATTGCTTATTTGTAGTGGTCTTTCTTGACTATTTAGAAATAAAGATACAAAAATAACGTGAAACTTGTTGAAAAATAAACAAGTGATTCAATTAGAAATAAAGATTTCTGCACATAGAAGTAATCATCAACTCAAAGTTGTGACGCTTGGCTGGCATCGTTATGCGGGTGTTGCTCTTCCAGGATGCAGATCGGGCTCGGACACAGCGTACAGGTAAGAAATAAATGCTTTATTTAAACTAAAAACAGACTAAGAACAGAAACACTGGTGCTAGGCAGAAAAGGCAAGACAAAGAGCTAGCATGTGAGCTGGAAAAACACAAAAGGCTAAGCGAGTCCAAATACATAAAACCGAGTCGTCACACAAACGGTATGTAACACAAACTACGAGGAGAGGAGGCTTAAATACAGAAGTAAACAATTACCAACAGGTGCGCGTCAGGAAGCAAGTAGCAGATGGAACTAATCAGAAACTATGGTAACGGAACAAACAAGGAAATGCGCAAAAAAACTCAAAATCCAAATAACAAATGATCCAGGTAGCGGATCATGACAAAAGTGCCCTCTTTGGGGATTGTACTAGAGATCCATCTGGATTCATGAACTGAATTCTAAACATTTCTTCACAAAAAAAGGAATCTTTAACATCAATATTTATGGAACATGTCCACAAAAAATCTAGCTGTCAACACTGAATATTGCATTGTTGCATTTCTATTCAATAAATACATTTTATAAAGGATTTTTGAATTGTCGCAATTTTTAGAATATTTTTTTAAAAATCTCATGTACCCCTTGGCATACCTTCAAGTACAACCCAGGGGTACACGTACCCCCATTTGAGAACCACTGTTCTATAAGAATATTAATGTTCTGAGGCACAAATGAGCTGTTGCCTAGCAACACCTGCTGTAAGGGGAGGAAGACAGACAAGCGGTGGGAGGACAGATGTTCGACAGAATTGTTTCAAAGGACTCTATTGATAGGAAAATAAACCTTTTTTTTTTGTCATTCTAGAGCGTTCTGGCACTTATCAAATGGCAGATGCATCCTAAAAGTTTGGGTTGATCATTTAAGATTAAAAGAATATTGCTGCTGTTATACAAACTAATCATTCTTGTCCAGGCATGTCCCCTCTTGTTGAGGTTAAAGGGACAGTGTTTTATGTAAAGATTTTAGCCTACAAGACTGATGGGTAACCCTTTTCGTTGCATGCTGTGTGTTCAAAGGTGAGTTTGAGTTTATTTCCAACATGCATGCATACAACATGATGCATCGCTATTTCTGGTTTGACTGAAGTGTCACCCCCGGATGCTACGGGACTAGGAGCAGACAGGATTGCAGGTAGGAGCTTGTTTTAATATAAAAATATAACAAAAGAACACTTTTACAAAGGGTGAAGAAAGGGCGGGCCTACGCACGGAAGCGAAATGCTAACAGTTAGCAAGATTCGAGTGTAAAAGTCCACAGAAGCAAGGTAAATACAAAGAGGAATATCAAACGCATAGAGCAAACAAAACGTCCAGAAAGAACTAAGGCAGCAGGCGGTCTTAAATACAAAACAATAATCAAAGACAGGTGTGCGCCAGGCGCCAGCGCAGGTGGAACAAATGAATATAAACTCGGAAGTGCTCGAACAATGGGATCGTCAGAGTCCAGAAATGATCAAAACACAAAAAAAGGATACAAACAAACTAGAGATGTGATCCGGATCACAACAACATGTTCAAAAAGGAGTAGGAAGAAGCAGAGCTTCTAAAATCCTACCCCTGCTCACACTTTTGTTCACTTCCTGTTCACTATTTATTCACAATATACTCCATAAGCAAAAACGATAAAAATAAATAAATATCTAGTGAAGTAAGTTATATTTCATATGGTGAGATGAATACGATTATCTAGAACAGGGGTAGGGAACCTATGCCTCTAGAGCCAGATGTGGCTCTTTTGATGACTGCATCTGGCTCTTAAGATAAATTTTAGCTGACATTGCTTAACACGATAAGTAATGAATAAATCATCCAACGCCCTTGACGCGAATCCCTTAGGGGTGATGGACAACTGGGCAGTGCCTGAAGAGCTGCAGCCCGCCACCGTAGCCCCCAACTCCCTCCCCTCTGTTGCAAGTCTGGAGATGTATGTTGTGATACGTATATATGCTTTGCTTTGGAGTTTTTTTTTTCTCCCCATAGCTGTTCTGTGACCCTAAACACTGTTTGTTTGTCTAATCAAATCAATCAGTCAGTCAACAAAGTTGTGTTGTACTTGGGCAATAACAATACTTACCTACCTCCATAATTACGCTGGTAATCGCAGTGTGAAAATATCCGCTTTCTACCGCACCTGTTCAAGAAGTCGCATTAATGATAAGAAGTGTTTGATTTATTATTGGTTAGCTTCAGAATAACAATGTTATTAAAAAGAATAAGAGACCTACAATACTTTAAAAATGTTGGTCTTGCTGAAAAAAATGCAGGCATTTAGTTACATTCGTTGTTAAAAAACTATTTAATGGCTCTCACGGAAATACATTTTAAAATATTTGGCTTTCATGGCTCTCTCAGCCAAAAAGGTTCCCGACTCCTGATGTAGAAAATGAATGGATGGATGGAATAAATGCAGATTGTTTATCGTGGTTCTTCTTCTTTGTACTTTGTAAACACTTTAAGTTTGAAGAGTTTCTTGAAGTGAATCATATTAATACATGGTTTGATTTCTTTGCTTAATCCATTCCATAATTGAATTCCACATACTGATATACTGAAGGTCTTAAGTGTTGTATGTGTGGTGTTCGGGTCCGTGGGACCCGTTTTAATTTTTTAGTAAAAGAAAAGCGATACAATTAATGAATTTTTGAAACTGAGACTCACTGACTTTGGCTCATTTTCTGTGAAGAACGCATATCAGAATATATATTTAATGACCACACACCATACACCCCCATATACATTTCTATTACCTATAAGATGTCCGGGCTATTAAAAGTGTGGAAATTGATGTTCTGTGTACCACACACACACACACACACACACACACACACGGAGGACAGAGTGTATGTACACAGAACATCAGAGGGTCAAATGTGCGAGAAAATGAGAGCAGACAGTGTCGACAAACAATGTTGCAACCTTGTGTGGGAACCGCAGGTGCAGAAACACAAAAAAAAAAAAATGTCTGAGGGATGCCGAAACTGGGAGAGACATTTTCCCAGCAAAGTTCATATTGTTGTTACTCAGCTAGCATTTGTTTGTCTGGTGGACCCCTTGCATTTTGTGGCTTTTAATGCCTCACAATCAAACATTTGTATGTTAAAATACTGAACAGATGTTTATTGGGGTAAGGTAAACATCTGTTCAGTATTTTAACATAAAATTGTTTGATTGTGAGGCATTAAGAGTCACAAAACGCAACGGGTCCATCATACCTACAAACGCTGGCTGAGTAACAACAATATGAACATTACACAAGAGTTAAATTACATGTTGCTCTAAGATTATATTTCTCCTCTTTTGTTGAGAATAACTGTAGTATTTTTTCGGGCCGCAAGTTATATTTTGATATATTTCTTTATTAATGTATTTATTTGAAAGGCGCAGTACAATTAAACATTGCTACCCACAAGTAGCCGAGATCAAAGTACACAGATAATATTCTTTATAGATGTCGGAAATAGTGGAAGGCAGTGTGCAGGTAAAAAGGTTTCTAATACTTAAACTAAAAATAAACAAAATGTGAGTACCCCTAAGAAAAGGCATTGAAGCTTAAGGATGGCTTTGCAGAATTAAACTAAAACTGAAGTGGCTGCAAAATAAACAAAAACAGAATGCTGGACGACAGCAAAGACTTACAGTAGAGCAATAACATGACAATCAACAATGTCCCCACAAAGAAGGAGAAAAATAACTGAAAAATTCTTGATAGCTAAAACAAAATAGATGCGGGAAATATCGCTCAGAGGAAGACATGAAACTGCTAAATGATTTACCAAAAAAAGAAAAAAATCCACCAGAATAGGAGCGCAAGGTAAGAAGTAAAACACTACACACAGGAAAACAGCAAAAAAAAACTCTAAATAAGTCACGTTGTGATGTGACAGGTCGTGACAGTACTCCTACTTTGAGACAAGAGCTATATTGATGCATGCTTGGCTATGGTTAAAAGTCATATCTAACAATTGCGAGAACAACTCTTTACTGTCAACTGAGTTTCGTTTTTTAATGATTTCTGCTGGTGGTGTGCCTCCGGATTTTTTATACACAAAAATCGTGCCTTGGCTCAAAAAAAGGTTGAAAAACCATGCTTTAGGGGAGAAAGCAAGGCTCTTGACTTCTCTTATATTTTAATCACTTCGAAAACATCATATTTCTGTTTTCTGCTCCTTCGTCCTGCAGTTACAAACCCCGTTTCCATATGAGTTGGGAAATTAGATGTAAATATAAACAGAATACAATGATTTGCAAATCATTTTCAACCCATATTCAGTTGAATATGCTACAAAGACAACTGATAAGCATTTTCTTTTGTGCAAATAATCATTAACTTTAGAATTTGATGCCAGCAACACGTAACAAAAAATTGGCAAAGGTGGCAATAAATACTGATAAAGTTGAGAAATTCTCATCAAACACTTCTTTAGAACATCCCACAGGTGTGCAGGCTAATTGGGAACAGGTTGGTGTATTGATTGGGTATAAAAACAGCTTCCATGAAATGCTAAGTAATTCACAAACAAAGATGAGGTGAGGGTCACCAATTTGTAAGCAAATTGTCGAACAGTTTTAGAACAACATTTCTCAACGAGCTATTGCAAGGAAATTAGGGATTTTACCATCTACGGTCCGTAAAATCATCAAAAATTTCAGAGAATCTGGAGAAATCACTGCACGTAAGCGATGTTATTACGGACCGTTGACCCCTCAGGCGGTACTGCATCAAAAACAGACATCAGTGTGTAAAGGGTGTCACCACATGGGCTCAGGAACAGCTTCCATGAAATGCTAAGTAATTCACAAACAAAGATGGGGTGAGGGTCACCGATTTGTAAGCAAATTGTCGAACAGTTTTAGAACAACATTTCTCAACGAGCTATTGCAAGGAAATTAGGGATTTTACCATCTACGGTCCGTAAAATCATCAAAAATTTCAGAGAATCTGGAGAAATCACTGCACGTAAGCGATGTTATTACGGACCGTTGATCCCTCAGGCGGTACTGCATCAAAAACAGACATCAGTGTGTAAAGGATATCACCACATGGGCTCAGGAACAGCTTCCATGAAATGCTAAGTAATTCACAAGCAAAGATGGGGTGAGGGTCACCAATTTGTAAGCAAATTGTCAAACAGTTTTAGAACAACATTTCTCAACGAGCTATTGCAAGGAAATTAGGGATTTTACCATCTACGGTCCGTAAAATCATCAAAAATTTCAGAGAATCTGGAGAAATCACTGCACGTAAGCGATGTTATTACGGACCGTTGATCCCTCAGGCGGTACTGCATCAAAAACAGACATCAGTGTGTAAAGGATGTCACCACATGGGCTCAGGAACAGCTTCCATGAAATGCTAAGTAATTCACAAACAAAGATGGGGTGAGGGTCACCAATTTGTAAGCAAATTGTCAAACAGTTTTAGAACAACATTTCTCAACGAGCTATTGCAAGGAAATTAGGGATTTTACCATCTACGGTCCGTAAAATCATTAAAAATTTCAGAGAATCTGGAGAAATCGCTGCACGTAAGCGATGATATTACGGACCGTTGATCCCTCAGGCGGTACTGCATCAAAAACAGACATCAGTGTGTAAAGGATGTCACCACATGGGCTCAGGAACAGCTTCCATGAAATGCTAAGTAATTCACAAACAAGGATGGGGTGAGGGTCACCGATTTGTAAGCAAATTGTCGAACAGTTTTAGAACAACATTTCTCAACGAGCTATTGCAAGGAAATTAGGGATTTTACCATCTAAGGTCCGTAAAATCATTAAAAATTTCAGAGAATCTGGAGAAATCACTGCACGTAAGCGATGATATTACGGACCGTTGATCCCTCAGGCGGTACTGCATCAAAAACAGACATCAGTGTGTAAAGGATGTCACCACATGGGCTCAGGAACAGCTTCCATGAAATGCTAAGTAATTCACAAACAAAAATGGGGTGAGGGTCACCAATTTGTAAGCAAATTGTCGAACAGTTTTAGAACAACATTTCTCAACGAGCTATTGCAAGGAAATTAGGGATTTTACCATCTACGGTCCGTAAAATCATCAAAAATGTCAGAGAATCTGGAGAAATCACTGCACGTAAGCGATGTTATTACGGACCGTTGATCCCTCAGGCGGTACAGCATCAAAAACAGACATCAGTGTGTAAAGGATGTCACCACATGGGCTCAGGAACAGCTTCCATGAAATGCTAAGTAATTCACAAACAAAGATGGGGTGAGGGTCACCGATTTGTAAGCAAATTGTCGAACAGTTTTAGAACAACATTTCTCAACGAGCTATTGCAAGGAAATTAGGGATTTTACCATCTACGGTCCGTAAAATCATCAAAAATTTCAGAGAATCTGGAGAAATCACTGCACGTAAGCGATGATATTACGGACCGTTGACCCCTCAGGCGGTACTGCATCAAAAACAGACATCAGTGTGTAAAGGGTGTCACCACATGGGCTCAGGAACAGCTTCCATGAAATGCTAAGTAATTCACAAACAAAGATGGGGTGAGGGTCACCGATTTGTAAGCAAATTGTCGAACAGTTTTAGAACAACATTTCTCAACGAGCTATTGCAAGGAAATTAGGGATTTTACCATCTACGGTCCGTAAAATCATCAAAAATTTCAGAGAATCTGGAGAAATCACTGCACGTAAGCGATGTTATTACGGACCGTTGATCCCTCAGGCGGTACTGCATCAAAAACAGACATCAGTGTGTAAAGGATATCACCACATGGGCTCAGGAACAGCTTCCATGAAATGCTAAGTAATTCACAAGCAAAGATGGGGTGAGGGTCACCAATTTGTAAGCAAATTGTCAAACAGTTTTAGAACAACATTTCTCAACGAGCTATTGCAAGGAAATTAGGGATTTTACCATCTACGGTCCGTAAAATCATCAAAAATTTCAGAGAATCTGGAGAAATCACTGCACGTAAGCGATGTTATTACGGACCGTTGATCCCTCAGGCGGTACTGCATCAAAAACAGACATCAGTGTGTAAAGGATGTCACCACATGGGCTCAGGAACAGCTTCCATGAAATGCTAAGTAATTCACAAACAAAGATGGGGTGAGGGTCACCAATTTGTAAGCAAATTGTCAAACAGTTTTAGAACAACATTTCTCAACGAGCTATTGCAAGGAAATTAGGGATTTTACCATCTACGGTCCGTAAAATCATTAAAAATTTCAGAGAATCTGGAGAAATCGCTGCACGTAAGCGATGATATTACGGACCGTTGATCCCTCAGGCGGTACTGCATCAAAAACAGACATCAGTGTGTAAAGGATGTCACCACATGGGCTCAGGAACAGCTTCCATGAAATGCTAAGTAATTCACAAACAAGGATGGGGTGAGGGTCACCGATTTGTAAGCAAATTGTCGAACAGTTTTAGAACAACATTTCTCAACGAGCTATTGCAAGGAAATTAGGGATTTTACCATCTAAGGTCCGTAAAATCATTAAAAATTTCAGAGAATCTGGAGAAATCACTGCACGTAAGCGATGATATTACGGACCGTTGATCCCTCAGGCGGTACTGCATCAAAAACAGACATCAGTGTGTAAAGGATGTCACCACATGGGCTCAGGAACAGCTTCCATGAAATGCTAAGTAATTCACAAACAAAAATGGGGTGAGGGTCACCAATTTGTAAGCAAATTGTCGAACAGTTTTAGAACAACTTTTCTCAACGAGCTATTGCAAGGAAATTAGGGATTTTACCATCTACGGTCCGTAAAATCATCAAAAATGTCAGAGAATCTGGAGAAATCACTGCACGTAAGCGATGTTATTACGGACCGTTGATCCCTCAGGCGGTACAGCATCAAAAACAGACATCAGTGTGTAAAGGATGTCACCACATGGGCTCAGGAACAGCTTCCATGAAATGCTAAGTAATTCACAAACAAAGATGGGGTGAGGGTCACCGATTTGTAAGCAAATTGTCGAACAGTTTTAGAACAACATTTCTCAACGAGCTATTGCAAGGAAATTAGGGATTTTACCATCTACGGTCCGTAAAATCATCAAAAATTTCAGAGAATCTGGAGAAATCACTGCACGTAAGCGATGATATTACGGACCGTTGATCCCTCAGGCGGTACTGCATCAAAAACAGACATCAGTGTGTAAAGGATGTCACCACATGGGCTCAGGAACAGCTTCCATGAAATGCTAAGTAATTCACAAACAAAGATGGGGTGAGGGTCACCGATTTGTAAGCAAATTGTCGAACAGTTTTAGAACAACATTTCTCAACGAGCTATTGCAAGGAAATTAGGGATTTTACCATCTACGGTCCGTAAAATCATCAAAAATTTCAGAGAATCTGGAGAAATCACTGCACGTAAGCGATGATATTACGGACCGTTGATCCCTCAGGCGGTACTGCATCAAAAACAGACATCAGTGTGTAAAGGATGTCACCACATGGGCTCAGGAACAGCTTCCATGAAATGCTAAGTAATTCACAAACAAAGATGGGGTGAGGGTCACCGATTTGTAAGCAAATTGTCGAACAGTTTTAGAACAACATTTCTCAACGAGCTATTGCAAGGAAATTAGGGATTTTACCATCTACGGTCCGTAAAATCATCAAAAATTTCAGAGAATCTGGAGAAATCACTGCACGTAAGCGATGATATTACGGACCGTTGATCCCTCAGGCGGTACTGCATCAAAAACAGACATCAGTGTGTAAAGGATGTCACCACATGGGCTCAGGAACACTTCATAAAACCACTGTCAGTAACTACAGTTGGTCGCTACATCTGTAAGTGCAAGTTAAAACTCTACTATGCAAAACCAAACCCATTTATCAACAATATCCTGAAACGCCGCCAGTTTGGCTGGGTCCGAGCTCATCTAAGATGGACTGATGCAAAGTGGAAAGGTGTTCTGTGGTCTGACGAGTCCGAATTTCAAATGTTTTTGGGAATCAGAGGAAGTGGTGCTCATAACCTTTCGATGACATAAAGGTCGGACAAACGAAGCAGGAACGGTCAGACTGCAGTGGCATCAGATACCTGTATCTACATACCAAAGAGGCCTGGGTCATACTGTTCATATTGAAATTTGGGGGTAAACATGGGAGTTGACCTGCAGTGTGACCACAGCCTTCAAAAACATGAGACATCCTGAGTGCAAAGTCCTCGGTGCGTTAGTAAGTAGTCCTTAGGCAGTTGCAGCATCTTTGCGTGTGCTGGGGGTAGCCACAGACTCATAATGATAAACAACGGCCATCTGGGAAAACCCAAAGTCAACATCAGGGCTGGCCCTGGGCTATGTGGGGCCCTAAACAGGACTTTGTGTGTTGTCCCAGTTTGGTCTTTAAAGGGGAACATTATCACCAGACCTATGTAAGCGTCAATATATACCTTGAAGGTGCAGAAAAAAGACCCTATTTTTTTAAACAATTTCCGAACTCTAAACGGGTGAATTTTGGCGAATTAAACGCCTTTCTGTTTAAGTGCTATTTTGGCGGTGACGTCAGAACGTGACGTCGCCGAGGTAACACAGCCGCCATTTTCATTTTCAACACATTACAAACACCGGGTCTCAGCTCTGTTATTTTTCGTTTTTTCGACTATTTTTTGGAACCTTGGAGACATCATGCCTCGTTGGTGTGTTGTCGGAGGGTGTAACAACACTAACAGGGAGGGATTCAAGTTGCACCACTGGCCCGAAGATGCCAAAGTGTCGGCCGCCAGACCCCCATTGAATGTGCCGGAGTGTCTCCACATTTGACCGGCGATGACAGACATGGCACAGAGATGTATGGATAACCTGCAGATGCATTTGCAACGATAAAATCAACGAAATCACAAAGGTGAGTTTTGTTGATTTTGTTGACATATGTGCTAATCGGACATATTTGGTCGCGGCAAGACTGCAAGCTAATCGATGCTCACATGCTACGCTAATCGATGCTAACATGCTATTTACCGGCGGTGCTAAAGCAGACATGGCACAGAGATGTATGGATAACCTGCAGATGCATTTGCAACTATATTACGTTTCCTTCCACCCACATTTAATGCGAAAAAAACACTTACCAATCGACGGATTTAAGATGCTCCAGTGTCACAAGATGCGAATGTCCAGATCGTTTGGTCCGCAAATTTTACCGGCGATGCTAACGCAGCTATTCGGCCATTCTGTGCATTTGCAACGATAAAGTCAACGAAATCAAAAAGGTGAGTTTTGTTGATGTTGTTGACTTATGTGCTAATCAGACATATTTGGTTGCGGCGTGACTGCCAGCTAATCGATGCTAACATGCTACGCTAATCAACGCTAACATGCTATTTACCGGCGGTGCTAAGACAGACATGACACAGAGATGTATGGATAACCTGCAGATGCATTTGCAACTATAAAGTCAACGAAAAAACAAAGGTGAGTTTTGTTGATGTTGACTGCCAGCTAATCAATGCTAACATGCTATGCTAATCGATGCTAACATGCTATTTACCGGCGGTGCTAAAGCAGACATGGCACAGAGATGTATGGATAACCTGCAGATGCATTTGCAACTATATTACTTTTCCTTCCACCCACATTTAATGCGAAAAAAATACTTACCAATCGAAGGATTTAAGTTGCTCCAGTGTTACGAGATGCGAAAGTCCTGGTTATTTGGTCCGCACATTTTACCAGCGATGCTAACGCAGCTATTTGGCCTTGCTATGGCTATGAATAGCATCAATAGCTATTCGCTCAATAGCTTCAGTTTCTTCTTTAATACTTTCATACTCCAACCATCCGTTTCAATACATGCGTAATCTGTTGAAACGCCTTTCTGTTTAAGTGCTATTTTGGCGATGACGTCAGAACGTGACGTCGCCGAGGTAATACAGCCGCCATTTTCATTTTCAACACATTGCAAACACCGGGTCTCAGCTCTGTTATTTTCCGTTTTTTCGACTATTTTTTGGAACCTTGGAGACATCATGCCTCTTCGGTGTGTTGTCGGAGGGTGTAACAACACTAACAGGGAGGGATTCAAGTTGCACCAAAGATGCGAAAGTGTCTGCTGCCAGACCCCCATTTAATGTACCAGAGTGTCTTCACATTTGACCGGCGATGACAGACATGGCACAGAGATGTATGGATAACCTGTAGATGCATTTGCAACGATACGAAATCACAAAGGTGAGTTTTGTTGTTGACTTATGTGCTAATCAGACATATTTGGTTGCGGCGTGACTGCCAGCTAATCGATGCTAACATGCTACGCTAATCGATGCTAACATGCTACGCTCATCGATGCCAACATGCTATTTACCGGCGATGACAGACATGGCACAGAGATGTATGGATAACCTGCAGATGCATTTGCAATGATAAAGTCAACGAAATCACAAAAGTGAGTTTTGTTGATGTTGACTTATGTGCTAATCAGACATATTTGGTCGCGGGGTGACTGCCAGCTAATCAATGCTAACATGCTATTTACCGGCGGTGCTAAATCAGACATGGCACAGAGATAAATGGATAACCTGCAGATGCATTTGCAACTATATTACGTTTCCTTCCACACACATTTAATGCGAAAAAAAAACTTACCAATCGACGGATTTAAGTTGCTCCAGTGTCACAAAATGCGAAAGTCCTGATCGTTTGGTCCGCACATTTTACCGGCGATGCTAACCCAGCTATTCGGCCATGCTATGGCTATGAATAGCGTCAATAGCTATTCGCTCAATAGCTTCAGTTTCTTCTTCAATACTTCCATACTCCAACCATCCGTTTCAATACATGTGTAATCTGTTGAATCGCTTGAACCGCTGAAATCAGAGTCTGAATCCGAGCTAATGTCGCTATATCTTGCTGTGGTATTCCCATTGTTTGTTTACATTGGCAGCACGGTATGACGTCACGGGAAAATGGATAGTGGTTTCAAAGATAGCGAAAATAAGGCACTTTAAAACTTTATTTAGGGATACTCCGGTACCTGTAAAATTTTGATAAAAACTTCAAAAAATACAACAAGCCACTGGGAACTGATTTTTATTGTTTTTAACCCTTTTGAAATTGTGATAATGTTCCCCTTTAAGACTACCTATTTATTCATTAATATTGGACTCCTGGAGGGCCCTGACCACTTTAAACCTCCGCCCTCATCCACACACTCAGTATGTGCGCAAAAAAACCCCAGAAGAATTGGCTTTATTTGGTTGAACCTAGCTTTCAAAACACATGTAAAAAACCTTCATGATTTTTTTGGTGTATGCTGCTTGTTGTATGGAAACATTTTTGATGAAGTTTGGTACTTTTTAAAAATGGGATTAACAGGTTTAGTTTATGTTCCCTCTTGCATCTACAGCATACACTCCCATCGATCGATCATTGTACAAAACCCAAAACCAGTGAAGTTGTCCTATTGTGTTAATCGTAAATAAAAACAGAATACAATGATTTGCAAATCTGTTTTAACTTATATTCAATTGAATAGACTGCAAGATATTTAATGTTGGAACTGATAAACTATTTTTTTTTTTTGCAAATAGTCATTAACGTAAAATTTAATGGCAGCAACACATTGAAAAAAAGGTTGGCAGAGGGGCATTTTTACCACTGTGTTACATGGCCTTTCCTTTTAACAAATCTCAGTAAACGTTTTGGAACTGAGGAGACCAATTTTTGAAGCTTTTCAGGTGGAATGAATTCCTATTCTTGCTTGATGTACAGCTTAAGTTGTTCAACAGCAGAGGTGGGTAGAGTAGCCAGAAATTGTACTCAAGTAAGAGTACTGTTACTTTAGAGATTTATTACTCAAGTAAAAGTAGACCGTAGTCACCCAAATATTTACTTGAGTAAAAGTAAAAAGTATGTTGTGAAAAAATTACTCAAGTACTGAGTAACTGATGAGTAACCTTTTTGTTTAAAGATTACGGCAACAAGTAATGCACAAAACATAAAAATAGCAACGAGCAAATTCATAGCCAGGAATATCTCTTAAGCAACTAAAACAATAATATATATTAAATAATAAAACATGAAAATAAAAAAAAAATAAGGCAAATTGAGCCACAATAACTCAACAACACCATAGGCTCAGTAGGCATTCATCGATTGATTGAAACTTTTATTATTAGATTGCACAGTACAGTACATATTCCGTACAATTGATCACTAAATGGTGACACCCCAATAAGTTGTTCAACGTTAATCAATTACTTAATAAATGACCAAGTCGAGGTGATCTACCTCATATACATATATATATATATATATATATATATATATATATATATATATATATATATATATATATATATATATATATATATATACTGTATATATATATATAATATATCATTTATAGTTATTTATTTTGCCGTTAATGTTGACATGTTAAAGGTGTTTTAATGAATATACATGCATGTTTAACACATAGATTCCTATCTTTCATGAAGACAAGAATATAAGTTGGTGTATTACCTGATTCTGATGACCTGCATTGATTGGAATCAGAAAGTGCTGATAATGTCCACATTTTCAAATGGAGGAGAAAAAAAGTTCCTCCTTTCTGTCTAATACCACATGAAAGTCGTTGGTTTTTGGCATCTTATTTGTCCAGCTTCTATATTCGTTTTTATACACTTTACAATAAATACATTGGCGGCAAACTCCGTAGTTTTCTAGCTTGAATGCTTTGGCTTTGGGAGACTCTTATTTTGTTAGCGCAGGCGCGATGGAGCGGTGCTTTTATTGTGAAGACAGGAACTGTGTGATCAGTCTTTAGGCTTTTGACGGGAAGTACGGTTGAAATAAAAAGTGTCTTTTTTTTCTTTACACTTTTGATTGATTGATTGAAACTTGTATTAGTAGATTGCACAGTACAGTACATATTCCGCACAATTGACCACTAAATGGTAACACCCAAATAAGTTGTTCAACCTTTTTAGGTCGTATTCGACGTGTGGCGGTCACGTGACCACCTGGTTTTGTTTGATTGGTCCAACGTCACCAGTGACTGCATGTGATTGGTGAAACACAGGCATGCGTAGATCCTACTTTGAACGCGTGTCTGACAAAATCAAAACAAACAAAGCGTGCATTAACAGATCGATAAAAAAAAAAAAGTAGCGAGTAGTGAGCTGATTGTAGATAAATGGAGCGGAGTAAAAGTAGCGTTTCTTCTCTATAAATATACTCAAGTAAAAGTAAAAGTATGTTGAATAAAAACTACTCTTAGAAGTACAATTTATCCCAAAAGTTACTCAAGTAGATGTAACGGAGTAAATGTAGCGCGTTACTACCCACCTCTGTTCAACAGTCCAGGGTCACCGTTGTGGTATTTTAGACTTCATATTACAGCACACATTTTCAAAGGCAGACATTCTGGACTACAAGCAGACCAGTCTAGTACCCACTAGGGGTGTGGGAAAAAATCGATTCGAATACGAAAAGCGATTCTCACGTTGTGCGATTCAGAATTGATTCTTTTTTTTTTTTTAAATCGATTTAAAAAAAAATGTTTAATCAATCCAACAAAACAATACACAGCAATACCATAACAATGCAATCCAATTCCAAAACCGAACCTGACCCAGCAACACTCAAAACTGCAATAAACAGAGCACTTGAGAGGAGACACAAACACGACACAGAACAAACCAAAAGTAGTGAAACAAAAATGAATATTATCAACAACAGTATCAATATTAGTTATAATTTCAGCATAGCAGTGATTAAAAATCCCTCACTGACATTATCATTAGACATTTATAAAAATAAAAAAAGAACAATAGTGTCACAGTGGCTTACATTTGCATCGCATCTCATAAGCTTGACAACACACTGTGTCCAATGTTTTCACAAAGATAAAATAAGTCATATTTTTGCTTCGTTTAATAGTTAAAACTAATTTACATTATTGCAATCAGTTGATAAAACATTGTCCTTTACAATTATAAAAGCTTTTTACAAAAAATCTAATACTCTGCTAGCATGTCAGCATACTGGGGTAGATCCTGCTGAAATCCTATGTATTGAATGAATACAAAATCGTTTTGAATCTGAAAAATATCGTTTTTGAATCAAGAATCGCGTTGAATCGAAAAAATTGATATATTATCGAATCGCGACCCCAAGAATCTATATTGAATCGAATCGTGGGACACCCAAAGCTTCGCAGCCCTAGTACCCACACTCTTTTACTATAAAGCCACACTGTTGTTGTCAGGATGGGGGGGTCGCAGCTTGCTGCGGGGTCGTTCTCCCAGGAAGGCGGACGGACTACGCAAAACATGGCGTTCAGGTAAAAACATGATTTCATTTTAACTAAAAAAAAGGTACAAACAGAAAGCACTCGCTGCGGAGGCACAACTTGGGAAAAGAGACAAAACTAGCACTTTAACAAACCATGAAGATAATGCAAATAACACTTACTATGGCTGGACAAGAGTAGCAAGGACTTTGGCGTGAAAAAACCGGCATGGACAAAGCATGAAAAGAAACACAATGACGCCAGGGCGACCAACATAAAATGACAGGCTTAAATAGAGATGTGGTGATTGAAAGCAGGTGTGAGACATGACAGGTGAACTGATTGGTCGTCATGGTGACAAAACAGAGTGAGAAAAAAAAAAAAAAAGGAACTTAAAGAGTCCAAAGGTCAAACAGCACCTAAGCAGTCTCCCATCCGAGTACTAACCAGGCCAGACACTGCTTAGCTTCAAGAACCAACAAGATCGGGGATGCTCAAGGCAGCACGGTCACACAAAATCATGATCAGACATGACAGCTGTAACACGTTGCTTGGCATTGTCTTGCTGAAATAAGCAGGGGCGTCCATGATAACGTTGCTTGGATGACAACATATGTTGCTCCAAAACCTGTATGTACCTTTCAGCATTAATGGTGCCTTCACATATGTGTAAGTTACCCATGCCTTGGGCACTAATACACCCCCATACCATCACAGATACTGGCTTTTGAACTTTGCGCCTTGAACAATCTGTATGGTTCTTTTCCTCTTTGTTCCGGAAGACACATTTTAAATGTGGACTCCTCAGACCACAGAAAACATTTCCACTTTGCATCAGTCCATCTTAGATGACCTCGGGCCCAGCGACGCCGGCGGCGGTTTCTGGATGTTGTTGATAAATGGCTTTCACTTTGCATAGTAGAGTTTTAACCTGCACTTACAGATGTAGTGATGAGCTGTAGTTACTGACAGTGGTTTTCCGAAGTGTTCCTTAGCCCATGTGGTGATATCCTTTACACACTGATGTGGCTTTTTGATGCAGTACCGCCTAAAGCAGGGGTAGGGAACCTATGGCTCTCGAGCCAGATGTGGCTCTTTTGATGACTGCATCTGGCTCTCAGATTAATCTTAGCTGACGTTGCTTAACACGATAAGTAATTACAAATTATGCTGGTAATCACAACGTTAAAAATAACGTTCAAAATATAAAACATTCTCATGCATTTTAATCCATCCATTCGTTTCTACCGCACCTGTTCAAGAAGTCACATTAATGGTCAAGAGTATTTTATTTATTATTGGTTAACTTCAGAATAACAATGTTATTAAAAAGAATAAGAGATGCACGCATTTAGTTGTTAGGAGGCACAGAATTCTCTTGTGGGACGACACTGTACAAGGGTACAGGTCCACAGGTTTCTCCTCATTGAGCTAAATTGAATCCAGTCATTGTTGAATTCCTTGCTTCTGGTCTGTTTAATACATGTCATCAGTGAACTTGACAGTTGTATTCAGTGATAAAAATATTATATGGCTCTCACGGAAATACATTTTAAAATATTTGGCTTTCATGGCTCTTTCTGCCAAAAAGGTTCCCGACCCCTGGCCTAAGGGATCCTTAATATCATTCCTTACGTGCAGTGATTCCTCCAGATTCTCTGAACCTTTTGATGATATTACGGACCATAGATGGTGAAATCCCTAAATTCCTTGCAATAGCAATGTTGTTCGACAATTTGCTCACGCATTTGTTCACAAAGTGGTGACCCTCGCCCCATCCTTGTTTGTGAATGAGTGAACATTTCATGGAAGCTGCTTTTATACCTAATCATGGAACCCACCATGGAACCCGTTTTTTTTTTTTTTTTTGTCATTAAAAAGAGACATTTTTGTCATGAAAAAGGGAGGTTTTTGTGGTTGGTGCACTAATTGTAAGTGTATATTGTGTTTTTAATGTTGATTTAATAAAAACACTTATATAGCCCTAAATCACAAATGTCTCATTGTCCATTGTACAGAACGTTGGGTACCCCTATGGTACATTTTAAATGTGCTTTATGAATAAAGTTGATTCGATTTGATTGATTCAATTGAATATAAGCTGAAAAGGAATTGCAAAATTTCAGTTTTCAGTTTCAGTTTCAGTTTATTTTCAGTCTAACAAAAACATATTCAAACATGGATCACGATTCAAAAATGAATAACATGACTGAAAAAGGCAGAAGCAAAAAAGCTTATATGCCCAACATAATTTTTTTACATTCAATTAAGTTACCTTTTCTAATAATTCTGCAACACAAAAAGAAATATAGTCATTCAGCATCCACATTCAGGCTGCCCCCCAACAAATAATACAAAAATATGTACCTACACACATACACTTTTCTGTAAATAGATAAACATACATACCTTCTAAATACAACATTTAACCAAACAAACATACATTTCTAGTTCACATAACTTTTTAAAATACATTGTGACATGTTCTTTTTTAAATTAAATACTGAGTCACTCATTTTTATTTCTTTACCAACAGAATTCCACAAATTAACACCGAGAACAGATAAACATCGACGTTTAACAACTAATCTTGCTTTTGGTAAAAAAAACTTAGATTCATCTCTTAGATTGTATTTGCTGGTCTGTAGAGAGAAGTATTTTTGAATTCTTTCTGGAAGAGTATTTATTTTTGCTTTGAACATTATCTGTGTTATTTTATAATAAACAATATCTTGAAATTTCATAAGTTTTGATTTGACAAATAATGGATGGGTATGGTCATAATATCCTGCTTTGTTTATTAGCCGTACAGCTTTTTTTTTGCAGCAAAACAATATCATTAGTTATGGTTTTAAAAGTGGTTCCCCAGAGTTCTACACAGTATGTCATGTATGGAAGTATCAAAGTATAATAAATTGTTAACAAAGAATTATGATTAAGTAATTCTTTAGTTTTATACAAAACACCAAGTGTTTTTGATATTTTTGTTTTTATATAATTTACATGTCGTCTCCATGATAATTTATGATCAATCATAACTCCCAAAAACTTAGTATCAAAGACACGCTCAATTTTATCTCCATTTATTTTAATATTTACTTCCTTAGATACCTCAGTTTTGGTACCAAATATCATAAATTTAGTTTTAGCAATATTAAGTGATCATTTATTCATATCAAACCAAATCATTGTATTCTGTTTTTATTTACCATTTCCGTGCCAACTTCACCGGTTTTTGGTTTTGTGCAGCAAAACTGAAACCAGACATCTGACCGGTCATGACAATTTATACAGCTTGAGCGCGAAAACAATTTGCATTTGTTATTTTGAATTCCCTCTGACTCTCCGGAGGGAGTCGGCTCACAACTAAAAGTGTGTTTTTCTGCACTTCAGCAGTCTGGGACAGTATGGCTCTTATCAAAGTGGAAAACGCATCACCGGGGATAGGATATGTAAGGATTTGTAGTCACCTCAAGATGCTTTTGTTCTTAATTACACCCTCTGGCCCCTGGACGCCCCTTGGCAACGTGCTTTAAAGTGTGCCGGCATTAAGTAAAATGGAACATGCCGCTAAGGATACACAGTACAGTGCTGCAAATCCATATGTACTGATACCAAGATAATCCTCTACACGCTGCAGATAGAAGGAGAGCGAGTGCGCCGGGGGGGAGGAAGAGAGTGGGATCAGAACTCGGCATTCACCTCCAGAACTTGAAGTAAGCACTTTCCTCGGTTCGGTTTCGGGATTCCTGCCAAACTCTGGCCAAAAGACCGTCTCACCTATTAAAAGGATTACATGCTTTGACATTTTGACATTTGTATTCATTAAAAAAAATAGAAATATGACATCTCCTTTTCTTTCTCAGTGGTTTTGTTCCCCGGCATCTGAGATGCAAGCTGACGCTTTACTAAGATCACCGGTGCACTCACAGCACTCTCCTTACATCTGGGACAAGCCTGGAAGCTAAATATTATCTGCGGAGCCATTAAAGTTTCTTAAAATAGCTCCGTGTTTCTATTTACTGTCAAGAGGTAACAGCTTGTAGCTTTGCTGCGGTCGTTTGATTTCCTCTGGTGGGTTCAAAGGTGTGTAATTCCATTTGAATGAAGAGTTTTTGTGCGTGGTTTCTCTCAAATTTTAAATACTTGTTCTGAGATTTATTTTTTTTTCGGTAGCACTTTAGTATGGGGGACATTTTCACCATTAATTAGTTGCTTATTAACACGCAAATTAGTAACATATTGGCTCTTAATCATTATTAAGTACTTATTAATGTGTTATTCTACATGGACTTATTATTAAGTTAAAATACCAATGATTGTCACACACACACAACCCTGACCCTAACCCTCTAAATCAGGGGTCCCCAAACATTTTGACTTGGGGGCCACATTGTGTTAAAACATTTATTTATAAATAAATATATATATATATATATATATATATATATATATATATATATATATATATATATATATATATATATATATATATATATATATATATATATATATAAAACAAACTGCACTTTTTGAGGGATGACAGGGCAGCGCAGTGAAATCCTTTCAACATGCCGCCACAGACGGAAACACCTCCTAGGTAACACATGAGCCAATCACCACGCCCTACGCCTGCCTGTACCCACCCACTCTGTGCCCTATATAAACCATTGTATGTGAATGCGTCTATTAAAATCTCCTGATGATTGAGGGAACCCCTCATGAAACAGTTCTGTAGAGATGAAGTAGTCTTGTGATTTTTCCCACACCTACATATTGCGCTCTACCACGGTATTGAGCACTATTCTCTGGATAATCCAATCAAGATATATATATATATAGTAGGGCTTCGAATCTTTGGGTGTCCCACGATTCGATTCAATATCGATTCTTGGGGTCGCAGTTCGATTATTTAGCAACTTTTTCCGATTATTTATCGATTTTTTTTTTATTCAACGCGATTCTCGATTCAAAAACGATATTTTTCCAATTCAAAAGGATTCTGTATTCATTCAATACATAGGATTTCAGCAGGATCTACCCCAGTCTGCTGACATGCTAGCAGAGTAGTAGATTTTTTATTAAAAAGCTTTTATAGTTGTAAAGGACAATGTTTTATCAACTGATTGCAATAATGTAAATTTGTTTTAACTATCAAACAAACCAAAAATGACTTATTTTATCTTTGTGAAAACATTGGACACAGTGTGTTGTCAAGCTTATGAGATGCGATGCAAGTGTAAGCCACTGCGACACTATTTTCTTTTTTTCTTTTTTATAAATGTCTAGTGATAATGTCAATGGGGGATTTCTAATCACTGCTATACTGAAATTATAACTAATATTGATACTGTTGTTGATAATATTCACTTTTGTTTCACTACTTTTGTTTTCTTCTGTGTCGTGTTTGTGTCTCCTCTCAATTGCTCTGTTTATTGCAGTTCTGAGTGTTGCTGGGTCAGGTTCGGTTTTGGAATTGGATTGCATTGTTATGGTATTGCTGTGTATTGGTTTGTTGGATTGATTAAAAAAAAAATAAAAAAAAATAAACAATCGATTGTGAGAATGGCAATTCGTATTCGAATCAATTTTTTCCCACACCCCTTTTATATATATATATACATATATATATATATATATGCACTATATATGCACACACAGGGCTTCACGTTGGCAGAGGGGTTAGTGCGTCTGCCTCACAATACGAAGTTCCTGCAGTCCTGGGTTCAATTCCAGGCTCGGGATCTTTCTGTGTGGAGTTTGCATGTTCTCCCCGTGAATGCGTGGGTTCCCTCCGGGTACTCCGGCTTCCTCCCACTTCCAAAGACATGCACCTGGGGATAGGTTGATTGGCAACACTAAATTGGCCCTAGTGTGTGAATGTTGTCTGTCTATCTGTGTTGGCCCTGCAATGAGGTGGTGACTTGTCCACAGGCCTTCCGCCTTACTGTAGCTGAGATAGGCGCCAGCAACCCCCGCGACCCAAAAAAGGGAATAAGCGGTAGTAAATGGATGGAGGGATAGGCACACACATACGTTAGGTCAGGAAATAATACAGAGGCTATTTCATCCCTACAAGCCTGTTTCACAGGTTTCCCTGCTCTCCCCAAAAGGGATAAGCAGTACAAAATAGATGCATGCATAATAAAATCCTTTGAAGAGCAGGGTAACCTGCGAAACAGGGGATTTTATAATAAAATATATATTAATCCCCTGAAAAGCAGGAAAACCTGCAAAGCAGGCTTGTAGGGATGAAATACCCTCTGTGTTTTTTTCCTGACCTAACGTATATTTCGCTTTACCCCGGTATTGAGCACTGTATAACGGATTAACCACAGAAACCTTGACTATATATTAGGGGTGTGGGAAAAAAATCGATTCGAATACATTGTGCGATTCAGAATCGATTCTCATATTTAAAAAAATCGATTTTTATTTTTTTTAAATCAATCCAACAAACCACTACACAGCAATACCTTAACAATGCAATCCAATTCCAAAACCAAACCTGACCCAGCAACACTCACAACTGCTAGGGGGAATCCCTTTTTTTTTTTTTTTTTCTTTGTCATGAAAAAGGGACGTTTTTGTCATGAAAAAGGGAGGTTTTTGTGGTTGGTGCCCTAATTGTAAGTGTATATTGTGTTTTTATGTTGATTTAATAAAAAAATAAATAAAAAAAAATTATATATATATATATATATATATATATATATATATATATATATATATATATTTTTTTTTTTTTTTTTCTTTGTCATGAAAAAGGGACGTTTTTGTCATGAAAAAGGGAGGTTTTTGTGGTTGGTGCCCTAATTGTAAGTGTATATTGTGTTTTTATGTTGATTTAATAAAACAAAAAAAAAAATATATATATATATATATATATATATTTTTTTTTTTTTTTTTTTTTTTTTAAATAAAAATGAGTAAAAAATTATTCTGCGGCCCGGTACCAATCGGGCCACGGCCCGGTACCAATCGGGCCACGGCCCGGTACCGGGCTGCACACGGTGTTTGGGGACCTCTGCTGTACTGTATGTTTATATTGTCTATATTTATGTACTCTTTTACAAGAGTGACCTGGAAAAACAGCAAAAACAGGTAAAAAAGTGACATAAATCAACAACAACAAACAGTAGCACTCACACACTATAGTCCAAAGCACACAACTTAAAACATGAACATAACAACACGCAATAGCTCAAAAAAATGTATATAATTCAATAGAAAAATATTCAAAAACATGCCAAGTGCCCAATAGAAACAACTTCACAATCCTTAAAAATTGCCTGAAATTCCCCAGAGTGATGAGTTCAGGTAGCCTTAGATCCTTTTGTATTTCATTCTATGACCATGGAGCTGCAAATTTTTTACCAAGACGTGTATTGGCTCTAGGAACCAACACGTCAAGGATGTCTTATGATGTTGAATTGCAGCGACTGGAGTCTCTGCACATAAAATAACATAAATAAGGGGGAACCAGAGCAAGAAGCGATTTATAAATACAAAAAACATCCATGGAGAAAATCTACGGACTAACAAAGATGGACAATTTTTTTTTTTTGCATAGAAAGTGCAATGGAGGTCAGGGTTGCAATAAAACGTAAGGCACAGTCATATACAGCATCCAGTTTTTTTCATGAAAAGCACTTCTCCATAATCTATCGAAGGCATGAAAGTGGTCAGAATCAAGCGTTCCCTAACTTGTGAGGAAGAAAAAAAAAAACAGCTTGATTTCAAGTTTAGGAAAAAGGTTTTCTAAGTGAGCTTTGAAAGAAAAGTTTTATCGATTTGGTCACAACGAAATATGTTGAGACCAAATTAAAGTCAATGGGCTCATCTATTGTATGGATGTATGTTAGCATTAAGCTAAAGCAGCAATAGAGCCAACCTTTATCCTGTATTCTTTGTGGAGACTATAGGGCAGGGGTCACCAACCTTTTTGAAACCAAGGGATACTTCTTGGGTACTGATTCATGCGAAGGGCTACCAGTTTGATACACACTTAAATAAATCGCCAGAAATAGCCAATTTTCTCAATTTACCTTTAATAAATAAATCTATTTATATATTAAAAAAAATGGGTATTTCTGTCCGTCATTCCGTCGTACATTGTTTTTCCTTTTATGAAATGTTTTTTGGGAGAGAATAAATGACGGAAAAAACACTTAATTGAACGGTTTAAAAGAGGAGAAAACATGAAAAAAATGAAAATTTAATTTTGAAACATAGTTTATCTTCAATTTCGAGTCTTTAAAATTCAAAATTCAACCAAAAAAAAAGGAGAAAAATTAGCTATTTTGAATATTTTTGAAAAAAAAAAAAATAATAAAAAATATGGAACATCAATAGTAATTTTTCCTGATTAAGATCAATTTTCGAATTTTGATGACATGTTTTAAATAGGTTAAAATCCAATCTGCACTTTGTTAGAATATATAACAAATTGGACCAAGCTATATTTCTAACAAAGACAAATCACTATTTCTTCTAGATTTTCCAGAACAAAAATTTTAAAAGAAATTTAAAAGACTTTGAAATAAGATTTAAATTTGTTTCTACAGATTTTCTAGATTTGCCAGAATAATTTTTTTGAATTTTAATCATAATAAGTTTGAAAAAATATTTCAGAAATATTCTTCATCGAAAAAACAGAAACTGAAATGAAGAATTAAATTAAAATGTATTTATTATTTTTTACAATAAAAAAAAAACAAAACACATGAACATTGATTTAAATTGTCAGGAAAGAAGAGGAGGGAATTTAAAAGGTATATGTGTTTAAAAATCCTAAAATAATTTTTAGGTTGTATTTTTTACTCTAAAATTGTCTTTCTGAAAGTTATAAGAAGCAAAGTATCCATTTTCTACCGCTTATTCCTCTTTTGCGGTCCTGGGAGGCGCTGGCGCCTATCTCAGCTACAATCGGGCGGAAGGCGGAGTACAAAAAGGAAAAAAAAAATTGTATTTATTCAAACAAGCGAAGAGCAAGTCTTTAAAATATTTTCTTGGATTTTCAAATTCTATTTGAGTTTTGTCTCTCTTAGAATTAAAAATGTCGAGCAAAGCGAGTCAAGCTTGCAAGTAAATACATAAAATCTAAAAAATAGAGGCAGCTCACTGGTAAGTGCTGCTATTTGAGCTATTTTTAGAACAGGCCAGCGGGCGACTCATCTGGTCCTTACGGGCAACGCGTTGGTGACCCCTGCTACAGGCCTTTAAATTCTAAATTAAAAGGACTATTTTCATATCTTCCTCCCCAAAAAAAAAAAAAAAGACTAAGAAAGTTGAAGAATACTCATCAAACACTTATTATGAACAGGCTAACTGGGAACAGGTGGGTGCCATGATTGGGTATAAAAGCACCTTCCATGAAATGCCCAGTCATTCACAGACAAGGATAGGGCGAGGGTCAACACTTTGTGAACAAATGGCGTGAGCAAATTGTCGAACAGTTTAAGAACAACATTTCTCAACGAGCTATTTCAAGGAATTTAGGGATTTCATCATCTACGGTCCGTAATATCATCAAAAGGTTCAGTAAATCTGGAGAAATCACTCTATGTAACATTAAATGCCCTTGACCTTGGGATCCCTCAGGCGGAACTTCATTAAAAACCGACAGTTTGTAAAGGATATCACCACATGGTCTCAGGAACACTTCAGAAAACCACTGTCAGTAACTACAGTTCGTCGCTACATTCGTAAATGCAAGTTAAAACTCTACTACGCAAAGCGAAAGCCATTTATCAACAACACCCAGAAACACCGCCGGCTTCGCTGGGCACCGAGCTCATCTAAGATGGACTGATGCAAAGTGTAAAAGTGTTCTGTGGTCCGACGTGTCCACATTTCAAATTGTTTTTGGAAACTGTGGACGTCGCCGTGACTATTCTTACGTGGAAGAAGAAAAAAAAAAATCCGACAGTAAACATGGGAGGAAAGAGAGCAAACAAATAAACAAGAAAGAGATATGTTGTCACTAATAACTAATAACACTAAAAACACAAATGTGTCTTTTAAAAAAAAGAAAAAAATACCCGTGTCACAGCCAATTATGCAAATCATCAAATGACATAGTGACAACGCCTCCGTCGACACAAATAGATTGCACATCTGTGCACTGCTTTAAAGGCCTACTGAAACCCACTACTACCCACCACGCAGTCTGATAGTTTATATATCAATGATGAAATATTTAAGGGGAACATTATCACAATTTCAAAAGGGTTAAAAACAATAAAAATCAGTTCCCAGTGGCTTGTTGTATTTTTTAATTTTTTTTTCAAAATTTTACCAGTCCCGGAATATCCCTAAATAAAGCTTTAAAGAGCCTTTTTTTCGCTCTCTGCGAAGACACTATCCATTTTCTTGTGACGTCATACAGTGCTGCCAATGTAAACAAACAATGGCGAATAGCACAGCAAGATATAGCGACATTAGCTCGGATTTCAGCGGCTTAAGCGATTCAACAGATTACGCATGTTTTGAAACGAATGGTTGGAGTATGAAAGTATTGAAAAAGAAACTGAAGCTATTGAGCGAATAGCTATTGACGCTATTCATAGCCATAGCATGGCCGAATAGCTGCGTTAGCATCGCCGGTAAAATGTGCGGACCAAACGATCAGGACTTTCGCATCTTGTGACACTGGAGCAACTTAAATCCGTCGATTGGTAAGTGTTTTTTTCGCATTAAATGTGGGTGGAAGGAAACGTAATATAGTTGCTAATGCATCTGCAGGTTATCCATACAGCTCTGTGCCATGTCTGCTTTAGCACCGCCGGTAAATAGCATGTTAGCATCGATTAGCATAGCATGTTAGCATCGATTAGCTGGCAGTCACGCCGCGACCAAATATGTCTGATTAGCACATAAGTCGACAACATCAACAAAATTCACCTTTGTGATTTCGTTGACTTTATCCTTGCAAATGCATCTGCAGGTTATCCATACATCTCTGTGCCATGTCTGTCATTGTCGGTATAACGTGGAGACACTCCGGCACATTCAATGGGGGTCTGGCGGCAGATTTCTTGCCACTGGTGCAACATGAATCCCTCCCTGTTAGTGTTGTTACACCCTCCGACAACACACCGACGAGGCATGATGTCTCCAAGGTTCCAAAAAATAGTCGAAAAAAACGGAAAATAACAGAGCTGAGACCCGGTGTTTGCAATGTGTTGAAAATGAAAATGGCGGGTGTGTTACCTCGGCGACGTCACATTCTGACGTCATCGCCAAAAGAGCGATAAACAGAAAGGCGCTTAATTCGCCAAAATTCACCCATTTAGAGT
>NC_084635.1:8208446-8270946 GCF_033978795.1 Nerophis ophidion
GAGCTAACGTCTAGATAGGTGGGACTGGTTTTTTTCCACAGTGAGGAGTGACAGCGGGGACAGCCAATCACACGTAAGTTAGCATGAACGCGGCAACCAATCAGGGAGCGATATTTGGGTTAGAGGTGGGACTTCTAGCAGAGACCGACATTTAACCCTTTCTGTGCCATAATCATTGACTAAACATTACGGGCAGCGCTTGTATTGATAGTGACTACACAGTAGCGGCTGGATATTGGTAGCGTCCCTACCCAATTCTACGCCCTTGGTCGAGACCCAGGATGGACCGCTCGTCGGGACCCAGGATGGACCGCTCGCCTGGGGACATCTCTACGCTGCTGATCCGCCTCCGCTTGGGATGGTTTCCTGTGGACGGGACTCTCGCTGCTGTCTTGGATCCGCTTTGAACTGAACTCTCGCGGCTGTGTTGGAGCCACTATGGATTGAACTTTCACAGTATCATGTTAGACCCGCTCGACATCCATTGCTTTCGGTCCCCTAGAGGGGGTGGGGTTGCCCACATCTGAGGTCCTCTCCAAGGTTTCTCATAGTCAGCATTGTCACTGGCGTCCCACTGGGTGTGAGTTTTCCTTGCCCTTTTGTGGGTTCTTCCGAGGATGTCGTAGTCGTAATGATTTGTGCAGTCCTTAGAGACATTTGTGATTTAGGGCTATATAAATAAACATTGATTGATGATTGATTGATGTTTTTTTGTTTCGCGTGTTAAAAATACATTTCCAGCTTATGGTTTAATACATTTTTCCATGTTATTTCCTGGGGACTCATATGCACACCCATGAATATCCTTTACACAGCAGGCCAGACAAGCACATGTGACATGTGCTGTTCACTCACATTGCACCGAGGCATAAAATACCTTATCTGCCATGACCATGATGCATCAACATGGAAATGAATCTTCGCTGTTCTCCGTGCATTAGCGCGCTGTAAAATGGATTGGAGCTGTCTGCGCGTGGGAGGGGGCGCATCCGCCTCTTTACGTCTTGATGGAAAGAACTACGATGATGATGGATGACGGTCCATCGGTTAGATAGACCCATTAAAACTGTTCACGTGGTCAATGTCGCAACGGACGAGATTGTCTCGGAACGATTCCGAAACAACAAGGCGCTGAAGGCCACCTGTGCGCCCATCCATCCCTTTTCTCCGCATCAGGGTCACAGGTGAGTTGGAGCCTTCGGGCCTTCACACCTTGGACTGGTCACCTGCCGATGGCGGTGCACTTATAATGTATCCAACCAACCGCCCACACTGATGGAAGATTTACAGCAGGGGTGCCCACACTTTTTCTGCAGGCGAGCTACTTTTCAATTGACCAACTCGAAGGGATTTACCTCATTTATATATATCATTTATATTTATTTATTTATGAAAGAGACATTTTTGTAAACAAGTTAAATGTGTTTAATGATAATACAAGCATGTGTAACACAAATAGATGTCTTTCTTTCACCAAGACAAGAATATAAGTTGGTGTATTACCTGATTCTGATGACTTGCATTGATTGGAATCAGACAGTAATGATGATAACGCCCACATTTTCAAATGGAGGAGAAAAAAAGTCGTCCTTTCCGTACAATACCACATGAAAGTGGTTGGTTTTTGGCATCTAATTCATCCAGCTTCCATACACTTTACGAGAAAAACATTGGCGGCAAATTCCGTAGCTTGCTTGATTGACATTCACGGCACCCGAGGGTCTTGTGAGATGACGCTGGCTGCTGCCAGTTCATTATTATGAAAAAATGACAGAGAGGAAGGCGAGAAACACTTTTTATTTCAACAGACTCTCGCGCCGTCCCTTCCGTCAAAACTCTAAAGGCCGACTGCACATTTCCTATCTTCACAATAAAAGCCCTGCTTCATGCTGCCTGCGCTAACAAAATAAGAGTCTCGGAAAGCTGGCGTGCACAAGTGATGTGCACGCCAGCTTTCTGAGGGATCGCTTGTGCACGCCAGTTTTCCGAGACTGTATTTATTTAGCGCAGGCAGCGTGAAGCTGGGCTTTTATTGTGAAGATAGGAAATGTGCAGTCGGCCTTTAGAGTTTTGACGGAAGGTACGGCGCGAGAGTCTGTTGAAATTAAAAGTGTTTCTCGCCTTCCTCTCGGCCATATTTTCATACTAATGATCTTGCAGCAGCCAGCGTCATCTCACAAGACCCTCCGGTACCGTGAATGTCATTTAAGTGACGTCTTGGTGAAGATTGATGATCACTAATTTTTAGGTCTATTTTTTTTTAAAAGCCTGGCTGGAGATCGACTGACACACCCCCCGCGGTCGACTGGTAGCTCGCGATCGACGTAATGGGCACCCCTGATTTACAGTATATACTCCAATTATTAACCCGCTAACCCAGGGGTAGGGAACCTATGGCTCACGAGCCAGATGTGGCTCTTTTGATGACTGCACCTGGCTCTCAGATAAATCACGGTAAGTAATGAATAATTCCGCTGGTAATCACAGTGTCAAAAATAACGTTCCAAATATAAAAAACTCTCATGCATTTTAATCCATCCATCCGGTTTCTACGGCACCAGTTCAATAAGTCGCATTAATGGTAAGAAGTATTTTATTTATTGTTGGTTAGCTACAGAATAACAATGTTATTAAAAAGAATAAGATACTTATTATACTCAAAGTGTTGGTCTTACTTAAAAATTCACTCATTGTTGTATTCAGTCTTAAAAAATGTTTTATATGGCTCTCATGGAAATACTTTTTAAAATATTTGGCTTGTATGGCTCTCTCAGCCGAAAAGGTTCCCGACCCCTGCGCTACCGCGTAAAGCAAGGATGTCCAAAGTGCGGCCCGGGGGCCATTTGCGGCCCGCAGCTAATTGTTTACCGGCCCCCCACACAGACTGGAAATGCTATAGCAAAAATAAAAAAGAACATTAAAAAAAATTGGAATGAGGTGAAATCTAACGAGAAAAAGTTGCAATGTTGACACAAAGCTGCCATGCAGGCTGTTTTTTTTCTTCTTTTGTCTTTATTTTACCATGTAAAAAACATCTTTACCATGAATTGATTAACGTGGACCCCGACTTAAACAAGTTAAAAAACGTATTCGGGCGTTACCGTTTAGTGGTCAATTTTACGGAATATGTACTGTACTGTGCAATCTACTAATTAAAAGTTTCAATCAATCAACTATTTATTTTTTATTTTTTTGCCATTGCTCAAAAAAAAATAATGACAAAAAAATCCATGTTGTAATTATTTTCAAAGCTCCAATTAGTTCAAACATTTTACTTTAAAATGTTTTATGTGGTAAATATTGCACATATTGTTTAGTTGCCATATAAAAATAAAGTTTTCTTTGACAAAAGAGCGTAAAACAATTGAATTGACAGATATATCTGAATTTGATCTCGTAATGTAAGTGTTGAAAGTAATAAAAAATAAAAAAAAACTAATACAAATGTATCACTTTATGAGTGGGGCACCTTTTGTATCCCAAATATATTTAGTGGTATTTTATTTATGTTTTCACTGTGATTACTCAAATATAATAAATAATTAAAATCAATGGTGCCCTGCATAATTGATATTTTAGGGCTCTAATTACTAAATACTGCATATTTCAGTTTGACTATAAAAAAAAAAAAAAAATTGACAGAAAAGCCATAAGACTTTTTTTTAAGTTGATATAGAGATTTACTGTAAGCCTTAAATAAAAAATAATTAATAAATATTTAACTTATTTTTAACATTTTAAAAACTGAGACCCTTTATGGTCCCCGGGACCCTTGAAGGTAAAATACATTTTAAAAATCCATATATTTTGTTATAGTTTGAAAATGAAAAATATCAAAATGGCCCCGACATACTTAAGTTTTTCTGTGTGCAGCCCTCAGTGGAAAAAGTTTGGACACCCCTGCCATATAGTCTCATCCATCCATCCATTTCCTACCGCTTATTCCCTTTTGGGGTCGCGGGGGGCGCTGGCGCCTATCTCAGCTACAATCGGGCGGAAGGCGGGGTACACCCTGGACAAGTCGCCACCTCATCGCATGGCCCATAAAGTCTCATTTGTGTATAAAATTGTGTTAAGTACACTTCTGCATAAAAATGTATCCTTCTTATCTTTATGTTTCTTTACATTTTCGACTGCCACAACATAATTCCGGTGCAACCAGAAATAATTCTCATTTTATTATGTAACAGCCTTATTGTAAATTGGGATTAATTATTTTTTTTCTTCAAAATTCTGCACACAATACCCCATAATGACAATGTGAACGTTTTCTCTTTTTTTTAAATAATCTTTGCAAATTTAGTACAAATAAAAAACTTAAAAAAAATCACATTTAGACCCTTTGCACCTTTGCACTCTTCATCAACGGCACAGCAGGGGAGATGGTAAGCAGCACCAAGTTGCTGGGGGTGCAGATAACTGACAATATGACTGTGGAAAGGTAGAGCGGACGGTCCGACAGAGCGGCAGGGCACGCTGGAGCCCGGCCCAAGATGGCGGCGAGGAGGCGGAGAATTCGAGCGAGCGGCGAGGCGGGGATGCCGGGAGCGACGCCACAAGCGAGATCAGGTGCGTGGATCGCGCACCTGGACACAATTGACGTATCTCCTCTCAATGTATAAAAGGGGAAAAGGAGGAGGGAATGAGGCGGAAGCGACAGAGAGCAAGACACAGAGGACGACGACCGAAAGCGACCGAAGAGCGAGCAGTGGAGGAGCTAAGAAGCGACCCGACGAGACACTGAAGTTTATTTGAAAAAATAAACAGAAGTCAAACCTGATCAATCATGTCCTTCCTTAGTGGTCCATGGAACCCGCACGGCGGCACGAGTCCGTCACAATGACCTCTTGTAAAAAGAGCTCAGCAGCGCATGCACTTTTTGCGTCGGATGAAAAAAGCACAGTTCCCTCGCTCCATTCTCAGCATATTTTACAGAGGGCACTATAGAGAGCCTACTGACTAATTGGATCTGTGTCTGGACTGGAGACTGCAGTGCCTCGGACTGGAAGTCTCTGCAGAGACTGTAGACTTCTCTTACTCCTATCCGGGAAATCACAAAAAGCCGCTGCCTGACCAGGGCTCAGGAAATCAGTAGAGACTCCTACTACACCCACCAAGGACTGTTTTCACTGCTGGACTCTGGGAGGAGGTTCCATAGCCTCTGTAGCAGAACCTCCAAGTTCGGTAACAAATTCTTCCCTCAGGCCATTTTTAATTGAAAAATGGTATTACGGAATTCCTGGAATTTCGGGAAAACCTGGGAATTTTTCCGGTTCAAAAAACAACTTTGTTTTGAATGATTCAACAGTGGAACAGTTAAAGTGGATTGAAAAATTTTGGAAGGAGTAATCGACAGAAAAAAAGAGTGAAAATAGGGTTTGAAAAATGGGGAATTCTGAGAATTCTTGGAATTTCGGGGAAACCGGGAATTTTTACGGTTCAAAAAACAACTTTGTTTTGAATGATTCAACAGTGGAACGGTTAAAGTGGATTGAAACATTTTGCAAGGAGTAGTCGACAGAAAAAAAGAGTAAAAATAGGGTTTGAAAAATGGGAATTCTGAGAATTCCTGGAATTTCGGGAAAACCGGGAATATTTCCGGTTCAAAAAACAACTTTGTTTTGAATGATTTGACAGTGGAACAGTTAAAGTGGATTGAAAAATTTTGGAAGGAGTAGTCGACAGAAAAAAAGAGTGAAAATAGGGTTTGAAAAATGGGAATTCTGAGAAATCCTGGAATTTCGGGAAAACCGGGAATTTTTACGGTTCAAAAAACAACTTTGTTTTGAATGATTCAACAGTGGAACGGTTAAAGTGGATTGAAACATTTTGCAAGGAGTAGTCGACAGAAAAAAAAGAGTAAAAATAGGGTTTGAAAAAATGGGAATTCTGAGAATTCCTGGAATTTTGGGGAAACCGGGAATTTTTACGGTTCAAAAAACAACTTTGTTTTGAATGATTCAACAGTGGAACGGTTAAAGTGGATTGAAAAATTTTGCAAGGAGTAGTCGACAGAAAAAAAGAGTGAAAATAGGGTTTGAAAAATGGGAATTCTGAGAATTCCTGGAATTTCGGGAAAAACGGGAATTTTTACGGTTCAAAAAACAACTTTGTTTTGAATGATTTGACAGTGGAACAGTTAAAGTGGATTGAAAAATTTTGCAAGGAGTAGTCGACAGAAAAAAAGAGTGAAAATAGGGTTTGAAAAATGGGAATTCTGAGAATTCCTGGAATTTCGGGAAAAACGGGAATTTTTACGGTTCAAAAAACAACTTTGTTTTGAATGATTTGACAGTGGAACAGTTAAAGTGGATTGAAAAATTTTGGAAGGAGTAGTCGACAGAAAAAAAGAGTGAAAATAGGGTTTGAAAAATGGGAATTCTGAGAATTCCTGGAATTTCGGGAAAACCGGGAATTTTTCCGGTTCAAAAAACAACTTTGTTTTGAATGATTCAACAGTGGAACGGTTAAAGTGGATTGAAACATTTTGCAAGGAGTAGTCGACAGAAAAAAAGAGTGAAAATAGGGTTTGAAAAATGGGAATTCTGAGAATTCCTGGAATTTCGGGAAAACCGGGAATTTTTCCGGTTCAAAAAACAACTTTGTTTTGAATGATTCAACAGTGGAACGGTTAAAGTGGATTGAAAAATTTTGCAAGGAGTAGTCGACAGAAAAAAAGAGTGAAAATAGGGTTTGAAAAATGGGAATTCTGAGAATTCCTGGAATTTCGGGAAAACCGGGAATTTTTCCGGTTCAAAAAACAACTTTGTATTGAATGATTCAACAGTGGAACGGTTAAAGTGGATTGAAAAATTTTGCAAGGAGTAGTCGACAGAAAAAAAGAGTGAAAATAGGGTTTGAAAAATGGGAATTCTGAGAATTCCTGGAATTTCGGGAAAACCGGGAATTTTTACGGTTCAAAAAACAACTTTGTTTTGAATGATTCAACAGTGGAACGGTTAAAGTGGATTGAAACATTTTGCAAGGAGTAGTCGACAGAAAAAAAGAGTGAAAATAGGGTTTGAAAAATGAGAATTCTGAGAATTCCTGGAATTTCGGGAAAACCGGGAATTTTTACGGTTCAAAAAACAACTTTGTATTGAATGATTCAACAGTGGAACGGTTGAAGTGGATTGAAAAATTTTGCAAGGAGTAGTCGACAGAAAAAAAGAGTGAAAATAGGGTTTGAAAAATGGGAATTCTGAGAATTCCTGGAATTTCGGGAAAACCGGGAATTTTTACGGTTCAAAAAACAACTTTGTTTTGAATGATTCAACAGTGGAACGGTTAAAGTGGATTGAAACATTTTGCAAGGAGTAGTCGACAGAAAAAAAAGAGTAAAAATAGGGTTTGAAAAAATGGGAATTCTGAGAATTCCTGGAATTTCGGGAAAACCGGGAATTTTTACGGTTCAAAAAACAACTTTGTTTTGAATGATTCAACAGTGGAACGGTTAAAGTGGATTGAAACATTTTGCAAGGAGTAGTCGACAGAAAAAAAGAGTGAAAATAGGTTTTGAAAAATGGGAATTCTGAGAATTCCTGGAATTTCGGGAAAACCGGGAATTTTTACGGTTCAAAAAACAACTTTGTTTTGAATGATTTAACAGTGGAACGGTTAAAGTGGATTGAACAATTTTGCAAGGAGTAGTCGACAGAAAAAAAGAGTGAAAATAGGGTTTGAAAAATGGAAATTCTGAGAATTCCTGGAATTTTTTTGAACTGGTAAAAAATACAGTTTGAATGTTCAGGCTGACTGGAAGATAATAAAGGTAAAATGGTTTGAATTGGTTGAAAAATGTGGAAATGTTGGAAGTTTGAAAAATGGCCAATTCATTTTAAATGGGAGAAATGTCCCGGAAAACCTGGAATTTCTGGGAAATCTGGGAATTTGTCGAGAGAAAGGGCGCAATTCCCGAATAGGTTTGAACGATTTGAATGGGATGAAAAATGTGGAAGGTAGAGCGCGTCAAAATCAGGAGAAGTAATAATAATAAATACAGATTCCAAACAATGAGCAGGTTTTGTAGTACGCAGCTTTTCGAAACAGGGTTTGAAGCATGATACTGATAAAGCATGTTCCCTAGGGGATTTGAGAGAAAGATGGATCAAACCCACACACGCATGAGGACAATATGTAAACACAAATGCGTAGGGATTCAAATCCATAGGAGGCCCAGGTGCTAACCACTAGTCCACCGTGCAAGAGATCCGTAATAGATTCAATTTAATACATTCATAAATAATAATTATAATCAAGTTGTTGTTGTCTGCTATAGGCAAAGAAGACCGTTTATGGATCGTCTTTGAGATGCCGTGGCCAAATTTGAAGAAAATAATATTGTTTCAATTGTTCAGCATTGTTAGCGAGGTAATTACCTCGCAAAACGGCATTGACTGTTTTCATAGCGCTCCGTACACATCAGGGGTCATCTATGCTTGCTGTAACTAAACTAGCTCACGCTGTTTTACCGCTGATGTGCGAAGAAATGAAATAATAAACGACAGACTAAGAGTATCGCGTTTTACTGCATGCAGCTTCTGTTGTACTGATTTTCCAAATCTGACAAAATGTTGCCTTTCCAGCAGCGGTGTTCGAAGTGCAGCTCGAGCTTTGTTGCCACGCAACATATTGTCAGGAAAAAAAATACATTGGAAATGTAAGAAAAAAAAAAAAAAGACACCTTGCTAGGTGAGAATTGCAAAAAAAAAATATGTTCTTATTTGTCCTACACTGAGTAAATAAGGACCAAATAAATCTATACTACATTACCCAGAAGGCTTAGCGTCGTAGACAGGAACTGTAAGCAGGTCTGAACTTTTGTGCAGTTTTAGAAATAAAGAGTTGATATATACCCCGAAGGGACAAGCGGTAGAAAATAGATGGATGGATGGATGATGGATGGAGTTGATATATAGTTACTTATTTTACATTATGTTATAAAGTTGCCAGGCAGCATATAATTTGCAGGAATTGGTTGAATTTTGTAAATATTAACATAAATATTTTTTTTAATTTGCAGAAATACAGGTGAACTTTTTCACGTCTGAGGCTGAATTTTGTATATTTATGTATATACGGCTATATATTTATGTGTGTATATATATATATATATATATATATATATATATATATATATATACATATAAGTGTATATATATATATATATATATATATATATATATATATATATATATATATATATATATATATATATATATATATATATATATATATATATATATATATATATATATATATATATATATATATATCCCTCCATCCATTCATTTCTACCGCTTGTCCCTTTTGGGGACGCGGGGTTGCTGGAGCCTGACTAAGCTGCATTAACACATTATAAACGCAACACAAAAAATACCCAGAATCCTTTGCATCCATGACTATTCCTGACTATATTATACACCCCCGCACCCCCTACCCTGGCCTCCTCAACCGACGCATTTGTTGTGTTGCGTTTATGTCGTGTTACTCTCTAATAATTTAAGTTCCTTGGATGAATTATGTAAACCCGCTACACCAGTAGTTTTTAGCGCTTCCATAGCGAGGTATAAGTTAGAACTTTACGCTACTGTATATTATAAATGGCAACAGCAGAGGGTGAATGTCCCATAACAAAAAGATAGTGAAAAAGAAGAAGTTTATCGACTACGGCATCGTAGTGGTGGACTTGTGTATTTGGGATCTGTATAAGTCCTGAAAATTTGCACATCAGCAGGTACATGAAGGTAAAAAAAATTGGTTTTGCATAACATTGTGAAACAAAACACCAGATAATATGTCTGCTAATGGGTGCCATTTTGCGGTCCTTATACACACGCCATATTAATACTTGTATCTCTGATTACGGTAGCCGTAATGAGCAGACAATCCATCAAGCGGTGCGGCTTTAAAGTCATACTAAAACATTTGTACAGATTTTTGAGTTTCGTCTGTAATGTTATTTATTTTCAATGGAACATTTAAAGTTTTGGTGTTGTTCACTGGCGTCATATTGCAGTCTACACGTATCTCTTATGTGTGTCTATCGTCTACTGGTCGCACTCACTATGTACCAAATAAAATTGCTTGGAGGTCGGTAAGCACAACCAGAATCATTCCGTACATTAGGCGCACCGGGTTTTAATGCGCACTGATGATTTTTCAAGAAAATTAAAGGATTTTAAGTGCGCCTTATAGTTTGAAAAAAAAAAAAAAAAAATATATATATATATATATATATATATATATATAAAAAAGGCTCAAAACATTGCAGCTTTTTCCGCAATGTTTTGTAAAAGTTGCTACGAAATCAGCCTTTCAAAAGCCTCTACAATAACGAAAAAAGCCGATGAAATCCTTAGGGCAGGGGTGTCCAAAGTGCGGACCGCGGGTCATTTTTTTAACGGCCCCACGGCACATTTTAAGAATACAATTGAAAAAAATTCAAAACATAAAAAGTGGTATAAAAGAGCAAACAGGTGAAATGTAACAATACATTTTTGCAAATCTTACACTTATAACACAAAGCTGCCATGCAGGCTGTTTCTTTCTTTAAAAAATAATAATGAATCAAAATCAATGTAGTTTTGAATGATCGACTTATTCAAGGCTTCGATTACGTCACATTAAATATTCCACTTTGAGATATTTTCTGGGGCAAATGGTGTATATTTTGTGTTTGCCACATAAAACACTGAGCTGTTTTTTTTTTTAAAGAAGGGCCTAAAACAAACAAACAAAACATAAACAACAATAACACTTAAAATTGACGGATATATCTGAAGTTGATCTCAAGATTATTGTGCCAAAAGTAAACAGTAAAAAAATGTATAATTTATTTTTTTAACACTTTTATAAGTAGGACACTTTTGGATCCCCAGTTATTTTAGTGTGATTTGTTTTTAAGTGTCATTGTTCAAAAAATAATGATGAATCAAAATCCAAAATTAAGGCTCCAATTATTATATAATCTTAAATATTCCACCTAAAGAAGTTATTGGGTGAAAATATTGCATATTTTGTGGTTTTTCCATTTTTTTTTCTAATGTTGATCTAGAGCATGGGTGTCAAACTCTTGGCAATATCAAAATAACAGAGCTGGCCCGCCGCATTCACCGCTAACACTCTTACTTGCCAACCCTCCCGATTTTCCCAGGAGACTCCCGAAGTTCAGTGCCCCTCCCGAATTTCATCCGGGACAACAATATTTGGGGTGGGCTTTAAAGGCACTGCCTTTGGCGTTCTCTACAACCTGTCTCCACGTCCGCTTTTCCTCCATACAAACAGCGTGCCGGCCCAGTCACATAATATTTGCGGCTTACACACACACACACAAGTGAATGCAAAGCATACTTGGTCAACAGCCATACAGGTCACACTGAGGGTGGCCGTATAAACAACTTTAACATTGTTACAAATATGCGCCACACTGTGAACCCACACCAAACAAGAATGACACATTTCGGGAGAACATCCGCACCGTAACACAACATAAACACAACAGAACAAATACCCAGAACGCCTTGCAGCACTAACTCTTCCGGGACGCTACAATATACACCCCCCGCTGTCACCAAACCCCGTCCACCTCAACCCCACCGCCGAAAAGAGGCATTAAATTTTTATTACAATTTTATTTGATATGCCATTGATATTTTTTTAATTATTATTATTATTTGAAACTCGATTTTGCATGTCACTATAAAGTTATATAAGCCTTGCTTGTTCAATATTCAATGCAAAACTTGTTTGGGTCCCTATTAAAAGGTTAATTTGTTTAACCTCGGCCCGCGGCTTTGTTCGGTTTTAAATTTTGGCCCACTCTGTATTTGAGTTCGACACCCCTGATCTAGAGATTTAAAACTTGCATAATAAAAAAAATTATAATACAGAATAATGACACATTTTTAATAATTTTTTTGACCAAAACCCTTTGGGTTCCCCGGGATCATAACTGAGTGGATGCCTAAATGTATATTTTTTATACATATATTGTGTCCATCCATCCATCCATCCATCATCTTCCGCTTATCCGAGGTCGGGTCGCGGGGGCAACAGCCTAAGCAGGGAAACCCAGACTTCCCTCTCCCCAGCCACTTCGTCTAGCTCTTCCCGGGGGATCCCGAGGCGTTCCCAGGCCAGCCGGGAGACATAGTCTTCCCAACGTGTCCTGGGTTTTCCCCGTGGCCTCCTACCGGTTGGACGTGCCCTAAACACCTCCCTAGGGAGGCGTTCGGGTGGCATCCTGACCAGATGCCCGAACCACCTCATCTGGCTCCTCTCGATGTGGAGGAGCAGCGGCTTTACTTTGAGTTCCTCCCGGATGGCAGAGCTTCTCACCCTATCTCTAAGGGAGAGACCCAAACTCATTTCGGCCGCTTGTACCCGTGATCTTATCCTTTCGGTCATGACCCAAAGCTCATGACCATAGGTGAGGATGGGAATGTAGATCGACCGGTAAATTGAGAGCTTTGCCTTCCGGCTCAGCTCCTTCTTCACCACAACGGATCGGTACAACGTCCGCATAACTGAAAACGCCGCACCGATCCGCCTGTCGATCTCACGATCCACTCTTCCCTCACTCGTGAACAAGACTCCTAGGTACTTGAACTCCTCCACTTGGGGCAGGGTCTCCTCCCCAACCCGGAGATGGCATTCCACCCTTTTCCGGGCGAGAACCATGGACTCGGGCTTGGAGGTGCTGATTCTCATTCCGGTCGCTTCACACTCGACTGCGAACCGATCCAGCGAGAGCTGAAGATCCCGGTCAGATGAAGCCATCAGGACCACATCATCTGCAAAAAGCAGAGACCTAATCCTGCGGTCACCAAACCGGAACCCCTCAACGCCTTGACTGCGCCTAGAAATTCTGTCCATAAAAGTTATGAACAGAATCGGTGACAAAGGACAGCCTTGGCGGAGTCCAACCCTCACTGGAAATGTGTTCCACTTACTGCCGGCAATGCGGACCAAACTCTGACACTGATCATACAGGGAGCGGACCGCCACAATAAGACAGTCCGATACCCCATACTCTCTGAGCACTCCCCACAGGACTTCCCGAGGGACATGGTCGAATGCCTTCTCCAAGTCCACAAAGCACATGTAGACTGGTTGGGCAAACTCCCATGCACCCTCAAGAACCCTGCCGAGAGTATAGAGCTGGTCCACAGTTCCACGACCAGGACGAAAACCACACTGTTCCTCCTGAATCCGAGGTTCGACTATCCGGCGTAGCCTCCTCTCCAGTACACCTGAATAAACCTTACCGGGAAGGCTGAGGAGTGTGATCCCACGATAGTTGGAACACACCCTCCGGTCCCCCTTCTTAAAGAGAGGAACCACCACCCCGGTCTGCCAATCCAGAGGTACCGCCCCCGATGTCCACGCGATGCTGCAAATATATTGTGTATATTATATTTATATTGTGTTAGTTTTTTTTAAAAAATATATAAAAATGGCCCCCGCTTGCTCTGATTTTTCAGTGTGCGGCCCTCAGTGGAAAAAGTTTGGACACCCCTGCCTTATTGGGACTGACATACCTAATTATTACTGATCTTCTTGAGTCATTACCGAAGTAACAAAACGATGTTTGACGTCACATTGACTCACGGTCATTCGACTCCTATTTACTCTCCTTGCTCTTAAAAGCCCATCATGTTTATTTGTTCCGATGTTTCTTTGTCGGTTCTCCTGCTAACAGCAACTCCAAGGTCCGTCCGGGACCTCTGTGTAAATAAACATGTTCTGTTACAAGTTTTATGATTTACTGACTTCTCCTATGTGCGTGGTAAAAACAAAAAAAAAAAAACAAGATGTCCAAAAGTATTCGTCAAACAGTCATTTAACCGCTTTATTTACCGTTGTAAAGAGCTGATCTGTAAATATTTAACTGCAATGAACTAATGAATTCTTGATACTTTTATTTTTTTTTGTTCCATCGAATAATTCTCGGAGGTTTGTTGAAATTTATTGGATGTGGCACAGTCCTATAAAGCCATGCGCCAGACTCTGCAAAGTAGTTTGCTACTTTATTTATTGTGTTCTCTGTGCGAGACACCCTCGTCCAACCAATGAACTCGTGTGACACTAAAAGGAACTGATAAAACATTCTCATGAATAATTAGTCAATTTCAACCTGACAGACTGTCTTATACGCCGATTGATACAAGCTTTTATGCAGGTAGTATTTGTGGATTTCTTTGAGCAATTTATCCTTCTTCTACAGCTTATCCTGTTCAGTATCGGAGGGAATTAAAGCTGCAAGCAGCGTTGGTCGGGTCCACCTTTGGCCGCTGGCAATCCCTGGTCTAAGTCAGACCTACATAGAGGTCTTTGTTTCATATCTCTACGACATTCCTCACAGAAGTTACAAGCAGTTGTTTCTGTTTTTTTTCCTAGGGGGCGCTGGAGCGCAATTTTGACTTTTGGGGTTTGTTTTTTTATTAGATGGCAATTTTCGCCAGTCCTGATGTGTGTGTAAAATTTGGTGAGTTTTGAAGCATGTTAAGGGGGTCAAATTACGGATCAGCGTTTCTGGATGTTGTTGATAAATCACTTTCGCTTTGCATAGTAGAGCTTTAACTTGCACTTTGAAGCATTTTAAGGGGGTCAAATTACAGTTCAAAGAGGCAAAATGAAATTTTTTTAGGAAACTTTGCGCAGGGGTTCTTTGAAGGCGCGTAAAATCAAAACCGGAGCAGTAATCAAAACTTTGTTGGATAGTTTTAATCCAAAGGGTTCAATCTCTCTCCTGTGCGAGTTTGAAGTCAAAACGACAAACGCACTTGGAGGACTTTACGTTTGAAAAAAGTGACAGGTTTTTACAAAACTTTTATTTTGAAGGGGTAATTTTTAACTTCCTGTTGATTTTTGCCGAAGGATGTCAATTATCTAAATGTAGGCCTAAGTGAGACCTATATAGAAGTTTTTGTTTCATGTCTTTCCGGCATTCCTACTGGAATTTACAAGCAATTTTGTTTGTGTTTTCTTCCTAGGAGCAGTTTTTGCTGTGTTTTATTCAAAAATTGCGGTAGAGAGAAATTTTGAGTATTGGGATTTGATTTTTTCATTAGATGGCAATTTTCGCCAGTCCTGATGTGTGTGTAAAATTTGGTGAGTTTTGAAGCATGTTAAGGGGGTCAAATTACAGATCAGCGTTTCTGGATGTTGTTGATAATTCGCTTTTGCTTTGCATAGTAGAGCTTTAACTTGCACTTTGAAGCATTTTAAGGGGGTCAAATTACAGCTCAAAGAGGCAAAAATGACATTTTTTAGGAAACTTTGCGCAGGGGTTCTTTGAAGGCGCGTAAAATCAAAACCGGAGCAGAAATCAAAACTTTGTTGGATAGTTTTAATCCAAAGGGTTCAATCCCTCTCCTGTGCGAGTTTGAAGCCGAAACGACAAACGCACTCGGAGGAGTTTACGTTTGAAAAAGGTGACGGGTTTTTACAAAACTTTTATTTTGAAGGGGTAATTTTTAACTTCCTGTTGATTTTTGCCGAAGGATGTCAATCATCTAAATGTAGGTCTAAGTGAGACCTACATAGAAGTTTTTGTTTCATGTCTTTCCGGCATTCCTACTGGAAGTTACAAGCAATTTTGTTTGTGTTTTCTTCCTAGGAGCAGTTTTTGCTGTGTTTTATTCAGAAATTGCGCTATAGAGAAATTTTGAGTATTGGGATTTGGTTTTTTCAATAGATCGCAATTTTCGCCAGTCCCGATGTGTGTGCCAAGTTTGGTGAGTTTTGAAGCATTTTAAGGGGGTCAAATTACAGCTCAAAGAGGCAAAAATAGCATTTTTTGCGAAAATTTTGCTTTGAATGGGTTTTTGCAAAATTTTTGTTGACTTTTGACATAGAAAGTAAAATTATGAAATCTAGGTCTAAGTCAGTCCTACATAGAGGTTTTTGTTTCATGTCTCCAGGACTTTCCTAACGGATGTTACAAGCAGTCTGTTTTTTTTTTTCTTCCTATGGGGCGCTAGCGCGCAATTTTCAATTTTGGGGTTTGGTTGCTTAATAAGTTGGGAAGGTTTGCCATACCGATGTGTGTGTCACATTTGGTGAGTTTTGAAGCATGTTAAGGGGGTCAAATTACAGCTCAAAGAGGCAGAAATAGCATTTTTTGCGAAAATTTTGCTTTGAATGGGTTTTTGCAAAATTTTTGTTGATTTTTGACATAGAAAGTAAAATTATGAAATCTAGGTCTAAGTCAGTCCTACATAGAGGTTTTTGTTTCATGTCTCCAGGACTTTCTTAATGGAAGTTACAAGCAGTCTGTTTTTTTTTTCTTCCTAGCGCGCAATTTTAAATTTTGGGGTTTGGTTGCTTAATAAGTTGGGAAGGTTTTCCATACCGATGTGTGTGTCAAATTTGGTGAGTTTTGAAGCATGTTAAGGGGGTCAAATTACAGCTCAAAGAGGCAAAAATAGCATTTTTTGCGAAAATTTTGCTTTGAATGGGTTTTTGCAAAATTTTTGTGGATTTTTGACATAGAAAGTAAAATTATGAAATCTAGGTCTAAGTCAGTCCTACATAGAGGTTTTTGTTTCATGTCTCCAGGACTTTCCTAACGGAAGTTACAAGCAGTCTGTTTTTTTTTTTCTTCCTATGGGGCGCTAGCGCGCAATTTTAAATTTTGGGGTTTGGTTGCTTAAGTTGGGAAGGTTTGCCATACCGATGTGTGTGTCAAATTTGGTGAGTTTTGAAGCATGTTAAGGGGGTCAAATTACAGCGCGTAGGTGCGGAATAATAATAAAACGCACCAGTTTCAATAGGGTCCTTGGCACATAGAGAGGGGGGGTTGCCCACATCTGAGGTCCTCTCCAAGGTTTCTCATAGTCAGCATTGTCACTGGCGTCCCACTGGATGTGAATTCTCTCTGCCCACTAGGTGTGAGCTTTCCTTGCCCTTTTGTGGGTTCTTCCGAGGATGTTGTGGTCGTAATGATTTGTGCAGTCCTTTGAGACATTTGTGATTTGGGGCTATATAAATAAACATTGATTGATTGATTGATTGCAAAAGGACTCCTGTGGAGTCCTTTTGCAATGGGCCTGGCGGACCCTAATTACAGAGCAATAGACAATTGTAGTCCTCTGTTAAATTGATGGATCGCTAAAACACATCAGCAGTGGTTGGCAGTTGATGCAACACTATCAATAAAAGCACTGACAACTTAAAAAAACCCGTAGCATTCAGAAATTCACTAACATATTCCCGTTATGTATTTTTGCTCCTGGTCATTTTTCATAGTATCAATTCGTTTTTGAGTCATCAATAGATAACTAACTATACTTGGAACGCACCCTTTCCATGGCCAGACTCGATATGTCGCCCCCTCTTGGTGCGAGGACGTCTACGGAACTGCAGCCTATTTCCCGGCATAGACCGAGTGGATAAAGGAATGTAAAACTATTATTTTGATCACTCGAGAGTAGAAGCATTTAAGTCTCATTTTACAGACCTACTGAAAGCCACTACTAGCGACCACGCAGTCTGATAGTTTATACATCGATGATGAAATATTAACATTGCAACACATGCCAATACGGCCTTTTTAGTTTACTAAATTACAATTTTAAATTTCCCGCGGAGTTTCCTGTTGAAAACGTCGCGGAATGATGACGCGTGTTTGTGACGTTATAGGTTAGAGGGGACATACTAGCGCAGCACCACTTACGGCTAAAATTCGTCTATTTTCATCCCATAATTACAAAGTAATTTGGACATCTGTGTTGCGGAATCTTTTGCAATAATGACCCAGTGGGGCGTCGGTGACAATGATGACTATGAGAACCTTGGAGAGGACGAAAGCAATGGATGTCGAGCGGGTCTAACATGATACTGTGAAAGTTCAATCCATATTGGATCCAACACAGTCGCCAGAGTCCAGTCCAAAGCGGACCCAACACAGCAGCGAGATGCCCGCTCACAGCGGAGCCAGCAGGAAACCATCCCAAGCGGAGGCAGATCAGCAGCGCAGAGATGTCCCCAGCCGATACACAGGCAAGCAGTACATGGCCACCGGATCGGACCGGACCCCCTCCACAAGGGAGAGTGGGACATAGGAGAAAAACAAAATAAACGGCAGATCAACTGGTCTAAAAAGGGAGATAAATGGCTTTTGTTTTTGCATAGTAGAGTTTTAACTTGCACCTACAGATGTAGCGACACACTGTAGTTAGTGACAGTGGTTTTCTTAAGTGTTCCTGAGCCAATGTGGGGATGTCCTTTACACACCGACATCGGTTTTTTTATACAGTACCGCCTGAGGGATCCAAGGTCACAGGCATTCAATGTTATCTGGAGTGATTTCTCCAGATTCTCTGAACCTTTTGATGATATCACAGACCATAGAAGGTGAAATCCCTAAATTCCTTGCAATAGCCCGTTGAGGAATGTTGTTCTTAAACTGTTCGACAATTTTCCCACGCATTTGTTCACAAAGTGGTGATCCTCGCCCCATCCTTGTTTGTGAATAACCAAGCATTTCCCGGAAGCTGCTTTTATACCCAATCATGGCACCCACCAGTTCCCACCTGTTTTAATCCGTGGGATGTTCTAAATACGTGTTTGACGAGCGTTCCTCAACACTCTCAGTCTTTTTTGCCACTTGTGCCAGCTTTTTTGAAAAGCATCAAATTCCAAATGAGTTAATACTTGCAAAAAATAACGTTTTTCTGCTCCGAATGTTAGGTATATTGTCTTTGCAGTCTATTCAATACGATATAGGTTGGAAAGGATTTGCAAATCATTGTATTCTGTTTTTATTTACAATTTACACAACGTGCCAACTTCACTGGTTTAGGGCCGTTCCAAAATGTGTTAAACCTCGACAGCAAACACGCCTGTCTATTTTGTGGGGGAAATTTTATCTGATGACATCAATTTTAGTTCCAGAACTATGAAATAAGTGCCAATGTTGCCAGCATTAGAGGGGCTCTTTAAACTCCTTAATTTGGTCAATGAAATGGTAATGGTTTTTCCCAACAGCTTATTATTTTCCTATATTAGCCTGTTTTTGGCTTCACTGCTTTTCAGCATGTGTGTGATGGATTATTTATTCGTCCCATCAGATTTCACCACATATGTGACAATGTCATGTCAATGTCAGGAGTGCAGGCAGATGTCACTTAGACTATAAAAGCCACTGGGCTGTTTATTTAACCAACCAGATTTATAATTCACCTCAGATGCTTAACAACAATCTTTCTGTCGTCTGATTGGTTAACCTGAGCTAAACATGAATACATTACTTATTAATATACCAACCCCAATGCAGCCCTTAAAGGGGAACATTATCACACTTTCAGAAGGGTTAAAAACAATAAAAATCAGTTACCAGTGGCTTATTTTATTTTTCGAAGTTTTTTTCCAAATTTTACCCATCACGCAATATTCCGAAAAACTGCTGCAAAGTGCCTGATTTTCACCATCGCTATATCCACTCGTCCATTTTCTATATCCACCCGTCCATTTTCGGATAGAACAGAAATATTTAGCGACATTAGCTCGGATTCAGACTCGGATTTTAGTGGCTTAAGCGTTTCAACGGATTACGCATGTATTGAAATGGATGGTTGGAGTGTGGAGGCAGATAGCGAAAACGAAATTGAAAAAGAAACTGAAGCTATTGAGCTATATCACGACAGATAATGGCAACGAAGACGAATTTGGCGAGCGCCTTCTAACCAACGATTGCCTCTTTTGACCACTGGTGCAACTTGAATACGTCGATTGGTATGTGTTTGTTTGGCATTAAATGTGGGTTGAGGGAAAGGCTGGATGCAAATATAGCTACAAATGAAGCATAATGATGCAATATGTACTTACAGCTAGCCTAAATAGCATGTTAGCTTCGATTAACTTGCAGTCATGCCGTGCGCAAATATGTCTGATTAGCACATAAGTCAATAACATCAACAAACCTCACCTTTGTGATTTCATTGACTTTATCGTTGGAAATGCATCTGCTTTGAGTGTCGCAGGATATCCTCACATATCTGTCGTAGCATCACTATCGTCGGTAAAGTGTGTGAGGGACTTTCGCATCTTTTGACCACTGGTGCGGTGCAACTTGAATCCGTTGATTGGTATGTGTTTGTTTGGCATTAAATGTGGGTGGAGAGAAAGGCTGGATGCAAATATAGGTTCAAAATGAAGCATAATGATGCAATATGTACATAAAGCTAGCCCTAATAACATGTTAGCATCGATTAACTTGCAGTCATGCCGTGCGCAAATATGTCTTATTAGCACATAAGTCAATAACATCAACAAAACTCACCTTTGTGATTTCGTTGACTTTATCGTTGGAAATGCATCTGCTTTGAGTGTCGCAGGATATCCACACATCTCTGTCGTAGCATCGCTATCATGGGTAGCGATGCTACGACAGAACAGAACAAATGAGGGACTTTTGCATCGTTTGACAGAGGTGCAACTTGAATTGGTAGATTGGTATGTGTTTGTTTGGCATTAAATGTGGGTTGAGGGAAAGGCCGGATGCAAATATAGCTACAAATGAGGCATAATAATGCAATATGTACATACAGCTAGCCTAAATAGCATGTTAGCATCGGTTAACTTGCAGTCATGCCGTGACCGAATATGTCTGATTAGCACATAAGTCAATAACATCAACAAAACTCACCTTTGTGATTTCATTGACTTTATCGTTGGAAAAGATTCTGCTTTGAGTGTCGCAGGATATCCTCACATATCTGTCGTAGCATCACTATCGTCGGTAAAGTGTGTGAGGGACTTTCGCATCTTTTGACCACTGGTGCGGTGCAACTTGAATCCGTCGATTGGTATGTGTTTGTTTGGCATTAAATGCTAAAGGATGGATGCAAATATAGCTACAAATGAGGCATAATGATGCAATATGTACATACAGCTAGCCTAAATAGCATGTTAGCTTCGATTAACTTGCAGTCATGCCGTGCGCAAATATGTCTGATTAGCACATAAGTCAATAACATCAACAAAACTCACCTTTGTGATTTCGTTGACTTTACTGTTGGAAATGCGTCTGCTTTGAATGTCGCAGGATATCCTCATATCTGTCGTAGCATCACTATCGTCGGTAAAGTGTGTGAGGGACTTTCGCATCTTTTGACCACTGGTGCGGTGCAACTTGAATCCGTCGATTGATATGTGTTTGTTTGGCATTAAATGTGGGTGGAGGGAAAGGCTGGATGCAAATATAGCTACAAAATGAGGCATAATGATGCAATATGTACATACAGCTAGCCTAAATAGCATGTTAGCATCGGTTAACTTGCAGTCATGCCGTGCGCGAATATGTCTGATTAGCACATAAGTCAATAACATCAACAAAACTCACCTTTGTGATTTCGTTGACTTTATCGTTGGAAATGCATCTGCTTTGAGTGTCGCAGGATATCCACACATCCCTGTCGTAGCATCGCTATCGTCGGTAGCGATGCTACGACAGAACAGAACAAACGAGGGACTTTCGCCTCGTTTGACACGGGTGCAACTTGAATCCGTCGATTGGTATGTGTTTGTTTGGCATTACATGTGGGTGGAGGGAAAAGGCTGGATGCAAATATAGCTACAAATGAGGCATAATGATGCAATATATACATACGGCTAGCCTAAATAGCATGTTAGCATCGATTAACTTGCAGTCATACCGTGCGCAAATATGTCTGATTAGCACATAAGTCAATAACATCAACAAAACTCACCTTTGTGATTTCGTTGACTTTATCCTTGGAAATGCATCCGCTTTGAGTGTCGCAGGATATCCACACATCTCTGTTGTAGCATCGCTATCGTCGGTAGCGATGCTAAGACAGAACAGAACAAAGGAGGGACTTTCGCCTCGTTTGACACAGGTGCAAATTGAATCCGTCGATTGGTATGTGTTTGTTTGGCATTAAATGTGGGTGGAGGGAAAGGCTGGATGCAAATATAGCTACAAATGAGGCATAATGATGCAAATGAGGCATAATGATGCAATATGTACATACAACTAGCCTAAATAGCATTTTAGCATCGATTAACTTGCAGTCATGCCGTGTGCAAATATAACTGATTAGCCCATAAGTCAATAACATCAACAAAACTCACCTTTGTGATTTCGTTGACTTTATCGTTGGAAATACATCTGCTTTGAGTGTCGCAGGATATCCACACATCTCTGTCGTAGCGTCGGTAGCGATGCTACGACAGAACAGAAAAAACAAGGGAGTTTCGCATCTTTTGACACAGGTGCAACTTGAATCCGTCGAGTGGTATGTGTTTGTTTGGCATTAAATGTGGGTGGAGGGAAAGGCTGGATGCAAATATAGCTACAAATGAGGCATAATGATGCAATATGTACATACAGCTAGCCTAAATAGCATGTTAGCATCGATTAACTTGCAGTCATGCCGTGCGCAAATATGTCTGATTAGCACATAAGTCAATAACATCAACAAAACTCACCTTTGTGATTTCGTTGACTATCGTTGGAAATGCATCTGCTTTGAGTGTCGCAGGATATCCTCACATATCTGTCGTAGCATCACTATCGTCGGTAAAGTGTGTGAGGGACTTTCGCATCTTTTGACCACTGGTGCGGTGCAACTTGAATCCGTTGATTGGTATGTGTTTGTTTGGCATTAAATGTGGGTTGAGAGAAAGGCTGGATGCAAATATAGCTTCAAAATGAAGCATAATGATGCAGTATGTACATACAGCTAGCCCTAATAACATGTTAGCATCGATTAACTTGCAGTCATGCAGTGCGCAAATATGTCTTATTAGCACATAAGTCAATAACATCAACAAAACTCACCTTTGTGATTTCGTTGACTTTATCGTTGGAAATGCATCTGCTTTGAGTGTCGCAGGATATCCACACATCTCTGTCGTAGCATTGCTATCGTCGGTAGCGATGCTACGACACAACAGAACAAACGAGGGACTTTCGCCTCGTTTGACACAGGTGCAACTTGAATCCGTCGATTGGTATGTGTTTGTTTGGCATTAAATGTGGGTGGAGAGAAAGGCTGGATGCAAATATAGCTACAAAATGAGGCATAATGATGCAATATGTACGTACAGCAAGCCTAAATAGCATGTTAGCATCGATTAGCTTGCAGTCATGCCGTGCGCAAATATGTCTGATTAGCACATAAGTCAATAACATCAACAAAACTCACCTTTGTAATTTTGTTGACTTTATCGTTGGAAATGCATCTGCTTTGAGTGTCGCAGGATATCCACACATCTCTGTCGTAGCATCGCTACAGCAGATAGCGATGCTACGACAGAATAGAACAAACGAGGGACTTTCGCCTCGTTTGACACAGGTGCAACTTGAATCCTTCGATTGGTATGTGTTTGTTTGGCATTAAATGTGGGTGGAGAGAAAGGCTGGATGCAAATATAGCTACGAAATGAGGCATAATGATGCAATATGTACATACAGCTAGCCTAAATAGCATGTTAGCATCGGTTAACTTGCAGTCATGCCGTGCGCGAATGTGTCTGATTAGCACATAAGTCAATAACATCAACAAAACTCACCTTTGTGATTTCGTTGACTTTGTTGGAAATGCATCTGCTTTGAGTGTCGCAGGATATCCACACATCTCTGTCGTAGTATCGCTATCGTCGGTAGCGATGCTACGACACAACAGAACAAACGAGGGACTTTCGCCTCGTTTGACACAGGTGCAACTTGAATCATTCGATTGGTATGTGTTTGTTTGGCATTAAATGTGGGTGGAGGTAAAGGCTGGATGCAAATATAGCTACGAAATGAGGCATAATGATGCAATATGTACATACAGCTAGCTTAAATAGCATGTTAGAATCGATTAACTTGCAGTCATGCCGTGCACAAATATGTCTGAATAGCACATAAGTCAATAACATCAACAAAACTCACCTTTGTGATTTCGTTGACTTTATTGTTGGAAATGCATCTGCTTTGAATGTCGCAGGATATCCACACATCTCTGCTATCGTCGGCAGCGATGCTACAACAAAACAGAACAAACGACGGACTTTCGCCTCGTTTTACACAGGTGCAACTTGAATCCGTCGATTGGTATGTGTTTGTTTGGCATTAAATGTGGGTGGAGGTAAAGGCTGGATGCAAATATAGCTACAAATGAGGCATAATGATGCAATATGTACATACAGCTAGCCTAAATAACATGTTAGCATCGATTAGCATGCCGTGCTAATCGATGCACACTCCACGTAAGTCAACTTGAATCCGTCCCTGTTCTTGTTGTTACACCCTCCGACAACACACCAACGAGGCCTGATGTCTCAGAGTTATGGAAAACAGTCTAAAAAACGGAAAATAACAGAGCTTATTTGACTTGGTGTGTGTATTGTGTTTGAGAAAATGGCGGATTGCTTCCTGTTGCTCCAACAGCGAACAATTGAAAGGCGTTTTAATCGCAAAATTCACCCTTTTAGTGTTCGGAAATCCGTTAAAAAAACACATATGGTCTTTTTTCTGCAGCATCAAGGTATATATTGACGCTTAAATAGGTCTGGTGATAATGTTCCCCTTTAATGTTTCCCAGCCTAAAATAACCTAATATTTAAATTCACTCGAAAGGATTGAAATGCACACTTCTCGAATATTAAATAGGAATGTATGTAACGGGTTCTTTTGAAATCATGAATAGTTTGCAAAAAAAAAAAAAAAAAGAACATTCCCCGATTGAAGTGCACATTAAGAAGCAGCTCACCTCACTGAAGGTGAGGACTAAAAATAGAATGTTTGTGTGAGCAGAAACTCTCAGGAATTGCATAAAACTTGAAGTATTTCCTGCACGTCCGAGGGGAAACGAGGATAGAGGTGACGGCTACGCTCGTGTTGTTGCTCTAAAGCACGTTGGACAGATGGCCATGACTTCGACAGCTTCAGCTCTGATTAACGAATCCCTTTTTTATCGTGTTTTTATTAGGTCTGTCAAAATCAATGAGATAACTCATGTGATTAATGACAAATAATATTGCATTAATCATGAACACACTTGGATTAATCATGACATCTTTTTTTAATTGTACAAGCCCTTTTACCTTTCCTACACTGTCAGTGATTGTGGTTAATCTGTTAAAAAAAAAAGCATTTGAGTGCCCTAGTTTTTATAAATATTCCTGTTTAAAATCAATTTTAAATGGCAGACAAGAGGATGTCATTAAATTAGACACGGGTTACATGTTTTATTAAGAAGCAAAGTGCCGGAACATTTACGAGTCCATTTGAACTAATATGAAAAGCTATTTAGCCATAAAAAGACCAGATATTATTCTATTTTTCAAACCTGCATTGATGTCCTTCACAGAAGCATCATGGTGTAAGATCTCATTTGTTTTGCATTGGCATTTTGTTCCTCAATGTCTTGAAAAAAGCAATTTGACAGTAGATGGCAGTCAAACATAAGAGATAAGTGTAGACTGCACCGTTTGATGTGCTTTAACATACGTGTCATATTCTGGTTTTGTTTCTGTTTTGTTATCATTCGACGTCGTTGGTTCCCGGTGGCACTTCCTGTTTGGTTTCTGTTGTCATGGTTACTCATTTAGTGTCACCCGTTTCTTGTTTGTCGTCACGCACCTGATTTGATTAGTTATCTCCTTATTTAAGAGCGCCCTTGTCTGTCATTCGTTCTCGGACTATAGTTTGCTTCACGCAACAAGTGACATCTCTCTTCCCGCATTGTGGTAGCTATCTTTTTTTCACCCTACTAGCTTCCATGCTATTTTGTTTGTTTACTTGTCCCTAGTTTACACACTAGCGCTTTCTGTTCATTCTAGCTTCCACGCTAGTTCTGTTTGCTTTGTGTTTAGTGCCTATGTGCCAGTATTTCTGTTATTAGTTTGTTCTTGTAGTTAGGAATAAATCATCATTCCTAGCTTAACGCTGTGTTCCATCTCTGCTGCACCACGAGAATGCAAACACACGCCACGATGCCACCCAGACGTCTCAATACGAGTATTTTTATGGTGTGTGTATAAGTTAAGACATATTATTTGGTGGGGGTTTTTTTCACAATATTATGCAAAATCAACTTTTCTTAACTTCTGATACCCGCTGATCTGTATTTGGGATCTGCATAAATCCTGAAAAATTGCGCAGGTCCGCTTTTGTAGTCTGTGCCGACACCGTAGTTGATAAGATCCTCCTTTTTGTCCATCAATCAATCAATCAATCAATTTTTATTTATATAGCCCTAAATCACAAGTGTCTCAAAGGGCTGCACAAACCACAACGAAATCCTCGGTAGAGCCCACATAAAGGCAAGGAAAAACTCACCACAGTGGGACGTTGGTGACAGTGACAATCAATCAATCAATGTTTACTTATATAGCCCTAAATCACTAGTGTCTCGATAATGAGAAACCTTGGAGAGGACTGCATATGTGGGCAACCCCCCCCCCCCCCTCCCCCCTAGGGGACCAAAAGCAATTGATAGTGAAGGACTAGAAAAAAAATTAAAAAAATAAAATAAAAAATAAAAAGCCACGGCTCCGGGCAGATGTAATTAGACACATTTACTAGGATAATTCTGGAAGATCCCTTATCTGCTTATTGTTTTAATAGTGTTTTAGTGAGATTGTAAAGACATACCTCAAAGTCGGATGGCTGCGGCGTACACGCATAGCTCGGTTGGTAGAGTGGCCGCGCTAGCAACTTGAGGGTTGCAGGTTCGATTCCCGCTTGTGCCATCCTAGTTACTGCCGTTGTGTCCTTGGGCAAGACACTTTACCCACCTGCTCCCAGTGCCACCCACACTGGTTTAAATGTAACTTAGATATTGGGTGTCACTATGTAATGCGCTTTGAGTCATTTGAGAAAAGCGCTATATAAATATAATTCAATTCACTTCACTTCATTTATCAATCAATCAATCAATCAATGTTTATTTATACAGCCCCAAATCACAAATGTCTCAAAGGACTGCACAAATCATTACGACTACAACATCCTCGGAAGAACCCACAAAAGGGCAAGGAAAACTCACACCCAGTGGGCAGGGAGAATTCACATCCAGTGGGACGCCAGTGACAATGCTGACTATGAGAAACCTTGGAGAGGACCTCAGATGTGGGCAACCCCCCCCCCCCCCCCTCTAGGGGACCGAAAGCAATGGATGTCGAGCGGGTCTAACATGATACTGTGAAAGTTCAATCCATAGTGGCTCCAACACAGCCGCGAGAGTTCAGTTCAAAGCGGATCCAAGACAGCAGCGAGAGTCCCGTCCATAGGAGACCATCTCAAGCGGAGGCGGATCAGCAGCGTAGAGATGTCCCCAATCGATACAGGCGAGCGGTCCATCCTGGGTCCTGACGAGCGGTCCATCCTGGGTCTCGACTCTGGACAGCCAGTACTTCATCCATGGCCACCGGACCGGACCCCCTCCACAAGGGAGGGGGGGACATAGGAGAAGGAAAAGAAGCGGCAGATCAACTAGTCTAAAAAGGAGGTCTATTTAAAGGCTAGAGTATACAGATGAGTTTTAAGGTGAGACTTAAATGCTTCTACTGAGGTAGCATCTCGAACTGTTACCGGGAGGGCATTCCAGAGTACTGGAGCCCGAACGGAAATCAACAACATCCAGAAACGCCGCCGGCTTCTCTGGTAGTCTGCTGAAAATGATGGAAAGTGGGACACTACACAGCAACTGGCGCTGTGGTCAAAGTTGTAATTGCCACAAATCAAATTTGTCACGTTTCGTGTGTAGGGTAAACCACGAAGGATCGGGTTATATGAATCCCTTTCGTACTGCCGTGAAGCCCCAATATTTGTAGCACGATGTTTGGACGGACAACTGCATTGACAATAACAACTCAAATAGTTCATAACACAGCATTTTATTTCATTCTGATGAATGTGTTTGGTAAATGTTGGCATTATGTAGGATATTGAAAAAAAAAACATGATAATGGCAAGGGACAGTTTATTTATAGAGCACAATTTGTACGCAAAGCAATTAAATGCTTTACCAATGCATAAAATTACAAAGAGGCGAATAAAAGCATGGATAAAAATAAAATCATCATAAGAATAATTATGAACTAAATCCACGAAGGGGAGATAAAATATATTCAGTCTTTATATGCACAATTAAATAAAAATCTGCCTGGATTTGAACCATGCCAACATCCTCTGGAAGACTATTCCAGATTTTAGGAGCATAAAACTTAAATAACAAAAAGTCGTTTTCAAACATAATGGGATTGTTGACCTATTTAACCAGGGAAGAACAGTATTGATTTTAAATTACAACAGGGCATGAGAATGCTGAGGTAGCTGAGGTTAAAGACCACCGCGTTCCTTTTCATCGCTCCGCCAGACACACTTTTAACCAATCATCTTTCCATTTGCAGGGACTATATCTTTGTCAAGGACACAATCTTTCGGGTTTGTTGGAGTCAAAGGTCAAATATGGGTACCTGTGCTTTCCCTAATCTAATTTTCACTGCAAAGCTGCATCTTTGGTACTGTCTGACGCAGGGATGGGTGACGTTCACATTTGAACCGATACAGTACCAATTACCGGTACTTGGTAATTGACACTGAGGTACCAAATGTCTGTACTTTTGTGTGTGTTAATAAAAAGACAACATCTATTCTTTTATCCAGTTGTTATATCTCGTTTTAATATCATCAAATTATCATTTGTAAGTCTGACATTACAACTACCAGTCCAAGACATTGGATTTTTGTTGTTGTTGCTCCCTAAAAAGTGTTAATACTGTAAGTATTGTTCTTATCACACACCAGCTTTTATATTGTAACATGCAACTTAGTTGTAGTTTTCGTTAACAAATTTGTAAGTGTAAAATCGCTAATGCTAATCAGTAGCATGTCAATAGCAAAGCCAATGTACACTATATTGCCAAAAGTATTTGGCCAGCCATCCAAATAATGAGAATCAGGTGCCCTACTCACTTCACGGTCCATAATATCACCAAAAGGTTCAGAGAATCTGGAAAAATCACTCCACGTAAGCGGCATGGCCAGAAACCAACATTGAATGACCGTGACCGTCAATCCCTGTATCAAAAACTGACATTAATCGCAAAAGGATATCACCACATGGGCTCACGAACACTTCAGAAAACCACTGACACTAAATACAGTTTGTTGCTACATCTGTAAGTGCAAGTTAAAGCTCTACTATGCAAAGTGAAAGCCATTTATCAACAACATCCAGAAACGCCACCGGTTTCTCTGGTAGTCTGCTGAAAATGATGGAAAGTGGCACTCTACACAGCAGTAGCATGTCAATAGCAAAGCCAATGTACACTATATTGCCAAAAGTATTTGGCCAGCCATCCAAATAATGAGAATCAGGTGCCCTACTCACTTCGCGGTCCATAATATCACCAAAAGGTTCAGAGAATCTGGAAAAAACACTCCACGTAAGCGGCATGGCCAGAAACCAACATTGACTGCCCGTGACTGTCAATCCGTGTATCAAAAACCGACATTAATCTCAAAAGGATATCACCACATGGGCTCACGAACACTTCAGAAATCACTGTCACTAAATACAGTTTGTCGCTACATCTGTAAGTGCAAGTTATAGCTCTACTATGCAAAGTGAAAGCCATTTATCAACAACATCCAGAAACCCCGCCGGCTTCCCTGGTAGTCTGCTGAAAATGATGGAAAGTGGCACTCTACACAGCAGTAACATGTCAATAGCAAAGCCAATGTACACTATATTGCCAAAAGTATTTGGCCAGCCATCCAAATAATGACAATCAGGTGCCCCACTCACTTCGCGGTCCATAATATCATCAAAAGGTTCAGAGAATCTGGAAAAATCACTCCACCTAAGCGGCATGGCCGGAAACCAACATTGAATGACCGTGACCATCAATCCCTGTATCAAAAACCGACATTAATCTCAAAAGGATATCACTACATGGGCTCAGGAACACTTCAGAAAACCACTAACTAAATACAGTTTGTCGCTACATCTGTAAGTGCAAGTTAAAGCTCTACTATGCAAAGTGAAAGCCATTTATCAACAACATCCAGAAACGCCGCCGGCTTCTCTGGTAGTCTGCTGAAAATGATGGAAAGGGGCACTCTACACAACAGTAGCATGTCAATAGCAAAGCCAATGTGCACTATATTGCCAAAAAGAATTTGGCCAGCCATCCAAATAATCAGAATCAGGTGCCCTACTCACTTCGCGGTCCATATTATCACCAAAAGGTTCAAAAAATCTGGAAAAATCACTCCACATAAGCGGCATGGCTAGAAACCAACATTGAATGACCGTGACCATCAATCCCTGTATCAAAAACCGACATTAATCTCAAAAGGATATCACCACATGGGCTCACGAACACTTCAGAAAACCACTGTCACTAAATACAGTTTGTCGCTACATCTGTAAGTGCAAGTTAAAGCTCTACTATGCAAAGTGAAAGCCATTTATCAACAACATCCAGAAACGCCGCCGGCTTCTCTGGTAGTCTTCTGAAAATGATGGAAAGTGGCACTCTACACAGCAGTAGCAAGGTAATAGCAAAGCCAATGTACACTATATTGCCAAAAGTATTTGGCCAGCCATCCAAATAATGAGAATCAGGTGCCCTACTCATTTTGCGGTCCATAATACCATCAAAAAGTTCAGAGAATCTGGAAAAATCACTCCACGTAAGCGGCATGGCCGGAAACCAACATTGAATGACCGTGACCGTCAATCCCTGTATCAAAAACCGACATTAATCTCAAAAGGATATCACCACATGGGCTCACGGACACTTCAGAAAATCACTGTCACTAAATACAGTTTGTCGCTACATCTGTAAGTGCATGTTAAAGCTCTACTATGCAAAGTTTAAGCCATTTATCAACAACATCCAGAAACGCCGCCGGCTTCTCTGGTAGTCTGCTGAAAATGATGGAAAGGGGCACTCTACACAGCAGTAGCATGTCAATAGCAAAGCCAATGTACACTATATTGCCAAAAGTATTTGGCCAGCCATCCAAATAATGACAATCAGGTGCCCTACTCACTTCACGGTCCATATCACCAAAAGGTTCAGAGAATCTGGAAAAATCACTCCACGTAAGCGGCATGGCCAGAAACCAACATTGAATGACCGTGACCGTCAATCCCTGTATCAAAAACCGACATTAATCTCAAAAGGATATCACCACATGCGCTCACGGACACTTCAGAAAATCACTGTCACTAAATACAGTTTGTCGCTACATCTGTAAGTGCAAGTTAAAGCTCTACTATGCAAAGTGAAAGCCATTTATCAACAACATCCAGAAACGCCGCCGGCTTCTCTGGCAGTCTGCTGAAAATGATGGAAAGTGGCACTCTACACAGCAGTAGCATGTCAATAGCAAAGCCAATGTACACCATATTGCCAAAAGTGACCATCGTAACTAATTATAAACCCTGTTCCCATATGAGTTGGGAAATTTTGTTGGATTTAAATATAAACGGAATACAATGATTTGCAAATCCTTTTCAATTCATATTCGATTGAATGCACTACAAAGACAAGATATTTAATGCTCAAACTCATAAACTTTTTTTTTGCAAATAATAGTTAACTTGGAATTTCATGGCTGCAACACGTGCCAAAGTAGTTGGGAAAGGGCATGTTCACCACTGTGTTACATCACTTTTTCTTTTAACAACACTCAAACGTTTGGGAACTGAGGAAACTAATTGTTGAAGCTTTGAAAGTGGAATTCTTTCCAATTCTTGTTTTATGTAGAGCTTCAGTCGTTCAACAGTCGAGGGTCATAATGCGCCACACACTTTCGATGGGAGACAGGTCTGGACTGCAAGCGGGCCAGGAGAGTACCCACACTCTATTTTTACGAAGCCACGCTGTTGTGACACTTGTCTTGCTGAAATAAGCAGGGGCGTCCATGATAACGTTGCTTGGATGACAACATATGTTGTTCCAAAACCTGTATGGACCTTTCAGCATTAATGGTGCCTTCACAGATGTGTAAGTTACCCATGCCTTGGGCACTAATACACCCCCATACCATCACACATGCTGGCTTTTCAACTTTGCACCTATAACAATCCGAATGGTTATGTTCCTCTTTGTTCTGGAGGACACCACATCTTCTGTTTCCAAATATAATGTGAAATGTGGACTCGTCAGACCACAGAACACCTTTCCACTTCGCATCAGTTCATCTCAGGTAAGCTCGGGCCCAGCCAAGCCGGCGACGTTTCAGGATATTGTTGATAAATGGGTTTGGCTTTGCATAGTAGAGTTTTAACTTGCACTTACAGATGTAGCGACCAACTGTAGTGACTGGCAGTTATTTTATGAAGTGTTCCTGAGCCCGTGTGGTGATATCTTTTACACACTGATGTCGGTTTTTGATGCAGTACCGCCTGAGGGATCAAAAGTCTGTAATATCATCGCTTACGTGCAGTGATTTCTCCAGATTCTCTGAACTTTTTGATGATTTTACGGACCGTAGATGTGAAAATCCCTAAATTCTTTGCAATAGTTCGTTGAGAAATGTTGTTCTAAAACTGTTTGACGATTTGCTTACAAAGTGGTGACTCTCGCCCAATCCCTGTTTGTGAATTACTTAGCATTTCATGGAAGCCGCTTTTATACCCAATCATGGCACCCACCTGTTCCTAATTAGCCTGCACACCTGTGGGGTGTTCCATATAAGTGTTTGATGAGCATTCCTTAACTTTATCAGTATTTTTTGCAGCCTTTCTCAACTTTTTTGTCACGTTTTGCTGGCATCAAATTCTAAAGTTAATGATTATTTGCAAAAAAAATTTTTTAGCAGTTTGAACATCAAATATGTTGTCTTTGTAGCATATTCAACTGAATATGGGTTGAAAATGATTTGCAAATAATTGAATTCCGTTTATATTTACATCTAACACAATTTCCCTACTCATATGGAAACGGGGCTGGTAGATTACCATAGTAACTAGTATATCATTCATCCATCCATCCATCCATTTTTCTACAGCCTATTCCCTTTGGGGTCGCGGGGGGCGCTGGTGCCTATCTCAGCTACAATCGGGCGGAAGGCGGGGTACACCCTGGACAAGTCGCCACCTCATCGCAGGGGCCAACACAGATAGACAGACAACATTCACACACTAGGGCCAATTTAGTGTTGCCAATCAACCGATTCAAAAGCGCAGATTCCGACCATTGAAATACTTTTCATAGTCAAGACTTACGGTCATTAGAAAACATCATAATGAGGGTTACACTTTCCATCTTAAAGATCTACAAAATTTATTTGGAAATGTCTGGCGGGCCAGGTTGAAAAGCTTAATGGGCCTTAATTTGCCCAGGTCTGGTTTAAGTGAATCGGCAGGATTCGGTCATTGCCCCCCCCCCCCCCCCCCCAAAAAAAAAGTACCGGATTTGGTACCCATCCCTAGTCTGTATACAGTTTTCTGGGCTAAGGACAGGTGACAAATCTTTGGTTTCTTTTTCCTCACTTGACACATTTTCATTTTGATTATTCCTGTCAGAACTAGAGTCTGAAGACAAGATTTTCAGTGGGCCTTAATGAAGTAGAAACACAAGCCCTGAATGTGACAGCCAACACCCTGACAGAGAGTGGCCACCTGACGCAGAACTCAATTTCGCAGCTCTTTGAGGTCTGAAGAGGCAGACGTACCTGCCGACTCGTCAGGGTGACGGCGGCATTACCGCTGTAGGTACAAAAGCTTTGAGCCCGTTTGCCAATGTTCGCCGCTTCATCATTAAACGCCTCCACGGGTCATCCGACACCAACATCTGTTGGGTTGGAAGAAGATCAGCTGCCTGATTTTGCTCTCGTATATTCATTTAGTGTCATTACAGCCACCTGCAACCTTTCAAATCTGACTAGAACGTAGTCGCCTTGAGTGGCGTTAACAACGTTAATAATTTTTACGAACCCCGTTTCCACTGGAGTTGGGAAATTGTGTTGGATAAATGGCTTTCACTATGCAAAGTGAAAGCCATTTATCAACAACATCCAGAAACGCCGCCGGCTTCTCTAGTAGTCTGCTGAAAATGATGGAAAGTGGCACTCTACACAGCAGTAGCATGTCAATAGCAAAGCCAATGTACACCATCATAACTAATTAAAAACCCCGTTTCCATATGAGTTGGGAAATTGTGTTGGATTTAAATATAAACGGAATACAATGATTTGCAAATCATTTTCAACCCATATTCAGTTGAACGCGCTACAAAGACAAGATATTTGATGTTCAAACTCATACACTTTATTTTTTTCTTTTAAATGTGCCTTATAATCTGTCAAAGATTAAATTCTGTTTTGTAAAAGATGATAAAGGCCTATCTATCTATCTATCACACACCTTTTAAAACTTTTCGATCATCCTCTTTATGTTCAGGCTCAAAAATGTAAGGTTTTAGATCATTTGTTGTCTCTCATGTTTCTGTGAAATCAATAGGCCACCGTATGCTTAAAATGAGCCAAATACGTAAATATTTAACTTTACTCCATTAATATAAACATACAATGTGTATATTAAACGATGATGGAGGTGTTTGGATGTTTTTTTATAGACCGCTTTATAGGCGGAAAAGAGCTCCATTGTTGGCTGACTTTTGCGAGCGTTAATTTACTGTTTAGAATGCATTAAAAAAAAAGGAAAAACAAATGTGTACTAGTCAAGTCGGCATTCAAGTGAGAGTAGACTTTGTCCAGTAAATGATTGTTGTATTATGTTGGTAGTTTTTATTTAGTGTTAGCAATAATGCTACATGATTAAACGTTCATTCAGACTGCCTTGACATTAACAAATATAGATGAACACTGTTGCATCATCTTTTATATTTTACATTTTGTGTCTATGTTCGATTTGTTTTATTTTTTATCTCGTATTGTTCTGTCCAGTAACCTTGTCTTAAAGTCCGTCAAATATTAATTTCTGTTTTGTAACAGAAGATAAAGGCCTATCTATCTATCTATCTATCACACACCTTTTAAAACGTTTCGATCATCCTCTTTATGTTCAGGCTCAAAAATGTAAGGTTTTAGATCATTTGTTGTCTCTCATGCTTCTGTGAAATCAATAGGCCACCGTATGCTTAAAATGAGCCAAATACGTAAATATTTAACTTTACTCCATTAATATAAACATACAATGTGTATATTATATGATGATGGAGGTGTTTGGATGTTTTTTTTTAGACCGCTTTATAGGCGGAAAAGAGCTCCATTGTTGGCTGACTTTTGCGAGCGTTAATTTACTGTTTAGAATGCATTAAAAAAAAGAAAAACAAATGTGTACTAGTCAAGTCAGCATTCAAGTGAGAGCAGACTTTGTACAGTAAATGATTGTTGTATTATGTTGGTAGTTTTTATTTAGTGTTAGCAATAATGCTACATGATGATTAAACATTCATTCTGACTGCCATTGACACTAACAAATATAGATGAACACTGTTGCATCATCTTTTGTATTTTACATTTTGTGTCTATGTTCGATTTGTTTTATTTTTCATATTGTATTGTTCTGTCCAGTAACCTTGTCTTAAAGTCCGTCAAATATTAATTTCTGTTTTGTAACAGATGATAAAGGCCTATCTATCTATCTATCACACACCTTTTAAAACTTTTCGATCATCCTCTTTATGTTCAGGCTCAAAAATTTAAGGTTTTAGATCATTTGTTGTCTCTCTTGCTTCTGTGAAATCAATAGGCCACTGTATGCTTAAAATGAGCCAAATACGTAAATATTTAACTTTACTCCATTAATATAAACATACAATGTGTATATTAAATGATGATTGAGGTGTTTGGATGTTTTTTTTAGACCGCTGTATAGGTGGAAAAGAGCTCCATTGTTGGCTGACTTTTGCGAGCGTTAATTTACTGTTTAGAATGCATTAAAAAAAAAGAAAAAAAATGTGTACTAGTCAAGTCGGCATTCAAGTGAGAGCAGACTTTGTACAGTAAATGATTGTTGTATTATGTTGGTAGTTTTTATTTAGTGTTAGCAATAATGCTACATGATGATTAAACGTTCATTCTGACTGCCATTGACACTTTAACAAAAATAGATGAACACTCTTGCATCATCTTTTATATTTTACATTTTGTGTCTATGTTCGATTTGTTTTATTTTTCATCTCGTATTGTTCTGTCCAGTAACCTTGTCTTAAAGTCCGTCAAATATTAATTTCTGTTTTGTAACAGATGATAAAGGCCTATCTATCTATCTATCACACACTTTTTAAAACTTTTCGATCATCCTCTTTATGTTCAGGCTCAAAAATGTAAGGTTTTAGATCATTTGTTGTCTCTCATGTTTCTGTGAAATCAATAGGCCACCGTATGCTTAAAATGAGCCTAATACATAAATATTTAACTTTACTCCATTAATATAAACATACAATGTGTATATTAAACGATGATTGAGGTGTTTGGATGTTTTTTTTTAGACCGCTTTATAGGCGGAAAAGAGCTCCATTGTTGGCTGACTTTTGCGAGCATTAATTTACTGTTTAGAATGCATTAAAAAAAAGAAAAACAAATGTGTACTAGTCAAGTCGGCATTCAAGTGAGAGCAGACTTTGTACAGTAAATGATTGTTGTATTATGTTGGTAGTTTTTATTTAGTGTTAGCAATACTGCTACATGATGATTAAACATTCATTCTGACTGCCATTGACACTAACAAATATAGATGAACACTGTTGCATCATCTTTTAAATTTTACATTTTGTGTCTATGTTCGATTTGTTTTATTTTTCATATCGTATTGTTCTGTCCAGTAACCTTGTCTTAAAGTCCGTCAAATATTAATTTCTGTTTTGTAACAGAAGATAAAGGCCTATCTATGTATCTATCACACACCTTTTAAAACTTTTCGATTATCCTCTTTATGTTCAGGCTCAAAAATTTAAGGTTTTAGATCATTTGTTGTCTCTCATACTTCTGTGAAATCAATAGGCCACTGTATGCTTAAAATGAGCCAAATACGTAAAAATTTAACTTTACTCCATTAATATAAACTGACAATGTGTATATTAAACGATGATGGAGGTGTTTGGATGTTTTTTTTAGACCGCTTTATAGGCGGAAAAGAGCTCCATTGTTGGCTGACTTTTGCGAGCGTTCATTTACTGTTTAGAATGCATTAAAAAAAAGAAAAACAAATGTGTACTAGTCAAGTCGGCATTCAAGTGAGAGCAGACTTTGTACAGTAAATGATAATTGTATTATGTTGGTAGTTTATATTTAGTGTTAGCAATAATGCTAAATGATGATTAAACGTTCATTCTGACTGCCATTGACACTAACAAATATAGAGGAACACTGTTGCATGATCTTTTATATTTTACATTTTGTGTCTATGTTCGATTTGTTTTATTTTTCATCTCGTATTGTTCTGTCCAGTAACCTTGTCTTAAAGTCCGTCAAATATTAATTTCTGTTTTGTAACAGAAGATAAAGGCCTATCTATCAATCTATCACACACCTTTTAAAACTTTTCGATCATCCTCTTTATGTTCAGGCTCAAAAATGTAAGGTTTTAGATCATTGGTTGTCTCTCATGTTTCTGTGAAATCAATAGGCCACTGTATGCTTAAAATGAGCCAAATACGTAAATATTTAACTTTACTCCATTAATATAAACTTACAATGTGTATATTAAACGATGATTGAGGTGTTTGGATGTTTTTTTTAGACCGCTTTATAGGCGGAAAAGAGCTCCATTGTTGGCTGACTTTTGCGAGCGTTAATTTACTGTTTAGAATGCATTAATAAAAAGAAAAAACAAATGTGTACTAGTCAAGTCGGCATTCAAGTGAGAGCAGACTTTGTACAGTAAATGATTGTTGTATTATGTTGGTAGTTTTTATTTAGTGTTAGCAATAATGCTACATGATGATTAAACTTTCATTCCGACTGCCATTAACACTAACATAAATAGATGAACACTGTTGCACCATCTTTTATATTTTACATTTTGTGTCTATGTTTTAATTGTTTTATTTTTATTTCTGTCCAGTAACCTTGTCTTAGAGTCTGTCGAAGATTAATTTCTGTTTTGTAACAGACGATTAAAGTGTATCTATTTATCCGTCACACAGGTTTTAAAACTATTTAATCATCCTCTTTATATTCAGCCTCAAAAATGTAAGGTTTTAGATCATTGGTTATCTTTCATGCATCTGTGAAATTGATACGCCGCTGCATGCTTAAAATGAGCAAAAATATGTAAATATTACATGTTACTACATTACATATACACTTATATTGTGTATATTAAACAATGGTGTTTGGATACTTTTAGAGCGCTTTATAGGTGGAAACGAGTTCCATTGTTAGCTGACTATAGCTAGAATTAATATACTCTTTAGAATGCATTAAAAAAAAATTGTGAATGATAGACAACATAAAGAAAAATGTGTTGGTACCTTTCTGTACCAAACCTACCGAAAAAGCTAAATATAAATAAATGTACTGTTACACTTCTTATTTATATATATATATTTTTTATTTATTTTGACCTGTCAAGCCACTCAGACAAATCATATTGTTGATGAAGATGCCCATTTGACTTTATCAAATGGATTTAAATTAATAGTTGGTGCAGTCGGACCGGAGGAGGAGGAGATAGAAAGTGAAAAAAAGGAAGACAGAGGGGGAAATTGCAAGGACAAGAGAGGAATTAGACGGAGAGACAACAACAGCAAGCACAACAATAACAATAACAACAACAACAGCAAATAGGATATGTACAGATAAGATGATAAAAGTGATAGCAAAGAAGCAATTAGTGAAATAACGGGCATTTTTACACCACAAATTTCGCAATACAACTACCAATGAAAATAGTACTACTGATAATGATTAATAACAATAATTTACCTCCATCATCAACAATACAATTCATCAAATGCAACAATACACATGTTATTTTTTTCATTTTGATTTCTATTTATTGTTTAAATTTGTTTTACCCTTTAAAATCGTTTTTAATCATATTTATTTTCATATAGTTTTTATATTGGTTTTATTTTTTATTCGGTCATTGGTGGAGCTAAGGATAATATTTGTTGAATATTGTTTTTAATATTGTTGTGCAGCACTTTGGAAACACTTATATTGCCTAAATGTGCTAAATAAATAAAGCGGGTTATGTGTTGATAGCTTGAAATTCAAAAGAAAGCAGATTAATGGAGGGGAAGAAAGAGAAGCCGACGATATTAACCTTGTAGATTGTTGTAGAAACACGAGGTTAAGCTTTGTCAGTGTGCCATGTGTTACCCAATTTCCCGTAGAGCAACAATGTTAATATATGTTTGATGAAACGTGATTATATGCATGAGTGTATGTATGTACAAACCCCGTTTCCATATGAGTTGGGAATTAGTGTTGGATGTAAATATAAACAGAATACAATGATTTGCAAATCATTTTCAACCCATATTCAGTTGAATGTGCTACAAAGACAAAACATTTGATGTTCAAACTCAAACCTTATTTTTATTTTTTTTGCAAATGATAATTAACTTAGAGTTTCATGGCTGCAACATGTACCAAAGTAGTTGGGAAAGGGCATGTTCACCACTGTTACATTACTTTTTCTTTTAAAAACACTCAATAAATGTTTGGTAACTGAGTAAACTAATTGTTGAAGCTTTGAAAGTGGAATTCTTTCCCATTCTTGTTTTATGTAGAGCTTCAGTCGTTCAACAGTCGATTTTACGCTTCATAATGTGTCACATATGTCACATTCAAAACGCATTGTGATGCGCGGAGATATCACCTCAGGATGCAGTGGGCCCAGACAGGCATGATTGCATGTAAGAATTTGATTTATTATACAAAAATAAAAGAACACTAGAGGGACGCGGGAGCTGAACCGTAGAGCGTAGGGCGAGACTGTGACTAAGTGTGCAGCTCCATGCGTTGTCCTCATGAGCTAAATTGAACTCTGTCTCTGCAAGGTTCTTTGCTTCTTGTCTGATTAGTAGATGTCATTAGTGTTTGAACATGACAATTATAAATTAAAATTACAGTTTTGAACCTGACAAAACTGTCATTTCCATAAAACCCATTTTAAGATATTCAACACTCGAAAGTGAATGTGTCACGTTTCATGTGTCAGGTCAACATGCGACGAATGGAGCCATACGAATCTTGTTCCTACTCCGGGTCCCGAACTGTGCAGTAGGTGTCAAGTTATCAGCATGAGCCCACAAAGTAAAGGCGTGCCGGAGCGCACAAAAAGCTAAAGCTAATAGCTAGCACTCGAGTCCAAATAAGTGTCACAGAAGCGCGTGTCAAGCGCAGAGAAGCTAAGGCGTAACTTAGCATAGAACAGACAAGGCAGAGAAAACCAAACGTGACAGTTGCGCGTAGCAAACCATGAGCCAAGACCGAACTGAGGTACAAAGCAGTCTTAAATACTAAAGTAAACAATTGCCGTCAGGTGTGCGTCGAAAAACATAGCGGGTGGAACAAATGAGAAACCATGGCAATGAAATAAAACAGGAAGTGCAACACTCAGAGTCTAAAATTAATAATCAAAACACAAATAAGGACTCAAATATAGACAAAAGATGTAATCCGGGAATCGGATAACAACAACATATTTTCGATGGGAGACAGGTCTGGACTGAAGGCGGGCCAGGAAATTACCCGCACTCTTTTACTACAAAGCAACGCTGTTGTAACACGTAACTTAGCATTGTCTTGCTGAAATAAACAGGGGCGTCCATGATAACGTTGCTTGGATGACAAATTATGTTGCTCCAAAACCTGTATGGACCTTTCAGCATTAATAGTGCCTTCACAGATGTGTAAGTTACCCATGCCTTGGGCACTAATACACCCCCATACCATCACAGATGTTGGCTTTTGAACTTTGCGCCTATAACATTCCGGCTGGTTATTTTCCTCTCTGTTCCAGAGGACACTACGTCCACAATTTCCAAATATAATTTGAATTGTGGACTCGTCAGACCACAATTTTCCACTTTGCATCAGTCCATCTTAGATGAGCTCGGGCCCTGCCAAGCCGGTGGCTTTTTTGGGTGTTGTTGATAAAAGGGTTTTGCTTTGCTTAGTAGTTTTAACTTGCACTTACAGATGTAGCGACCAACTGTAGTTACTGACGGTAGTTTTATGAAGTGGTCCTGAGCCCATGTGGCGATATCCTTTACACACTGACGTCGGTTTTTGATGCAGTACCACCTGAGGGATCAAAGGTCCGTAATATCATCGCTTACGTGCAGTGATTTCTCCAGATTCTCTGAATCTTTTGATGATTTGATTCTGTCCACTAAAGACGCTGAGATCATTATCCATGCGTTTGTTACGTCTCGTCTCGATTACTGTAACGTATTATTTTCGGTTTTCCCCATGTCTAGCATTAAAAGATCACAGTTGGTACAAATTGCGGCTGCTAGACTTTTGACAAGAACAAGAAAGTTTGATCACATTACGCCTGTACTGGCTCACCTGCACTGGCTTCCTGTGCACTTAAGATGTGACTTTAAGGTTTTACTACTTACGTATAAAATACTACACGGTCTAGCTCCATCCTATCTTGCCGATTGTATTGTACCATATGTCCCGGCAAGAAATCTGCGTTCAAAAGACTCCGGCTTATTAGTGATTCCTAGAGCCCAAAAAAAGTCTGCGGGCAATAGAGCGTTTTCCGTTCGGGCTCCAGTACTCTGGAATGCCCTCCTGGTAACAGTTCGAGATGCTACCTCAGTAGAAGCATATAAGTCTCACCTTAAAACTCATTTGTATACTCTAGCCTTTAAACAGACTCCCTTTTTAGACCAGTTGACCTGCCGTTTCTTTTCTTTTTCTCCTATGTCTCACTCTCCCTTGTGGAGGGGGTCCGGTCCGATCCAGTGGCCATGTACTGCTCGCCTGTGTATCGGCTGGGGACATCTCTGCGCTGCTGATCCGCCTCCGCTTGGGATGGTTTCCTGCTGGCTCCGCTGTGAACGGGACTCTCGCTGCTGTGTTGGCTCCGCTTTGGACTGGACTCTCGCGAATGTGTTGGATCCAATATGGATTGAACTTTCACAGTATCATGTTAAACCCGCTCGACATCCATTGCTTTCCTCCTCTCCAAGGTTCTCATAGTCATCATTGTCACCGACGTCCCACTGGGTATGAGTTTTCCTTGCCCTTATGTGGGCCTACCGAGGATGTCGTAGTGGTTCGTGTTGTGGTTCGTGCAGCCCTTTGAGACACTAGTGATTTAGCGCTATATAAGTAAACATTGATTGATTGATTGATTGATTTTACGGACCGTATATGGTAAAATCCTTAAATTCCTTGCAATAGCTCGTTGAGAAATGTTGTTCTAAAACAATTTGCTTACAAATTGGTGACCCTCGCCCCATCCTTGTTTGTGAATTACTTAGCATTTCATGGAAGCTGCTTCTATACCCAATCATTGCAACCCTCATGTTCCCTATTAGCCTGCAGACCTGTGGGATGTTCCATATAAGTGTTTGATGAGCATTCCTCAACTTTATCAGCATTCATTGCCACCTTTCCCAACTTCTTAGTCACGTGTTGCTGGTATTAAATTCTAAAGTTAATGATTATTTGCTAAAAAAAAAAAATGTTTATTAGTCTGAACATCAAATATGTTGTCTTTGTAGCATATTCAACTGAATATGGGTTAAAAATGATTTGCAAATCATTGTATCCCGTTTATATTTACATCTAAAAAAAATGTCCCAACTCATATGGAAACGGGTTTTGTATACCGTCGTTTTAAAGTCATTAAGTTTGCAACTCGGACTTCCCGCTACGTCTTTTTATTCTCTGGCAGACCAGGTGCGTGGGATTTTCCCGAGTTACGGTGCATACCAGCGAACAGATAGCACCACAAATAAATCAATGGGTAGCTATGTCTAATGGTGCAACATTTGTTATCCGCGGCATCAGAAGAGACATCTTGTATTGCTGCAGAACATGCTTTAAATTGATTCTATATGTACCGCTGGCTTCGCGATGAGATGATTTATGTTCACGCGAGCGGTGAAATTGATATGCTGCTCAAAGCGCGCCCTGCTTTGTTTGCAGAGTACTTCACGTTGTTTTGCTGGCGCGGAGGGATGAAGGGTTTATCCATCACGGTTGACAAATATCTCTCCAGCATTTGATCGTCACATGAAAGAGTGAAGCCTCTCCCTGGGCTCTGTGAAGCAGTGAAACTTGTGTGTGTGTGGGGGCGGGGCCTGTCTTGTCAGCACTAATTAAAGTCTTCAAAAAGTGCAGCTTTCCCGGAGTGCAGTGTCAATCGTTTTGAGGACTGTCTGACAGGGTCAACTGATCTGTTATGCAGTATGCGCACTTTTCGGGGCGGCGGGCTCTCAGGATGTGCCAAGGATAGCCTGAGAGCGCCATCACTCTTCACAAGACTCGTCGGTGACCCCTAAATGTCACTTGGCATCCCTGTTGGACTTCATCCGTGTTGCCTCTTAATAAGCAGACACAGGTGTAGGCAAGGAAATACCGCTTGAAACCACATGACTCCCTGTTTCTGTTTCTCATCTTTGCCTTATTCTGTTTTTTATTTTCCTATTTTAATGATGTTGGATCTGTGTTGTTGTTGGGGACAAACACTATGATGCATACAGCGGGGCAAAACAAGTATTTAGTCAGCCACCGATTGTGCAAGTTCTCCCACTTAAAATGATGACGGAGGTCTGTAATGTTCATCATAGGTACACTTCAACTGTGAGAGACAAAATAGGAAAAAAAAATCCAGGAATTCACATTTATTTGTAAATTATGGTGGAAAATAAGTATTTGGTCAACCATTCAAACCACTGATGGAAGGAGGTTTTGGCTCAAAAGCTCACGATACATGGCCCCATTAATTCGTTCCTTAACACGGATCAATCGTCCTGTCCCCTTAGCAGAAAAACAGCCCCAAAGCATGATGTTTCCACCCCCATGCTTTACAGTAGGTATGGTGTTCTTGGGATGCAACTCAGTATTCTTCTTCCTCCAAACACGACGAGTTGAGTTTATACCAAAATGGATACATGGATGATACAGCAGAGGATTGGGAGAATGTCATGTGGTCAGATGAAACCAAAATAGAACTTTTTGGTATAAACTCAACTTGTTGTGTTTGGAAGAAGAAGAATACTGAATTGCTCTCACAGACCTGTAACTTCTTCTTTAAGAAGCTCTTCTGTCCTCCACTCGTTACCTGTATTAATGGAACCTGTTTGAACTCGTTATCTGTATAAAAGACGCCTGTCCACAGCCTCAAACAGTCAGACTCCAAACTCCACTATGGCCAAGAACAAAGAGCTGTCGAAGGACACCAGGAAAAGAATTGTAGACCTGCACCAGATTAGGAAGAGTGATTCTACAATAGGCAAGCAGCTTGGTGTGAAAAAAATCAACTGTGGGAGTAATTTTCAGAAAATGGAAGACATACGAGACCACTGATAATCTCCCTTGATCTGGGTCTCCACGCAAGATCTCATCCTGTGGGGTCAAAATGATCATGAGAACTGTGAGCAAAAATCCCAGAACCACACGGGGGTACCTGGTGAATGACCTGCAGAGAGCTGGGACTAAAGTAACAAAGGTTACCATCAGTAACACACTACGCCGACATGGAATCAAATCCTGCAGTGCCAGACGTGTCCCCCTGCTTAAGCCAGTGCATGTCCAGGCACGTCTGAAGTTTGCCAGAGAGCACATGGGAGAATGCCATGTGGTCAGACGAAACCAAAATATAACATTTTGGTAGAAACTCAACTCGTCGTGTTTGGAGGAAGAGGAATACTGAATCGCATCCCAAGAACACCACACCTACTGTGAAGCATGGGGGTGGAAACATCATGCTTTGGGGCTGTTTTTCTGCTAAGGGGACAGGACGATTGATCCGTGTTAAGGAAAGAATGAATGGGGCTATGTATCGTGAGATTTTGAGCCAAAACCTCCTTCCATCAGTGAGAGCTTTGAATGGTTGACCAAATACCTATTTTCCACCATCATTTACAAATACATTCTTTAAAATTCCTACAATTTTAATTCCTGGATTTTTTTTTCACATTCTGTCTCTCACAGTTGAAGTGTACCTATGATGAAAATTACAGACCTCTGTCATCATTTTAAGTGGGAGAACTTGCACAATCGGTGGCTGACTAAATACTTTGTTACCCCACTGTACATTGGATAATAATCATTTTGTTAGAATAATCATGTATATATGATATATATATATATATATATGATATATATATATATATATATATATATATATATATATATATATATATATATTTCACACAACTTTAGCATGTTTAAAGTATGTTGCTACAGTTATTAGCTATTGTGCTTAAGCTGTGCTTTTTCTATCTGTGCAAGGACAAAAACGTCTTGTCTGAGCGGTGGCCTCAGCCGCAGATGTTATTTTTGTCTTAGCCCGCTAAACAGCCAAGGACTTCGAGGACCTCAACGAAGATAAGATGACAGCACGCAGACGAAGCAGAAACAAGGCAATCACAAGGCCCCAACACATTCCGTCACGTATTGTGCATACTGGACCTGCTTTGCATGATATATGTGACCACACGCCATCAGTGTGTGAATGTGTGTGTGAATGGGTGAAAGTTGAAATACTGTCAAAGAGCTTTGGGCTCCTTAAAAAGGGGTAGAAAAGCGCTATACAAGTACAACCATTTACTCCTTTTAGAGGCGGCCTCAGTGATGTTGACTGTGGAACTCCTGAATAAATAGAGGGACGTGGGAGCTGAACCGTAGAGCGTAGGGCGAGACTGTGACTAAGTGTGCAGCTCCATGCGTTCTCCTCATGAGCTAAATTGAACTCTGTCTCTGCATGGCTCTTTGCTTCCTGTCTGATTAATAGATGTCATCAGTGTTTGAACCTGACAATTATAAATTAAAATTACAGTTTTGAACCTGACAAAACTGTCATTTCCACAAAACCCATTTTAAGATATTCAACACTCGAAAGTGAATGTGTCACGTTTCATGTGTCAGGTCAACATGCGACGAATGGGGCCATGCGAATCTTGTTCCTACTCCGGGTCCCGAACTGTGCTGTAGGTGTCAAGTTATCAGCATGAGCCCACATTTTATAGCATCAACCTTGGTAAGCTTGCGCCCTTCCACTTTTTTTTTTTTTTTTTTTAAGTACAGAGAAGATTCCGTTGACTTACTGACTCAAGGTCCGCTGAAAAACAACCTTGTTTACCGACAAGACTATCTCTCCCCGCCGCTACTGTACAACCCAGTTTGTGGGCTTACTGTTATATTTAAGTGGGTCAAAAAAAAAAAAAGTTTGGGAACTCAAGTTACCAAAGGCTTAAAGCGACACACAGGCAAATAGGAAGGCAAACAGCTTACCCCCCCCTATCTTGCTCCACTCTCTCCCACACTGGATTAAAGGGAGATAGAGAAGTTAGGCATGGAAATGGAATGATTTATTTAAGACAGGTCGCTCCAGCAGGAGTGAGCACAGTCCCCGGGGAGACCCCCTATTTTCTGTACCATGCTCGCTCACTCACTCTCATGGCACACATATTTTACATATGTATTTCCTTAGGAAAGAGGTAATAAAGATGTTATGTGCCATGATGAATGTGTCTGCGGTGTTATTAGTCATTTCAGTCAGACTTATTTATTGCTATCATGAGTCATTTTTTTTTTTGGAGGGGCGGGGGAGTGAGGCACTGTTTGCGTTTCATCTTTTTTTTAAGTTGCTGTTGTTTTTTGTGCCTCTAATTGAAGTGAAATATAATTATGAGGGGAGAAGGTATACTGGCAGTCTTTTGGATCAAGGGCGTCAAACACTCATTTTAGATGCGGGGGGGGGCACATGGAGAAAAAGCTACTCGCAAGTGTCACCGGATTAGTAAAATCACAGCGCGATAACTTAAAAATAAAGACAACTTCAGGTTGTTTTCTTTGTTTGAAAATAGGACAAGCACATTCTAAAAATTGTTCAAATCATAATGTTTTTTTGTTTTTTTTTACAATCAATCAATTAAGCCATGGGTGTCAAACTCTGGGCCGCCGTGTAATTTAATTTGGCCCTTGAGGCAATATCAATTTAGCATTAGAGCTGGCGTCGGTGCCGCTGTAACACCACATTCACCGCTAATACTCGTACTTGCCAACCCACCTAATTTTCCCGGTAGACTCCCGAAGTTCAGTGCCCCTCCCGAAAATCTCCCGGGGCAACCGTTCTCCCGAATTTCTACCGATTTCCACCTGGACAACTATATTAGGGGCGTGCATTTAAGGCACTGCCTTTAGCGTTCTCTTCAACCTGTCGTCACGTCCGCTTATCCTCCATACTAACAGCGTGTCACATATGTGTGGCTTTTACACACACACACACACACACACACACACACACACACACACACACACACACGCACAAGTGAATGCAAGGCATACTTGGTCAACAGCCATACAGGTCACACTGAGGGTGGCCGTACAAACAACTTCAGCACTGTTACAAATATGCGCCACACTGCGAACCCACACCAAACAAGAATGACAAACACATTTCGGGTGAACATAGGCACCGTACCACAACAGAACAAATACCCAGAACCCCTTGCAGCACTAACACTTCCGGGAAACTTCCAGCAAACTTACCATTAATTAACGTTTTATTCATGCATTTTCTCTTGCTACTTCAAGGCTTGAATGTTTGGTTCATTCATTATTGTTATTTTATCTTCAAATGTATTATTAGCTTGTGGAAAAAATGTGATATTTACCTCAGAAAATTGCAAATAAAAAAAAAGACATAACATTTTTATTTAAATTTTATTTGATATGCCATTGATATTCTTTTAATTATTATTATTTGAAACTGGATTTTGCATGTCACTAAAGTTATGTTAGCCTTGCTTGTTCAATATTTAATGCAAAACTTGTTTGGGTTCCTATTAAAAGCTTAATTTGTTCAACCTTGGCCCGCGGCTTTGTTCCGTTTAAAATGTTGTCCCACTCTGTATTTGAGTTTGACACCCCTGAATTAAGCAATCAATCAACCAATGTTTATTTATATTGCCCTAAATCACAAGTGTCTCAAAGGGCTGCACAAGCCACAACGACATCTTCGGTTCAGATTACGATTACCTGTTGCGGTTATTGTTTGTCCTTGTTTATATTTTCTGAATAAATTACGTGATTATGCTCATCAGTCAACTCATTGGTGTTAATGTTCTATCATACATATTCACCATTAATTAGGTGCTTATTGACATGCAAATTAGTAACATGTTGGCTCTTAATTAGTCATTATTAAGTACTTATTAATGCCTTAAGGTAACACTTTAGTGCGGGGAACATATTCACCATTAATTAGTTGCTTATTAACATGCGCAATAGTAACATGTTGGCTCTTAATTAGTCATTATTAAGTACTTATTAATGCTTTAAGGAAACACTTTAGTATGGGAAACATTCACCATTAATTAGTTGCTTATCAACATGCAAATTAGTAACACGTTGGCTCTTAATTAGTCATTATTAAGTACTTATTAATGCCTTAAGGTAACACTTTAGTGCGGGGAACATATTCACCATTAATTAGTTGCTTATCAACATTCAAATTAGTAACACGTTGGCTCTTAATTAGTCATTATTAAGTACTTATTAATGCCTTAAGGTAACACTTTAGTGCGGGGAACATATTCACCATTAATTAGTTGCTTATTAACATGCGCAATAGTAACATGTTGGCTCTTAATTAGTCATTATTAAGTACTTATTAATGCCTTAAGGTAACACTTTAGTGCGGGGAACATATTCACCATTAATTAGTTGCTTATCAACATGCAAATTAGTAACATGTTGGCTCTTAATTAGTCAATATTAAGTACTTATTAATGCCTTATGGTAACTCTTTAGTATGGGGAACATTCACCATTAATTAGTTGCTTATCAACATGCAAATTAGTAACATGTTGGCTCTTAATTAGTCATTATTAAGTACTTATTAATGCATTATGGTAACTCGTTAGTATGGGGAACATATTCACCATTAATTAGTTGCTTATCAACATGCAAATTAGTAACATGTTGGCTCTTAATTAGTCAATATTAAGTACTTATTAATGCCTTATGGTAACTCTTTAGTATGGGGAACATTCACCATTAATTATTTAATTATCAACATGCAATATAGTAACATGTTGGCTCTTAATTAGTCATTATTAAGTACTTATTAATGCCTTATGGTAACACTTTAGTGCGGGGAACATATTCACCATTAATTAGTTGCTTATCAACATGCAAATTAGTAACATATTGGCTCTTAATTAGTCATTGTTAAGTACTTATCATGGCCTTATTATACAACCCTAACCCAAGTTTTGTTAACACTTTAGTATGGGGAACATATTCCCCATTAATTAGTTGCTTATTAAAATGCAAATTAGTAATGTTTTGGCTCTTAATCAGTCATTATTAAGTACTTATTAATGCCTTAAGGTAACACTTTAGTGCGGGGAATATAATCACCATTAATTAGTTGCTTATTAACATGCAAATTAGTACCATTTTGGTTCTTAATTAGTCATTATTAAGTACTTATTAATGCCTTATGGTAACACTTTAGTCTGGGGAACTTAGTCACCATTAATTTGTTGCTTATCAACATGCAAATTAGTAACATGTTGGCTCTTAATTAGTCATTATTAAGTACTTATTAATGCCTTAAGGTAACACTTTGGTATGGGCAACATATCCACCATTAATTAGTTACTTATCAACATGCAAATTAGTTACATGTTGGCTCTTAATTAGTCATATTAAGTACTTAATGCCTTATGGTAACACTTTAGTATGAGGAACATATTCACCATTAATTAATTGCTTATTAACATGCAATTTAGTAACATGTTGGCTCTTAATTAGCCGTTATTAAGTACTTATTAATGCCTTAAGGTAACACTTTAGTATGGGGAACATAGTCACTGTTAATTAGTTGCTTATTAACATGCAAATTAGTAACATATTGGCTCTTAATTAGTCATATTAAGTACTTATTAATGCCTTAGAGTGTCCGCCCTGAGATTGGGTAGGTTGTGAGTTCAAACCCCGGCCGAGTCATACCAAATACTATAAAAATGGGACCCATCACCTGCCTGCTTGGCACTCAGCATCAGGGGGGTGGATTTGGGAATTAAATCACCAAAAATAATTCCCAGGCGCGGCCACTGCTGCTGCCCGCTGCTCCCCTCACCTCCCAGAGGGTGAACAAGGGAATGGGTCAAATGCAGAGGACATATTTCACCACATCTAGTGTGTGTGTGTGACATTCATTGGTACTCTAACTTTATCCACATTTTGTTGAATTTAATTACTGTTGAGAAATTATGTATTTATTCACAGTGCATCACTTTTCCCACATGTGTTTCGGCCTTAGTCCGAAATTAATTCATTTTTGACCTCAAAATTATATACACAATACCACTTGACGACAATTTCTGCAAATGTGTTAAAAATCAAAAACAAAACAAAAATCACATTGAGTCTTAAACCTAACATGGAAATTAGTTAAAGCTGTTGTTCATTTTATTCATCTAAGTTGATCATTGTCATGAACCGTCGCCCAGATCATATTTTATTTTAGTTTGACTCCCTTAGTTCTGTTTTTAGCACCCCTTGGTTTGTGTTTCTTGGTTGCCATAGGTGCTGATTATTCTCACATGCCTCTGATTAATGCTCCTGGGCACTAATCAGAGAGCTATTTTTATTCCTGCTTTTCGCCACACTCAGTCTGGCTGTCTTGTTTGCTCAATGCAACAAGTTACGTTTGTTTACCTTTTGATTCCTGAGCTAAGCGTTGCCATTTGTTTGCTTGTCTGGCATGCTAAGTTTTTCCTCTAGCTTACCATAGTGTCCCGTGCACGCTTCTTGTATTTTTGTATTTCTGCCGGACTGATTTATGGTAAAATATCATTGTCTTACCTGCACACTGCCTCCGGAGTTCCGTCTGCATCCTGGGGAAACTATCCGTGCATTAACATGCGACCCCGCCCTGACAGAATACAGCCAGCGTACAGTTTTTCCGCAGCGGACTTGGAGGAGTTGGACGAAGGTACGTGGATGGGGCTTGAAGCACCGAGGAGAAAGAGAATCAGATGTGGGGGCCCCGGAGGTTTGCTGGTCCCCATCGACTCTAAAATGGAAAGAATTCATCTATTTTTAACTCAAAATTCTAAACACAATAATTGACAATTTGGAAAAAATAATAAAAAAGACGTATTAAAACTGAAAACGTACGCATTTATTCCCAGCTTTTGCTCAATACTTTGTTGAGGCACCATTTTTTGGCAGCATTTCCAGCCTCAAGTCTTTTAAAGACGATGCCACAAGCTTGGCACACCTATCTTTGGGCAGTTTCGCCCATTCGTCAGGTTGAATAAAAAGCGTTGGTTTTTGGGGTGAATTATACCGTTTCCGTACATGATTGTGAGCTAACGTGTTTGAATTCGGTCACAGAATCCTTTAAAGGATTATTCTACTAAGGTCAAAAGTGCACATGTCCATCACAAGCTCTCCAGAGAGTGGTGGCTCTTGCCCCCAGGACATTGGGGAATTTAAAGGGCAGCAGCAGCTTGATTTTAGGAGTGATAATAAACACATTAGCAACATCTGTTAGGAAGCCCCCACAGATAAGAGTAGAGGATAGGGGTCGGACTCAAACTGAACAAAGGAATAATGTCAGGGAAAGATTGACTTGCCAGACTGACGGGTTCCAAGGCTAGATTTACAAAGAGTAAGGGTCTCTGTGTAAAAGATATTTAAGGACAGTTGTCCAAGAAGACAACAGAAGAGTAATCCGGCCCATGCTCATTCTCGTGGAGCTGCAGCTCTAGTTAAGCTTTTTGTTCGACGATTCCTCGTTGGCGTCTTCTTGGCTCATTACCCGTTGCACGAACAACCTATTGTATATATACGAACTACCTATTCCATGTTGGAATAAGGCTGTGACACAACAAAATGTGGATAAAGTTAAAGTACCCATGATTGTCACACACACACTAGATGTGGTGAAATTAGTCCTCCGCATTTGACCCAACCCTTTGTTCACCCCCTGGGAGGTGAGGGGAGCAGTGGGCAGCTGCGGTGGCCGCGCCCGGAAATCATTTTGGTGATTTAACCCCCAATTCCAACCCTTGATGCTGAGTGCCAAGCAGGGAGGAGATGGGTCCCATCTTTATAGTCTTTGGTATAAACTCACAAGCTATCGATCTCAGGGCAGACACTATAACCACGAGGCCACTAGAGTAGGGTGTGAGCAAAGTGAAGGGGCGTGAATACTTTCCGGATGCAGTGTATCTGTACAACACACTGTGTGAGTTGCATTCTTTATACTATCACCTTATTATCAACTTAAATGAATACAATGAGCTGAGATAACATCTGCAAGAGCTTGAACTAATTTCCATGTTAGGTTTATTAAAGGGGAACATTATCACAATTTCAAAAGGGTTAAAAACAATAAAAATCAGTTCCCAGTGGCTTGTTGTGATTTTTGAAGTTTTTTTCAAAATTTTACCGGTCACGGAATATCCCTAAAAAAAGCTTTAAAGTGCTTGATTTTTGCTTTTTGCGATGCGACTATCCATTTCCCTGTGACGTCATACAGTGCTGCCAATGTAAACAAACAATGGAAGATACCACAGCAAGATATAGCGACATTAGCTCGGATTCAGACTCGGAATTCAGTGACTTAAGCGATTCAACAGATTACGCATGTATTGAAACGGATGGTTGGAGTATGAAAGTATTGAAGAAGAAACTAAAGCTATTGAGCGAATAGCTATTGACGCTATTCATAGCCATAGCATGGCCGAATAGCTGCGTTAGCATCGCCGGTAAAATGTGCGGACCAAACGATCAGGACTTTCGCATTTTGTGATAATGGAGCAACTTAAATGCGTCGATTGGTAAGTGTTTTTTTCGCATTAAATGTGGGTGGAAGGAAGCGTAATATAGTTGCAAATGCATCTGCAGGTCATCCATACATCTCTGTACCATGTCTGCTTTAGCACCGCCGGTAAATAGCATGTTAGCATTGATTAGCTGGCAGTCACGCCGCAACCAAATATGTCTGATTATCAAATAAGTCAACATCAACAAAACTCACCTTTGTGATTTTGTTGACTATCATTGCAAATGCATCTGCAGGTTATCCATACATCTCTGTGCCATGTCTGTCATCGCCGGTAAATAGCATGTTAGCATCAATTAGCATAGCATGTTAGCATCGATTAGCTGGCAGTCACGCCGCAACCAAATATGTCTGATTAGCAAATAAGTCAACATCAAAACTCACCTTTGTGATTTCATTGACTTTATCGTTGCAAATGCATCTGCAGGTTATCCATACATCTCTGTGCCATGTCTGTGTTAGTATCGCAGGTAAAATGTGCAGACACTCCGGCAAATTCAATGGGGGTCTGGCGGCAGATTTCTTGCCAGTGGTGCAACTTGAATCCCTCCCTGTTAGGGTTGTTACACCCTCCGACAACACACCGACGAGGCATGATGTCTCCAAGGTTCCAAAAATTAGTCGAAAAAACGGAAAATAACAGAGCTGAGACCCGTGTGTGTAATGTGTAGAAAATGAAAATGGTGGCAGAATTACCTTGGTGACGTCACGTTCTGACGTCATCGCCACCAGAGCAATAAACAGAAAGGCGTTTGATTCGCCAAAATTCACCCATTTAGAGTTCGGAAATCGGTTAAAAAAATAAATGGTCTTTTTTCTGCACCATCAAGGTATATATTGACGCTTACATAGATCTGCTGATAATGTTCCCCTTTAAAACAGTTGACACTTTTAAACACCTTAGAGAATAAACTCACCTTTGATCAGCACGCCATGGACATTCAAAAAAGAAGTCAACAAAGTCAGCCATCCGAAAACTTAAAAGGACTATACGTTGCACCTCATCTCCTGTTATTACTTCACCAAAGCATTGTTCAACCCATCCCTATGTACTGTTGCACATGTTTTTTCACCATGTTTTCTGTAAACAACCAGACCGAATTCACACGCATTACAAACATAGCAACTAAAATCATCGGCCTACCCACACCCAACATTTCAGATTTAAACCACAGGTCCATCATTCCACTGGCAAAAAAGATATCAGTCACCAATACATAATCCTACTACCATCAGGGCGCAGGTACAGGACCATCAAATACCATAGGGCCCGCCTCAGGAAAAGCCTTATCCCTGCAGCTAAAGGCCTACTGAAAGCCACTACTACCGACCACGCGGTCTGATAGTTTATATATCAATGATGAAATATTAACATTGCAACACATGCCAATACGGCCTTTTTAGTTTACTAAATTGCAAATTTAAATTTCGCGCCAAAAAATTATGACGCGTGCGCTTGACGTCACGGATTGTAGAGGACATTTTGTGCCAGCATCGTTCCCAGCTATTAAGTCGTCTGTTTTAATCGCAAAATTCCACAGTATTCTGAACATCTGTGTTGGTTAATCTTTTGCAATTTGTTCAATGAACACTGGAGACATCAAAGAAGAAAGCTGTAGGTGGGAAGCGGTGGATTGCGGACGGCTTTAGCAACACAAACACAGCCAGTGTTTCATTGTTTACATTCCCGAAAGTCGAGCTTTACTATGGAACAGAATCCAGTGGTCCAATCCAACAAGGTTGGATTGGACCACACACACAAAGTACAGTGTATTATGCAGCGATCATTTTTACCATTCTCTATTCTGAAGGCAATCTATGCCGTGTGCTACTTCAGCATCAATATCATTAGCGTCCTCCTGACCGTCACCATCAGGGTCTGGTTCAAAGCTGTATGGCTCTATCCTTTGTTGCGGTTGGGCCTGGGCGAGTGGTCCTGCCACCCCCATGGCTGCCACGGCGCCTCTCACAGCATCTTCCTTATCTGAATCGCTCCCACTGCCCTCTGGTCCTTTTTTTTTTTTCTAGTCCTTCACTCTCACTTTCCTCATCCATGAATCTTTCATCCTCGCTCAAATTAATGGGGAAATCGTCGCTTTCTCTCGCTGCTGGTGGCCATGATTGTAAACAATGTTCAGATGTAAGGAGCTCCACAACCCGTGACGTCACGCCCACATCGTCTGCTACTTCCGGTACAGGCAAGGCTTTTTTATCAGGACCAAAAGTTGCGAACTTTATCGTCGATGTTCTCTACTAAATCCTTTCAGCAAAAATATGGCAATATCGCGAAATGATCAAGTATGACACAGAATGGACCTGATATCCCCGTTTGAATAAGAAAATCTCATTTCAGTAGGACTTTAACAGTTGGCCCGGCCGACCTGTCTAACAAGCCTGTAAACATGACCTGTGTTGGTCATGTATGATGTCTTTTTGTGATTTTTGTTTTGTGATGTGCAATGTCTATTGTTTAAATGTACGGCAGTGAAAATTAATTTCCCCAACGGGGACCAATAAATCTAAATCTAAAATCTATGATTCAGTTTAAGAGACGGTTCAACCTACAAGTGTTCACAAAGTACACAGAACAACAATAATGATGAACATCTTGTGAATTGTGAATTATATTTATATAGCGCTTTTTCTCTAGTGACTCAAAGCGCTTTACATAGTGATACCCAATATCTAAGTTACATTTAAACCAGTGTGGGTGGCACTGGGAGCAGGTGGGTAAAGTGTCTCGCCCAAGGACACAACGGCGGTGACTAGGATGGCGGAAGCGGGAATCGAACCTGCAACCCTCAAGTTGCTGGCACGGCCACTCTACCAACCGAGCTATACCGCCCTTGAACCCTTTTTTTTTTTTTTTTTTTTTTTGGAGATAAAGATTATTGCTGTATTTAATGTGTTCACTTACTATGGTATATTATTTATTTATTATTTTTTTATTCGCTGTTCTGTTACAGAGAACAAGGAAATGGGATAAAATTGCCATGGTATGAAAAGTGGTTGGATTGAATAAGCTCAGCTTCTTCCTACTCATTTTCGGACATGCAGTAATGAAAGAACTGGAAATATGTGATGCATTACATTGTATCGCATGTTCAAAATAAACTAAAACTGAACTGAACTGAAGAGTAGAAAAAAAAAATATCTCACACAGATAAGATGTTAGAAAGGGTAGTAAAATGGCATAAAACACACACCTGCTGTTAATTTTTTACTACTGCAATTACAGTAAATCCATACACTATATGTATGCTTTGTCGTACTTTCGGGACTTTTTATTCTTGTGATCGTGACTGTGTATTTTTTTTGTTTTGGTTTTGTTTTTTAAACATTGCTTTTCTTGCTGTTTTCCCAATTTTTGCATGTTTTTTTTTGGGGGGGGGATGTGCCGAGGCCCAATGACAATCGCGTCACGAGACACAGATGGCCCCGTGCCACACTTTGGGCACCCCTGCTGTAGCAGCTAAGTGTTTATGGACATTATAGTCTTAGTACCATAGTATATTTAAATCAGCTGTTCATCTGGTGGGATTTTCGTGTGTGATAAAGAGTGGATAAACTGTGAATTCCTTCATTAGAACACCGCCTTGTTTTGTCATATCTTGTTTATTGCCTTTGCACAAAAATCCGTACTTTGGCACAATGTTCACGGAATCTTGTGTGCTAACCGTCGCAGGTGAGCGATGATGCTCATGGACTCGTATTTGTGGGAAGAGTTTTTTGATGACGGATGCTAGGGCTGGGGGATGTATCAAGTTTGTAAGATATATCGATGTATTTTCAAACAAGAATTAAGAAAGTTTCTGTAGAGCAGGGGTCGGGAACCATTTTGGCTGCGAGAGCCAAGAATCCAAATATTTTAAAATGTATTTCCGTAAGAGCCATATAATATTTTTTTCAACACTGAACACAACTAAATGCGTGCATTTTAAGTAAGACCAACATTTCTAGAGTATAATAGGTCTCTTATTATTTGTAATAACACATATTCTGAAGCTAACTGTGGAGGGGGCGTGGCCTGCGGGCCTGCAGCGAAGTGGGGTGTTGCCAGGATCGGCCTCGAAATCAGCGACAGGTGCGTAGATGGCCCACCTGGGCCTTGTTATCTAATCACCTGTCGCTCTTTTTATAAGCAGCAGCCAGGAGGAGAGACAGGGTTGGGGCTGGAGCCAGAGCGCGAGTTAGAATGAAAGAGGAAAAGACAATTGCTGGAAAGAAACTGAGAGACTAATTGAAAAATAAAACAATATTATAAACCTGAAACAGGGTCTCATGTAGGTGCTTGGTGGTCTGAAGAACCCCCAGGAGGGCAAGTCCTACACTAACCAATAATAAATAAATAACTTCTTACCATTAACGCAACTTCTTGAACTGGTGCGGTAGAAAACGGATGGATGGATTAAAAAGGCATGAAAATGTTTTATATTTTGAACTTGTTTTTTTAACACTGTGATTACATGTGGAATTATTCATTACTTATCGTGTTACGCAATGTCAGCTCAGATTTATCCGAGAGCCAGATGCAGTCATCAAAAGAGCCACAGGTTCCCTACCCCTGCTGTAGAGGTTACCTCTCGAAACCACCAGACTGCCATGAATTCAGAATATAAAACTGTTTTATTTTCCTTCAATGGCGCAAAGTCTTTTGCTTTTCAGCACATTGTCTTTTCTGCGTCCTTGTCTCTCAGCAGCAAATCCGACTACTCGTTTCCTCATGGCTGCTGCTAATAAAAGGCGACAGGTGATTAGATAAGGCCCACCTGGGCCATCTACGCACCTGTCGCTGTCTTCGAGGCCGGTTCTGACACACCCCGTTCTGCGGTAAGCCCGCAGGCCATTCCCCCTCCACAGTATTGTAATATTTATATAATTTATTTCACATTAAAATGACCAAACGCCGCTTATTTGTTTTTCTAGTTCTCCACAGCTCATAGATTATATTTTACAGATCATCTTCTAGATAGTTTCATGATGCGTTTTGTGGGCGGTCTTATTTACGTGGCTCATCTTCAACAGCGTCTTATTTGTCATCTTTGTTGTAGTGGTGTAGCGTGCAAGGACGGGAGTGGAAGAAGGGTCAAAAGATGGCGCTAACTGTTTAAATGACATTCAGGCTTTACTTAAATCAATAACAGAGCAGCCTCTACTCATCTGTGGTTCACTAGTGCAACCATGCCACAAGGTTGACCGGAACTCTCTAATAACTACAGTTCCTTGAGTGAATTATGTAAACCCACTACACCGGTAGTTTTTAGCGCTTCCATAGCGAGATATAAGTTGCAACTTTACGCTACTTTGTATTAGGAATGGCAACAGCGGAGGATGAATGCCCCATAACAAGAAGATAGCGAAAAAGAAGAAGCTTATCGACTACGGCATCGGTACGTACTACAATGGCGAACGTGCGCACATTTTCAGGACTTATGCAGATCCCAAATTCACGTCAGCAGGTACCAGAAAGTAAGAAAATTTGGTTTTGTATAACATTGTGAAACAAAACATCAGATAGTATGTCTGCTAATAGGTGGCATTTTGCGGTCCTTATACACACACCATAGTAATACTTGCATCTCTGACTACGGTAGCCGTAATGGGCCGAGAATCCATCAAGCGGTGCGGCTTCAAAGTCATACTAAAACATTTTGACAGATTTTTGAGTTCCGTGTGTAATGCTCTTCATTTTCAATGGAACAATTAAAGTTTTGGTGTTTTTTTACTTGGATCATATTGCAGTCTACATAGATCTCTTATGTGTGACTACCATCTACTGGTCACACGTATTTTTTACTTGGATCATATTGCAGTCTACATAGATCTCGTATGTGTGACTACCATCTACTGGTCACACGTATCATTACACCATGTACCAAACAAAATTAATTTCGAGGTGGGTAAGCACAACCAGAATTATTAGGTGCACATTAGGTGCACCGGGTTATAAAGTGCAATGTCGATTTTTGAAAAAATTAAAGGGCTTAAGTACGCCTTTTCGTCCGAAAATAATGGTACCATCTTTAACCAATCAATCCATCAGTCAAATTGGATTTTTATAAACCTTAATCACAAATGCCTCGAAGGGCTTCACAAACTCAGAACTTTGTTATTTGTTTGCAGCTTCTGCTTTTGTTTTTCTGCACTTTCCCCAATTAATGGACATGCTTACCGTGCCTGCACGCCGCCTGCCATCTCCGCATCCAGGGGTCACGCCGCCTGCAGGAATAATTCTAGTGAGGAGAAACACACCAAAAAAAAAACATTTTACATTTTCACCCCAAGAAGTTGTGTAAACAAAATTAATTCAGCTGAAATTGAATAGAAGAAAAGTTACGAATTTAATGCGGCGTCCATGTTTCATTACGTTAATCGCGAGACAATAAATCTATAGTTCATGGCTTAATAAAGCGCTTTATTCCAGGCTAACGAGATACTCGTCACATATGACCGTTTAATACGTCCGCCCACTAGTGTTGCCTTTGGCATTGTTATCACCTCAGCATAATTGTATCAGAGATTTTGCAGTCACGGATGTTAATTGGTTTATATTGCATATCTCTGAGAAAAGGTCGTCCACTGTTTTCTTTAAGGCGTTCTGGCTCTATGAACACAGATTGTCATGTTTGTACAAACCCCGATTCCATACGAGTTGGGAAATTGTGTTAGATGTAAATATAAACGGAATACAGTGATTGGCAAATCCTTTTCAACCCATATTCAGTTGAATGCACTACAAAGACAACATATTTGATGTTCAAACTCATAAACTTCATTTTTTGCAAATATTAATTAACTTAGAATTTAATGGCTGCAACACATGCCAAAGTAGTTGGGAAAGGGCATGTTCACCACTGTCTTACATCACCTTTTCTTTTAACAACACTCAATAAACGTTTGGGAACTGAGGAAAATAATTGTTGAAGTTTTGAAAGCGGAATTCTTTCCCATTCTTGTTTTATGTAGAGCTTCAGTCGTTCAACAGTCTCCGCTGTCGTATTTTACGCTTCATAATGCGCCACACATTTTCGATGGAAGACAGGTCTGGACTCAAGGCGGGCCAGGAAAGTACCCGCACTCTTTTTTTTACGAAGCCACGCTGTTGTAACACTTATCTTGCTGAAATAAGCAGGGGCGTCCATGATATTGTTGCTTGGATGACAACATATGTTGCTCCAAAACCTGTATGGACCTTTCAGCATTAATGGTGCCTTCACAGATGTGTAAGTTACCCATGCCTTGGGCACTAATACACCCCCATACCATCACAGATGCTGGCTTTTCAACTTTGCGCCTATAAAAATCGGAATGGTTATTTTCCTCTTTGTTCTGGAGGACACACAGTCCTCTGTTTCCAAATATAATTTGAAATGTGGACTCGTCAGACCACAGAACACCTTTCCACTTTGCATCAGTCCATCTTAGGTGAGCTCGGGCCCAGCCAAGCCGGCGGCGTTTCAGGATATTGTTGATAAATGGGTTTGGCTTTGCATAGTAGAATTTTAACTTGCACTTACAGATGTAGCAACCAAATGTAGTGACTGACAGTGGTTTCATGAAGTGTTCCTGAGACCATAACATTTTGGTCATTTCCCAACCATTTTTTTACAATACAAATACGTTGAAACAACATGCTTTTTGATAACGTTTAATCCAGGGGTCACCAACGCGGTGCCCGCGGGCACCAGGTAGCCCGTAAGGACCAGATGAGTCGCCCGCTGGCCTGTTCTAAAAATAGCTGAAATAGCAGCACTTACCAGTGAGCTGCCTCTATTTTTTAAATTGTATTTATTTACTAGCAAGCTGGTCTCGCTTTGCTTGACATTTTTAATTCTAAGAGAGACAAAACTCAAATATAATTTGAAAATCCAAGAAAATATTTTAAAGACTTGGTCTTCACTTGTTTAATTAAATAATTTTAATTTTTTACTTTGCTTCTTATAACTTTCAGAAAGACAATTTTAGAGAAAAAATACAAACTTAAAAATTATTTTAGGATTTTTAAACACATATACCTTTTTACCTTTTAAATTCCTTCCTCTTCTTTCCTGACAATTTAAATCAATGTTCAAGTGTTTTTTTTACTGTAAAGAATAATAAATACATTTGAATTTAATTCTTCATTTTAGCTTCTGTTTTTTCGACAAAGAATATTTGTGAAATATTTATTCAAACTTATTATGATTAAAGTTAAAAAAAAAAGTATTCCGGCAAATCTAGAAAATCTGTAAATCAAATGTAAATCTTATTTCAAAGTCTTTTGAATGTCTTTTAAAATGTTTGTTCTGTAAAATCTAGAAGAGATAATGATTTGTCTTTGTTAGAAATATAGCTTGGTGACATTCAAAACATGTCATCAAAATTCTAAAATTAATTTTAATCAGGAAAATTACTAATGATGTTCCATAATTTTATTTTATTTTTTTTTCAAAAAGATTCGAATTAGCTAGTTTTTCTTAAATTTTTTCAGTTCAATTTTAAATTTTAAAGAGTCGAAATTGAAGATGAACAATGTTTCAAAATTTAATTTTCATTTTTTTGTGTTTTCACCTCTATTAAACATTTAAATTAAGTGTTTTTTTCATCATTTGTTCTCTATAAAAAAACTTTAGTAATAGGAAAAAAAATGTACTACGGAATGACAGACAGAAATACCCATTTTTTTATATATGTAGATTTATTTATTAAAGGTAAATTGAGCAAATAGGCTATTTCTGGCAATTTATTTAAGTGTGTATCAAACTGGTAGCCCTTCTTTAATCAGTACCCAAGAAGTTATTGGTTTCAAAAAGGTTGGTGACCCCTGCTTTAATCAATGTTGGGTTCTGACACTGATTTGACAAATTAATTTTGGTCATTTGCCAAACAATATTTTATGACACAAATACAACATTGAAACATACTTTTTGATGACGTTTAATCGATAGTGTCAGAGTTATTTGGTGACGAACCCCAAAATGCAGAGATGGAGGCAGGCATTGAATGGGAAAACATGGTTTCAATTTAAAATACTACAACTAGAACAAACAAAGGGTACAAACAAAAAGCACGCACGTGGGCGGATATAACAAACTAAGGGCTATGAACAAACAAATCGGAAGCAGGGAACAAAAAACAGTAAGCTACAAACATTTACCAAATATAGCTTACCGCTACGCTGCAATCACACGACCAGTAGGAATGACAAGTAGAAAATGACATTGACACGACAATACAATGATCCAGCACTGACTGGAGGAACAAAGCAGGTAAAATAGGAGCTGGCTGATTGACATCAGGTGTGACCAGATGCCAATCAGCTGCAGCTGAGTGAAAACAGGACACAGGGAGACAAACAGGAAGCTGAACCAAAATAAGAGCACTAGACAGGAACTAAGGACCGGAAATACTAAACACACAGAGGAGAAACTAAAACACAAACAAACTGTCCGTGGCAACTCTGACAGATATCAGGTTGTGATGTTTTATTTAACCATAACATTTTGGTCATTTCCCGACCATTTTTTTTTTCACTTTCCTCATCCATGAATCTTTCATCC
>NC_084635.1:8278446-8388446 GCF_033978795.1 Nerophis ophidion
AAATTGTTGAAATGCATTAAGTCTTTAACTTCCCAGGATAAATATATATATATATATATATATATATATATATATATATATATATATATATATATATATATATATATATATATATATATATATATATATATATATATATATATATATATATATATATATATATATATATATATATATATATATATATATATATATATAGATAACCAGATAGTTTGTGGGGCGGTATAGCTCGGTTGGTAGAGTGGCCGTGCCAGCAACTTGAGGGTTGCATGTTCGATTCCCGCTTACGCCATCCTAGTCACTGCCGTTGTGTCCTTGGGCAAGACACTTTACCCACCTGCTCCCAGTGCCACCCACACTGGTTTAAATGTAACTTAGATATCGGGTTTCACTATGTTAAGCGCTTTGAGTCACTAGAGAAAAGTGCTATATAAATATAATTCACTTCACTTATATATATATATATATATATATATACATACATATTTATATATATCCATCCATTTCCTACCGCTTATTCCCTTTTGAGGTCGCGGGGGCCGCTTGCACCTATCTCAGCTACAATCGGGCGGAAGGCGGGGTACACCCTGGACATATTAATATATATGATATGTGTATGTATATGTATATGTATATATGAGGTAGAGCACCTCGACTTGTTCATTTAATAAATAATTGATTGACGTTGAAAAACGTATTGGGGTGTTACCATTTAGTGGTCAATTGTACGGAATATGTACTGTACTGTGCAATCTACTAATAAATCAATCAATAAATGCCTACTGAGCCTATGGTGCTGTTAAGTTATTGTGGCTCAATTTACCTTTTTTTTTTTTAATGTATTATTATTTAATATATATTATTGTTTTAGTTGCTTAAGAGATATTCCTGGCTCTGAATTTGCTCGTTGCTATTTTTTTGTTTTTGTGCATTACTTGTTGCCGTAATCAGGTTACTCATCAGTTACTCAGTACTTGAGTAGTTTTTTCACAACATACTTTTTACTTTTACTTAAGTAAATATTTGGGGTGACTACTCCTTACTTTTACTTGAGTAATAAATCTCTAAAGTAACAGTACTCTTACTTGAGTACAGTTTTTGGCTACTCTACCCACCTCTGTGTAAAAGTAGACCAGTACCTTCATCAAAATAGGGCTGCTGCTCCTCGGCGCTCGTGGCCTGAATGATTCATCACTCTGCGCTGAGGGGGAAAAAAAAAAAAAAAAAAAGATACGCAGGGATCACATGATCAGCCGACATCCATTCACTCGCCAACCAAGCCTCAATCGTTTTCAGTCAGCCGGTGAGTAACAGAACGTGAGAGTTTTCAAGACCTTAGATGGCGTTTTTATCGATTCGCTTCTCTCTTCAAGATGTTGAGCGTGGTTATACTTTCCCCAGCCTGCTTTTTACATTTTATTTTCCGTAATAATCCTCACGCAGCTTGAATGTTCACTGTGGTTTTAAATCTCGCATTATGTTCAGTGGCAATCAGTCAGTGGTTTGAATATACTTGTCGTTTTTAATCAGGACATCTGATCGCTCTCGGCCTGCGCTCCCTTTATTGGCAAGTGTAATTTACTTTAACGAGCACTGGTGCATACAAATCTGGTGGTAAAGGAGAATATGTGCGAATTGACAAAGGTTTTCAGGGTTTGACTCCAGGCTCCGACGGAGAACATAGAAAAATTGTCAATCAATCAATGTTTATTTATATAGCCCTAAATCACAAGTGTCTCAAAGGTCGTCACAAACCACAACGACATCCTCGGTAGAGCCCACATAAGGGCAAGGAAAAACTCACCCCAGAGGGACGTCGACAATTAAATGCACCACAAAGAAAATATATTTGATGTTCTAACTCATAAACTTTATTTTTTTTTTTTGCAAATAATAATTAGCTTAGAATTTCATGGCTGCAACACGTGCCAAAGTAGTTAAGAAAGGGCATGTTCACCACTGTGTTACATCACCTTTTCTTTTAACAACACTCAATAAACGTTTGGGAACTGAGGAAACTAATTGTTGAAGCTTTAAAAGTGGAATTCTTTTCCATTCTTGTTTTATGTAGAGTTTCAGTCGTTCAACAGTCCGGGGTCTCCGCTGTTGTATTTTCCGCTTCATAATGCGCCACACATTTTCCATGAGAGACAGGTCTGGACTGCAGGCGGGCCAGGAAGGTACCCGCGCTCTTTTTTTACGAAGCCACGCTGTTGTAACACTTGTCTTGCTGAAATAAGCAGGAGCGTCCATGATAATGTTGCTTGGATGACAACAGATGTTGCTCCAAAACCTGTATGGACCATTCAGCATTAATGGTGCCTTCACAGATGTGTAAATTACCCATGCCTTGGGCACTAATACACCCCCATACCATCACACATGCTGGCTTTTGAACTTTGCACCTATAACAATCCGGATGGTTATTTTCAGAGGACACCACGTCCACAGTTTCCAAATATAATTTGAAATGTAGACTCGTCATACCACAGAACACTTTTCCACTTTGCATCAGTCCATCTTAGATGAGCTCAGGCCCAGCGAAGCCAGCGGCCTTTCTGGGCGTTGTTGATAAATGGCTTTCGCTTTGCATAGTAGAGTTTTAATTTGCACTTAGAGAAGTAGCGACCAACTGTTGTTACTGACAGTGGTTTTATGAAGTGTTCCTGAGCCCATGTAGTGATATCCTTTACACACCGATGTCGGTTTTTGATGCAGTAACGCCTGAGGAATCAAAAGTCTGTAATATCATCGCTTACGTGCAGTGATTTCTTCAGATTTTTTGAACCTTTTGATGTTTTTACGGACCGTAGCTGGTAAAATCCCTAAATTCCTTGCAATAGCTCATTGAAAAATGTTGTTCTAAAACTGTTCGACAATTTGCTTACAAATTAGTGACCTTTGCCCAATCCTTGATTGTGAATTACTTAGCATTTCATGAAAGCTGCTTTTATTCCCAATCATGGCACCCACCTGTTCCCAATTAGCCTGCACATCTGTGGGATGTTCCATATAAGTGTTTAATGAGTATTCCTCAACTTTCTCAGTATTTATTGCCACCTTTCCCAACTTCTTTGTCCCGTGTTGCTGGCATCAAATTCTAAAGTTAACGATTCTTTGCGAAAAAAAAAAAATGTTTATCAGTTTTACATTAAATATGTTGTTTTTGTAGCATATTCAACTGAATATGGGTTGAAAAGGATTTGCAAATCCTTGTATTCCGTTTATATTTACATCTAACACAATTTCTCAACTCATATGGAAACGGGGTTTGTAAAAAAAAAAAAAATCAAAATACGACTCCTATAATGCACTTTATAATCCTGTGCGTCTAATCCCGTGCGCCCTATGGTCCGAAAAAATACGATACTACAAAAATCCCATTTGTCTTGCTTAAGATGATCAGAGTCCAATCTCGGTCTAGATCGGAGGTCCCTAATTCTGTCAATTGTCGTTTAGCTCCTTGCACGTTGCAGGCAGCCAGGCCATTGTCACTAAGAAAGTGTGAACATGAATCCTGCTGACAGACAGACAGACAATCAGGGGTATAAAGTTAGAACAACAACAAAAATCAATTCCATATCCTGGTGGTATATTGCAGGTGAGTGATATCCGGCTGTTGTTGCAAAGCACCTTGTATGTCTTGTTTTAAGTGCGGTGCTCAGTCTTTATAGTGCATGTGCACAACACATTTGTTGTTATAATAACTCAGAGGGAAAGCAGGATGCTGGTGACCTGAGGGAAGCAGCCTCTTCCAGTTCAGTGCTCCATCATCTCCTATTTCGGCACCGGCCGGGGTGTCTGCTCCGTGCAGCGTCCTCCACAAACAGCTGTGTTGTCTTTAAGTGTGCAATTAGTTGGGGGTGTAGTGCAATTCTGCTTGGTACTCTGCTGGTTTGAAAATACACTCGGTGCTCCAAAAAAAAAATGTTCACCTCTTTACAGCGGGTGACGCTTTGGCCCAGATGGGAGCTGCCAGGCCCACAAACACTGCAGTCCAAGCCACAGGAACATAAAGGTAATGAATCGCAATAGTTTTGTTGAAAACACATATTTTAGGAACTTAGATTATCCATCCATCTTCTTCCGCTTATCCGAGGCTCGGGTCGCGGGGGCAATAGCCTAAGTAGCAGGGAAACCCAGACTTCCCTCTCCCCAGCCACTTCGTCTAGCTCTTCCCGGGGGATCCCGAGGCGTTCCCAGGCCAGCCGGGAGACATAGTCTTCCCAACGTGTCCTGGGTCTTCCCCGTGGCCTCCTACCGGTTGGACGTGCCCTAAACACCTCCCTAGGGAGGCATCCTGACCAGATGCCCGAACCACCTCATCTGGCTCCTCTCGATGTGGAGGAGCAGCGGCTTTACTTTGAGTTCCTCCCGGATGGCAGAGCTTCTCACCCTATCTCTAAGGGAGAGACCTGGAAACTCATTTCGGCCGCTTGTACCCGTGATCTTATCCTTTCGGTCATGACCCAAAGCTCATGACCATAGGTGAGGATGGGAACGTAGATCGACCGGTAAATTGAGAGCTTTGCCTTCCGGCTCAGCTCCTTCTTCACCACAACGGATCGGTACAACGTCCGCATTACTGAAGACGCCGCACCGATCCGCCTGTCGATCTCACGATCCACTCTTCCCCCACTCGTGAACAAGACTCCTAGGTACTTGAACTCCTCCACTTGGGGCAGGGTCTCCTCCCCAACCCGGAGGTGGCATTCCACACTTTTCCGGGCGAGAACCATGGACTCGGACTTGAAGGTGCTGATTCTCATTCCGGTCGCTTCACACTCGGCTGCGAACCGATCCAGTGAGAGCTGAAGATCCCGGTCAGATGAAACCATCAGGACCACATCATCTGCAAAAAGCAGAGACCTAATCCTGCGGTCACCAAACCGGAACCCCTCAACGCCTTGACTGCACCTAGAAATTCAACTAATCTAAGTTCCCAGAATTTCTAGGAACTTAGATTACTTGTTCTTAAACCAATTGTGGAACAAAACGGTAGATAATGTCTGCTAATGTCACGCTTTGATAAAAGGATTGGACTCAGATGCAGAGTTGGGACTTTAGACAGGCTTTTATTTTGACAATTTCCTTTTACCTCCAAAGTCAAGAAATAACATTATCAATCAATCAATCAATGTTTACTTATATAGCCCTAAATCACTAGTGTCTCAAAGGGCTGCACAAACCACTACGACATCCTCGGTAGGCCCACATAAGGGCAAGGAAAACTCACACCCAGTGGGACGTCGGTGACAATGATGACTATGAGAACCTTGGAGAGGAGGAAAGCAATGGATGTCGAGCGGGTCTAATATGATACTGTGAAAGTTCAATCCATAGTGGCTCCAACACAGTCGCGAGAGTCCAGTCCAAAGCGGGTCCAACACAGCAGCGAGAGTCCCGTTCATAGCGGAGCCAGCAGGAAACCATCCCAAGCGGAGGCGGATCAGCAACGCAGAGATGTCCCCAGCCGATACACAGGCAAGCAGTACATGGCCACCGGATCGGACCGGATCCCCTCCACAAGGGAGAGTGGGACATAGGAGAAAAAGAAAAGAAACGGCAGATCAACTGGTCTAAAAAGGGAGCCTATTTAAAGGCTAGAGTATACAAATGAGTTTTAAGGTGAGACTTAAATGCTTCTACTGAGGTAACATCTCGAACTGTTACCGGGAGGGCATTCCAGAGTACTGGAGCCCGAACGGAAAACGCTCTATAGCCCGCAGACTTTTTTTGGGCTTTGGGAATCACTAATAAGCCGGAGTCCTTTGAACGCAGATTTCTATAATTATTTATAATTATTATCTATAATCACCAAAAAAAAACTACTCAGCGAGAAGGTTCCAGAAAAAGAAGGAACGACCGAAAATCATTCCGAACGGAGGAAAACACAAAAGTAAAGACGAACTATAATTGACGCCGTATATGCTATAAACCAGGGGTGTCAAACTCAAACACAGAGTGGGCCAGAATTTAAAACTGAACAAAGCCGCGGGCCGAGGTTGAACAAATTATTAATAGAGACCCAAACAAGTTTTGCGTTGAATATTGAACAAGCAAGGCTTATCTAACTTTATAGTGACATGCAACATCGAGTCTCAAATAATAATAACAATAACAATTTAAAAATATCAATGGCATATCAAACTAAATTTAAATAAGAATCTTGTGCCTCTTTTCTATTTGCAGCCTTCGGAGGTACATATCAAAAATAAACTTTTTTCCACAGGCTCTTAATAAATTTGAAAATAAAATAAGAACGATTTAAACAATCAAGCCTTGGAAGTGCATGAATAAAACGTTAATTATTGCTCAGTTTTCCACACTGATTTGCTTTAACACTGAATATGAAACGCTTACATAACTTAATCATGCAGTAGAAGCATTTAAGTCTCACCTTAAAACTCATCTGTATACTCTAGCCTTTAAATAGACCTCCTTTTTAGACCAGTTGATCTGCCGCTTCTTTTCTTTCTCCTATGTCCCCCCCTCCCTTGTGGAGGGGGTCCGGTCCGATGACCATGGATGAAGTACTGGCTGTCCAGAGTCGAGACCCAGGATGGACCGCTCGTCGGGACCCAGGATGGACCGCTCGCCTGTATCGGTTGGGGACATCTCTACGCTGCTGATCCGCTTGAGATGGTTTCCTGTGGACGGGACTCTCGCGGCTGTCTTGGAGCCACTATGGATTGAACTTTCACAGTATCATGTTAGACCCGCTCGGCATCCATTGCTTTCGGTCCCCTAGAGAGGGGGGGTTGCCCACATCTGAGGTCCTCTCCAAGGTTTCTCATAGTCAGCATTGTCACTGGCGTCCCACTGGATGTGAATTCTCCCTGCCCACTGGGTGTGAGTTTTCCTTGCCCTTTTGTGGGTTCTTCCGAGGATGTTGTAGTCGTAATGATTTGTGCAGCCCTTTGAGACATTTGTGATTTGGGGCTATATAAATAAACATTGATTGATTGAAAAGCAAGCATCAAAAAAACAAATTAAAAAACATCAATGGTACATTAAATTAAATGAAAAAAAATAAAAAAATAGTGCCTCTTTTCCATTAACGTTTTCACAGGCTAATAAATTTGAAAATAAAATAACAATGAGGTGGGCGGGGTGTGTACATTGTAGCGTCCCGGAACAGTTAGTGCTGCAAGGGGTTCTTGGTATTTGTTCTGTATGTTGTGTTCGGTGCGGATGTGTCTGTCATTCTTGTTTGGTGTGGGTTCACAGTGTGGCGCATATTGGTATCAGTGTTAAAGTTGTTTATGCGGCCACCCTCAGTGTGACCTGTATGGCTGTTGACCAAGTATGCTTTGCATTCAATTATGTGTGTGTAAAAGCTGCATAAAACAACATCTATGAACATTTCTACACTACCTAATCTAATAAAGTATTTAACAAAAATAGTCACTCAAAAAGTTGAGGAATGAATGAAAACATTTTAACTGAAACTTACCACTGCGGCTGAATAACTAAATAATCAAAATCACTCTGTTGAGGAGGAAGAAAGGAAAACTCAAAATATTCATAAAGGGCTTCAGGATCAAGGGACATAAGCACAAGACAAGGCAAGGCATGGACAAAGACATGGAGGCTAGAGAGCACGAATAAACGAGACAATCCGGCACAGAACAAAGGAAGGAGTGAGCTTATAAAACACATGAAGGTAATAGGGAACAGCTGGAAACAATCAGAGAACAGGGATGACGTCAGACTGATGACACAAAAGGAAGGGCAAGTAACCTGAAACGAGAGGTTACTTTTCAAATTAAAACCATAAGACAAAAAAACCCAAAACAAGACAAATGTCTGCTAATAGATGCCATTCTGCGGTCCTTATACACACACCATATTAATACTCGTATGTTTAATAACCCGACAATCCTTTAAAAAATGCGGCTTCATAGCTTACCGAAATCATACTAAAAAAAATTTGACAGATTTTTGAGCGCCCTGAGTAATGTTCTATATTCTCAATGGAACATTCAAAGTTTTGGTGTTGTTTACTGGCTTCATCCTTCAGTTTACACGTATCTTATTTGTGACTGCCATCTACTGGTCACACTTATCATTACACCTCGTGCCAAATAAAGTAGCTTCGAGGTCGGCAAGCATACCCAGAAGGATGCAGTACATTGTAAATTTTTGAGAAAATGAAAGAATTTTAAGTCCGCCTTATAGTCTGGAAAAAACCGTAATCTCCATTACCTGCGTTGTTAGCCGTCTCTTGTTAGCTGTTTTTTTTTTGTTTTTAACGATTTAGAAGGCAACCAAAAAGAGAAACATGTGCTTGTCTCACCTAAGGATTGTGAATAATAAGATACGTTCCAAATTGTGGTAATGAGGTTAATCAATCAATGTCAATCAATGTTTATTTATATAGCCCCAAATCACAAATGTCTCAAAGGACTGTACAAATCATTACGACTACAACATCCTCGGAAGAACCCACAAAAGAAAATCAAGAAACATTGGAGTGTTAGAGGCAGAGCCGGCGAACGAGAAGCGGGGCAGGCCACGCTGGAGCCCGGCCCAAGATGGCGGCGAGGAGGCGGAGAATGGGGCCGAGCGGAGAGGCGGGGCGTGCCGGGAGCGACGCCGCAGTCAAATGCAGGTGCGTGGACCCCCGCACCGGTTCGCAATTAACATTTCTCCTCACGCTGCATAAAAGGGGAGAAGGAGGAGAAATCGGGGCAGAAGGAGTCGGAGAACCTGAAGAGCGAGAGCAACAGAGAGCGAGACACGAGAGATGACGACGTGGGCGGCTAAAGAGAGGAAAGACATGATTTGAGCAGGTTTGACTCTCGTTTTTTTTTTTTTTTTTTAAAAACAAGCTGTCTTAAGGTCAGCTCCTTCTCCTCCGCTCGCTCCTCGGTCGCTTTTCAGCCGGCCGTGTCGCCGTCTCTCGTGTGTCTCATCTCCAGCGTGCCCTGCCCCGCTGCTCATTCGCCGGCTCCGGAGCCCAGGACCTTCAGATTCTGAGGCAGACGCACTAACCCTGAGCTTCGGTCTTTGGCGCATTGATGTCACCCACCGAGCGCATAGCTACAATCGCTACCCTGTTCTTCGGACTTTAAGGCGTACCTAAAATCCTATAATTTTCTCAAAAATCGACAGCGCCCTTTACAACCCAGTGTGCCTAACATACAAGTTAATTGTGGTTGTGCTTACCTAACTTAAAGCAATTTTATTTGGTACATGGTGTAATGATAAGCGTGACCAGTAGATGGCAGTCATACATAAGAGATACATCTGGGCTGCCTGTTCACTAAATGACGCTGGCAAGTACAAGTTAGCAGGCAATAGCAAATATAATATAGAACCCTGCACACGGCGCTCAAAAATCTGTCAATCAGCCATTTAATAAAGTTGAATACAAATAAGGCAACAAGAAAAGTATCCCACACTTCTCTTTTGGGAAGTGAACCTGTCCAGCTGGTATGGGAATCTACATCAACAATATGATTTGCCTGAGAAGCTGGACAGGACCAAAAAATATACATGTATACGTATATATATATATATATATTAGATTAGATTAGATAGTACTTTATTTATTCCGTCAGGAGAGTTCCTTCAGGAAAATTACAATTTTCAGCACAATCCCATTCAAGATTAGACAAACATTACAGGGAGACAGAACAGGATCGCTGATGGGTCTGCGATCCTTACAAAAAAAAAAAAAAAAAAAAGATGCAATACAGTTAAACAAGGGGGCGGGGGGGAAGAAGATTAAAACAAAATAAAAAAAATAAAAATAAAAAAATTATATATATATATATATACATATATATATATATACATACATATATATATATATATATATATATTAGGGCTGCAAATCTTTGGGTGTCCCGCGATACGATTCAATATCGATTCTTGGGGTCACGATTCGATATTGATTTTTTCAATTCTACGCGATTCTCGATTCAAAACCGATATTTTTCCGATTCAAAACAACTCTGTATTCATTGAATACATAGGATTTCAGCAGGATCCACCCCAGTCTGCTGACATGCTAGCAGAGTAGTAGATTTTTTTAAAAAGCTTTTATAATTGTAAAGGACCATGTTTTATCAACTGATTGCAATAATGAAAATTTGTTTTAACTACTAAACGAACCAAAAATATGACTTATTTTATCTTTGTGAAAACATTGGACACAGTGTGTTGTCAAGCTTATGAGATGCGATGCAAGTGTAAGCCACTGTGACACTATTGTTCTTTTTTTTATTTTTATAAATGTCTAATAATGTCAGTGAGGGATTTCTAATCACTGCTATGCTGAAATTATAACTAATATTGATACTGTTGTTGATAATATTCATTTTTGTTTCACTACTTTTGGTTTGTTCTGTGTCGTGTTTGTGTCTCCTCTCAATTGCTCTGTTTATTGCAGTTCTGAGTGTTGCTGGGTCAGGTTCGGTTTTGGAATTGGATTGCATTGTTATGGTATTGCTGTGTATTGTTTTGTTGGATTGATAAAAAAAATAAAAAAAATAAAATAAAATAAAAAATTAAAAAAAAAAGAGAATTAATTCTGAATCGCACAACGTATTCGATTCAATTCGTATTCAAATCTATTTTTTCCCACACCCCTTGTTATGACTTGGAAATGAGAGGACCCAGATGCAGAGAGGAAGTTTCCAAAAATAACAGCTTTTATTTTGAAATAACTTTTTAACCTCCTGTAAAAAAAAGTATTTCACAAAAATATATGTAACGTATGGAAAATAAATCCGAGGATAAACACTTGACTCAAAAATCACTCCAAAAAATAAGGAGGAATACTACTTTAAGAAAATAACCTAACAAAAATAGAATAGCAAGAAGAATGAACAAAAAGCGCTCCAGCAGGAGGAAAAATAAACTCTAATAATATATACAAATACAATATCTATGAATAAACCAAAAAAATCACTCTATCAATGAGGAATTAAAACGAAATTTGGAATAACAAAAAACTCACCAATTAGGTCGACGAAGGAAAACTAGGGACGCTCGAAGGAGGAAAAAGTCAACTCAAAATGTCAGCAAAAAAAATAACTGCTATGATCAAAAATGAAGGAGAACAAGAAAAAAACAGGAGCAAGGCAAGGAGGGAATCAAGGACATGGACTTGGACATGAACATGGACGCCAGAAGGCACGATAGACGAGACGATCTGGCAAAGAAACAAACGGAGAAGTGAGCTTAAATAGGATGTGGGAGTGATGGGGAACAGGTGGAAACAATCAGGAATCAAGGATGACGTCAGACTGGTGACACAAGAAGAAGGACCCGTGATCTGAAACAAGAGGGTACCTTTTCAAAATAAAATACATAGATCACAAGACAGAAAAACAAACAAGACTTCCCTCACCGCGGTGTGACACGCCTAATATATATATATATATATATATATATATATATATATATATATATATATATATATATATATATATATATATATATATATATATATATATATATATATGTATATATGTATGTATTTATGTGTTGGAAAAATCACAAGACTACTTCATCTCTACAGAACTGTTTCATGAGGGGTTCCCTCAATCATCAGGAGATTTTAATGGAAGCATTCACATACAATGGTTTATATAGGGCACAGAGTGGGTGGGTACAGGCAGGCGTAGGGGTGTGGTGATTGGCTCATGTGTTACCTAGGAGGTGTTTCCGTCTGTGGCGGCATGTTGAAATGATTTCACTGCGCTTGTTGAGGGATGATAGATCTGGATGATATATAATAAACAGTTTCTCTTTCAAGCATATGTTGCATCTTTTATTACCACTGTTGTAAGGTGTGCTGGATGCAAGAATTTGCCATGTTATTGAATATTCAACATTATTGTCTTTGAGGTTCCAAATGTGTTTGCTGAGTTCTGTAGAATTCCGCAAAGTCTGGTTTCTAAAGGAGGCGTTGTGATTATTCCATCTTGTTTTGAACGCTCCTTCGGTTAATCCTACGTACGTGTCGGATGTGTTAATGTCCTTGCGTGTTACCTTTGCTTGGTAAACGACTGATGTCTGTGAGCACCCTCCGTTGAGAGGGCAATCAGGTTTCTTGCGACAGTTACATTCCTTATTGGTTTCAGAGTCGTTTAGTCTGGGGGTAGGCAGTCCTTTTGCAATTGCTTTGTTGTATATATATATATATATATATATATATACATATATATATATATATATATATATACATATATATATATATATATGTATATATATATTCACATATATATATATATATATATATATATACATATATATATATATATATATGTTTTTTTTTTGTTTTTTGTTTTTTTTTCTGTCTTGATTCCAAGTACAGCGCTAACACGGAACGCCATAGGGGAATTTGTGAAATTTTCCATTATATTCTCATCAGTGACGGAGCAGAAAGAGGCTCGGAATCAATTTGCGGTAACATTTCATACGAAGCACCCTTCATTTTCAATTTTAATTTCCCACACAGTTGATGTTCCCAGTCGATAACCGTCTGCAGCCGAGACCGCTACCCTTCCTCGTCTCTCGTGGCAATTTAATGGCCGTGCATACCGCCGACCGCCTCTTTAGTTCGCCGCTTTGCAAAACCAGCACCACCACCTCCTCATCGTCAGTCTAGGGCGCCATGACTGAAAAAATTGAAACAACGCGCAGGGATGGAGGGAAATTTCCCAGGAAACTAAAGCTCTGATGACTGCGGAGAGTACGCTCAAGTCTGCTTGAATGTGTTTTTTGATTAGTTCTTGTATCAGCCAATATCACCTTTTTATGTCACCGACTTTCCCAGAAATTCTTCTATGTTATGGCACACGGTGTCAGCGACTTCCTCTCCCTCCTGCCATCTTCCTCATCCTGCACGACAGCTGATAAATCCCAGCATCCGACTTGAGGACTGGAAAAGATGCCACCGCCACACAAAAGTGCTACCGTCTGCAACATCCGCAGACCACAGGGATATTAGCGGGGAAAAAAGTCCGCCACATCGGTCCGTCCCACCGGGCGTTGGCCTGACCTCTCGTTCATCGATCTTGAGGGGTCAGATGAAAGTGACGCGGGGAGAGTTGACAACAAAGGGCACTAATGCGCCAAGAGAGACGAAAAGTCACCCGGGACTGAGGCTTGGACATGTGAAAAGCCCACGGAGCTGCAGTGCCATGCACTCACAGCAGCGGTAATAATGGAACATGAGTGCTGAGGGCCCAGGTGACCATAGCGCCTGTCATGATGAAGATGTACGGACGGCAGACTGATATTCACATAAGGTGGCGGCACGAGTAAGTAGGTTGGCGTGGACGCATTTAGCTTGCTGTTGTCCTCATTTTTATCACTAATCATTCAGAGCGGTTCAAATGATTGCATTCAGTTAGGACCAGAGGTGGGTGGAGTAGCCAGAAATTGTACTCAAGTAGCGTGTCTTAATGAAATTAAACAATGGATGTCCGCTAACTTTTTGCAACTCAACGCCAAAAAAAACGGAAATGCTGATTATCGGTCCTGCTAGACACCGACCTCTATTTAATAATACAACTCTAACATTTGACAACCAAACAATTAAACAAGGCGACACGGTAAAGAATCTGGGTATTATCTTCGACCCAACTCTCTCCTTTTAGTCACACATTAAAAGCGTTACTAAAACGGCCTTCTTTCATCTCCGTAACATCGCTAAAATTCGCTCCATTCTGTCCACTAAAGACGCCGAGATCATTATCCATGCGTTTGTTACGTCTCGTCTCGATTACTGTAACGTATTATTTTCGGGTCTCCCCATGTCTAGCATTAAAAGATTACAGTTGGTACAAAATGCGGCTGCTAGACTTTTGACAAGAACAAGAAAGTTTGATCATATTACGCCTGTACTGGCTCACCTGCACTGGCTTCATGTGCACTTAAGATGTGACTTTAAGGTTTTACTACTTACGTATAAAATACTACACGGTCTAGCTCCAGCCTATCTTGCCGATTGTATTGTACCATATGTCCCGGCAAGAAATCTGCGTTCAAAAGACTCCGGCTTATTAGTGATTCCTAGAGCCCAAAAAAAGTCTGCGGGCTATAGAGCGTTTTCCGTTCGGGCTCCAGTACTCTGGAATGCCCTCCCGGTAACAGTTCTAGATGCTACCTCAGTAGAAGCATTTAAGTCTCACCTTAAAACTCATCTGTATACTCTAGCCTTTAAAAATGGCAAAGGACACATGCAGCCTGTCCTTTTTCCATCTTCTCTCTGCTTTTCTGCATTTAACTATATTTTAAAGGCCTACTGAAATGAGATTTTCTTATTCAAACGGGGATAGCAGGTCCATTCTATTTGTCATACTTGATCAGTAGAAGCATTTAAGTCTCACCTTAAAACTCATTTGTATACTCTAGCCTTTAAATAGACCTCCTTTTTAGACCAGTTGATCTGCCGCTTCTTTTCTTTTTCTCCTATGTCCCCCCCTCCCTTGTGGAGGGGGTCCGGTCCGATGACCATGGATGAAGTACTGGCTGTCCAGAGTCGAGACCCAGGATGGACCGCTCGTCGGGACCCAGGATGGACCGCTCGCCCGTGTATCGGTTGGGGACATCTCTACGCTGCTGATCCGCCTCCGCTTGGGATGGTTTCCTGTCGACGGGACTCTCGCTGCTGTCTTGGATCCGCTTGAACTGAACTCTCGCGGCTGTGTTGGAGCCACTATGGATTGAACTTTTACAGTGCCATGTTAGACCCGCTCGACATCCATTGCTTTCGGTCCCCTAGAGGGGGGGGGGGTTGCCCACATCTGAGGTCCTCTCCAAGGTTTCTCATAGTCAGCATTGTCACTGGCGTCCCACTGGATGTGAATCCTCCCTGCCCACTGGGTGTGAGTTTTCCTTGACTTTTTGTGGGTTCTTCCGAGGATGTCGTAGTCATAATGGTTTGTGCAGTCCTTTGAGACATTTGTGATTTAGGGCGATATAAATAAACATTGATTGATTGATTGATGGTTTTGCCAAAAGTTGGCCAATTTGACAATTTGTAAGCATTGCGTGCTCGGCGATGTCATTCCACATCACTCACGCCAAGGACTCACCAATGTCATGCGGGGCCGATGATGTCAAAGATGTAGTGCATCAACAGGGTTCATCTTCACTTAGCATTGCCCGGACGTCTGCCGATAGCAGTCTTGTTAGCATCAAGTGGCGAGCCCCGTCCTATCGGATCTTGCTACGTTTTTTTGACATAGCTCCCGTCAGAGTCTCGCCAATATAGAAATGTGTTATTGATGAGGCAGATCTGAAGATGGAGTGCATTAAACACATTGGTCGACTTCACTGTCCCCTTGAAGAGAGCCTTAAGATTAGCCGCCGTGTTAATGTTATCATTGATGAATACCTTTATTGATCGCCACAACATCATAGAAAATAAGACAAATATTTTGCTTGTCACTGCCGCCTTTCTACACAAAGAGTTTTTTAGACCTAAAAGAAAATAAGGATGCATTTACAACAAAGTAACAGCGTTTCCAAGGTGGCCCTTTTTGTGTAAGTGTTTGTGTTATTCGAAAAAATTCTGTATTCATTAAATTGGCAGAGCAATGGTGCACATAGTATACCGTATTTCCTTGAATTGCCGCCGGGTATATAGTTGTCATAACTAGGCTTGGACAAGGATGGTGTGTGCTCCTTCCACGCCGCGGGATTACAGGACGAGCCAGACGTGAATTCAGGTACATGATTTATTGAATAAACAAACTACAAAAAGGCAAACCAAGGACGCGCTCTGTGGCGGATAAAACTCTATACTATACTTAAAACAAAACAGCACAATGGCATGACTATAGACAAACGAAACAAAACTAGCACAATGGCATGAATACAAAAACTTACACGGCATGGAACTGTGGACGAGGACGTGAAGGTTCGAACAGCATGGGTAGGGTGCGTGCGAGTGTGAGAAGATCCCGGGACGAACACAAGAAAAAGAGTGACTGTGATGATTAGTGAAAACATAGGGCTTCACGGTGGAAGAGGGGTTAGTGCGTCTGCCTCACAGTACGAAGTTCCTGCAGTCCTGGGTTCAAATCCAGGCTCGGGATCTTTCTGTGCGGAGTTTGCATGTTCTCCCCGTGAATGCGTGGGTTCCCTCCGGGTACTCCGGCTTCCTCCCACTTCCAAAGACATGCACCTGGGGATAGGTTGATTGGCAACACTAAATTGGCCCTAGTGTGTGAATGTTGTCTGTCTATCTGTGTTGGCCCTGCCATGAGGTGGCGACTTGTCCAGGGTGTATCCCGCCTTCCGCCCGATTGTAGCTGAGATAGGCGCCAGCGCCCCCCGCGACCCCGAAAGGGAATAAGCGGTAGAAAATGGATGGATGGATTAGTGAAAACAGGTGAGGCTGAGAACAGGGAGGTGCCATGACAGGCGAAAAGTCATGAGTTGACATGGTAACAAAAACAAACCAGGAAGTGAAAAAACAGAACAAGAGTCCAGAAAACAAAACAAAACATGATCAAACATGGAATCAGATTTACAGACGAGACAATAGTATGCGCCTGCCTAGAATTACTGCAGGGTCAAACTCGTTTCGCAAAATAATTAGCGCATGCTCAGCATTACCGCCGGCTCAGGATTAACGCCGGGTCAAACTCGTTTTGCTAAATATTATTTTTATTAGTGCATGTCTAGAATTTCCGTCAAACTCGTCTAGAATTTTCGCCGGGTCAATCTCCATCCATCCATTTTCTACCGCTTATTCCCTTTTTGGGGTCGCGGGGGGCGCTGGCGCCTATCTCAGCTACAATCGGGCGGAAGGCGGGGTACACCCTGGACAAGTCGCCACCTCATCGCAGGGCCAACACAGATAGACAGACAACATTCACACTCACATTCACACACTAGGGCCAATTTAGTGTTGCCAATCAACCTATCCCCAGGTGCATGTCTTTGGAAGTGGGAGGGGCCTATCCCCAGGTGCATGTCTTTGGAGGTGGGAGGAAGCCGGAGTACCCAGTGGGAACCCACGCATTCACGGGGAGAACATGCAAACTCCACACAGGAAGATCCCGAGCCTGGATTTGAACCCAGGACTGCAGGAACTTCGTATTGTGAGGCAGACGCACTAACCCCTCTGCCACCGTGAAGCCCCGTTTCGCTAAATATTATTTTTATTAGTGCATGTTTAGAATTTCCGTCAAAATCGTCTAGAATTTTCGCGGGGTCAAACTCGTTTCGCAAAATAATTAGCATACGCCTAGAATTTCCGCCGGGTCAAACTTGTCACGTCACGAGTGACACTTCACCTGTCATCATTTTCAAAATAGAGGAGGCTGATTTCAATGATTTTAAATCACATAAAGCATGGGTGTCGAACTTTGGCCGGCGGGCCAAATAATTTAATTTGGCCCTTGAGGCAATATCAAATTAACATTAGAGCTGAATCGCCGCTGTAACACCGCATTCATCGCTAATACTCTTACTTGCCAACCCTTCCGATTTTCCCAGAAGACTCCCAAAGTGCAGTCCCCCTCCCAAATTTCATCCTGGACAACAATATTGGGGGTGGGCCTTAAAGGCATTGCCTTTGGCGTTCTCTACAACCTGTCGCCACGTCCACTTTTCCTCCATACAAACAGCGTGCCGTCCCTGTCACATAATTTATGCGGCTTATACACTCACTCAAGTGAATGCAAGGCATACTTGTTCGACAGCCATACAGGTCACACTGAGGGTGGCCGTATAAACAACTTTAACACTGTTACAAATATGCGCCACACTGTGAACCCACACCAAACAAGAATGATAAACACATTTCGGGAGAACATCTGCACCGTAACACAACATAAACACATCAGAACAAATACCCAGAACCCCTTGCAGCACTAAATCTTCCGGGAAGCTACAATATACAACCCCCGCTATCACCGAACCCCGCCCCAACGCAAACCCGCCGCCGAAAAAAGGCATTAAATTTGTGTTTTTATTTTATTTGATATGCCATTGATATTTTTGGATTATTATTATTATTTGAAACTCGATTGTGCATGTCATCCATCCATCCATCCATTTTCTACCGCTTATTCCCTTTCGGGGTCGCTGGCGCCTATCTCAGCTACAATCGGGCGGAAGGCGGGGTACACCCTGGACAGTCGCCACCTCATCGCAGGGCCAACACAGATAGACAGACAACATTCACACTCACATTCACACACTAGGGCCCATTTAGAGTTGACAATCAACCTATCCCCAGGTGCATGTCTTCGGAAGTGGGAGGAAGCCGGAGTACCCGGAGGGAACCCACGCATTCACGGGGAGAACATGCAAACTCCACACAGAAAGATCCCGAGCCTGGATTTGAACCCAGGACTGCAGGAACTTCGTATTGTGAGGCAGACGCACTAACCCCTCTCCCACCGTGAAGCCCCGTTTCGCTAAATATTATTTTTATTAGTGCATGTTTAGAATTTCCGTCAAACTCGTCTAGAATTTTCGCCGGGTCAAACTCGTTTCGCAAAATAACTAACATACGCCTAGAATTTCCGCCGGGTCAAACTTGTCACGTCACGAGTGACACTTCACCTGTCATCATTTTCAAAATGGAAGAGGCTGATTTCAGTGATTTTAAATCACATAAAGCATGGGTGTCAAACTCTGGCCGGCGGGCCAAATAATTTAATTTGGCCTTTGAGGCAATATCAAATTAACATTAGAGCTGAACCGCCGCTGTAACACCGCATTCATCGCTAATACTCTTACTTGCCAACCCTTCCAGATTTTACCGGAAGACTCCCAAAGTGCAGTCCCCCTCCCAAATTTCATCCTGGACAACAATATTGGGGGTGGGCCTTAAAGGCATTGCCTTTGGCGTTCTCTAAAAACCTGTCGCCACGTCCACTTTTCCTCCATACAAACAGCGTGCCGGTCCAGTCACATAATATATGCGGCTTATACACTCACTCAAGTGAATGCAAGGCATACTTGTTCAACGGCCATACAGGTCACACTGAGGGTGGCCGCATAAACAACTTTAACACTGTTACAAATATGCGCCACACTGTGAACCCACACCAAACAAGAAAGACAAACACATTTCGGGAGAACATCTGCACCGTAACACAACACAACCCCTTGCAGCACTAACTCTTCCGGGAAGTTACAATATACACCCCCCGCTATCACCAAACTCCGTCCACCTCAACCCCGCCGCCGAAAAGAGGCATTCAATTTTTATTTAAATCTTGATATGCCATTAATATTTTTTAATTATTATTATTATTTGAAACTCCATTGTGCATGTCACTATAAAGTTATATAAGCCTTGCTTGTTCAATATTCAATACAAAACTTGTTTGGGTCCCTATTAAAATGTTAATTTGTTCAACCTCGGCCCGCGGCTTTGTTCGGTTTGAAATTCTGGCCCACTCTGTATTTGAGTTTGACACCCCTGACATAAAGGGAAGAAGATTAAGAGCTATTCAGTAGGATTTAAGGTCCAAGCTATTGAATATGCTAAAAAGAACAGTAAGCAGCTATGTTTTATTAATATACCATAGCTGCGTGTGTCAAATATGAGTCATTAAATGACTCCCGCCTCATCTTGCGACTACTTGGCTGCAGAAGAAGTGACAACCATGAATTGACTAACGTGGACCCCGACTTAAACAAGTTGAAAAACGTATTCGGGTGTTACCATTTAGTGGTCAATTGTACGAAATATGTACTGAACTGTGCAATCTACTAATAAAAGTATTAATCAAACAATTCGAAAAGCATGCAAGAGTGAGCAGCGATCGTTTATTTTTTCGTCTCGCTTGCACTTTTAACATGGGGGATAACATATCTAAAATAAAACAGTTTTCTAAACTGGACTTTCAAGCGAAGCAGGAGGTAATAAAGGAAGATCTCAATCGAGACAGAGATACTTTTAAAACTGAAGAAAGATAAGGAAGACTTCTATAAACAAGTTATCGATGCTTTTGATCAGAAGGAGCTGCGCACGGACTTCATTTATAAGTAAAGGTAAGACCATAATAAAGTTTTTTTTATTAAATGTGATTTTCATGATGGTATCCTTACATCACACTCAAATTTATAAGCGCAGGCCTAAATTTACCACATGCCTTTGGTTCAGCGCCGGACCGAGAAGAGGTTTTAAATTAATTAGCGCCCCGGCGGCAATTCGAGGAAATACGGTATCTCTGCTGATAAACGCCACTACCATAGTGTGCACGTTTAGGCTCATTTGCATTCAGTTATGCCGGAATCTGACCATGTATGGTGGCAGCAAATATTTTAAGAAAGTGTGTGGATGCTTTTTCCCTGTTCGAAAATCACGGCAAAAAAAAACAAAAAAAAACTAGATTTATTACATAAGTACAAACAAACCAAAAATGGGGTTTGGGAAAAATTGATACAGGTGTGACCAACAAATTGGCTTGGGGGACGGTAACAGCTGCAGAGAGCCGTTTCAAAAATAAACAACAAATAGTCTGCCATCAAGACAGTGCCAAAAAACATGTCATGATCCACAGACATGAATTATAAGTAACTGGAGGGGGGTTGGGGGGGAGCAACAACCCAGTTTACACACATCAATCAGATACCTGTCTGCCAGCATCATCTGAGTCACGGCACTAGGTGGTATTGTTCCTAGGACTGGGTACCGGACACACACAAATCACAATTTGGTTTCTTATTCTCTGGCCCTCACATGTTGGTGTGATTCTGACTCTCCTGACCTTGAATATTCCAGGCCCGACCCCCTAAATCTACTCTCAGATCTCAAATCTTAGATGGGCCCGAGCTCATCTAAGATGGTCTGATGCAAAGTGGAAAAGTGTTCTGTGGTCTGACGAGTCCACGTTTCAAATTCCATCCATCCATCCATCCATCTTCTTCCGCTTATCCGAGGTCGGGTCGCGGGGGCAGCAGCCTAAGCAGGGAAACCCGGACTTCCCTCTCCCCAGCCACTTCGTCTAGCTCTTCCCGGGGGATCCCGAGGCGTTCCCAGGCCAGCCGGGAGACATAGTCTTCCCAACGTGTCCTGGGTCTTCCCCGTGGCCTCCTACCGGTTGGACGTGCCCTAAACACCTCCCTAGGGAGGCGTTCGGGTGGCATCCTGACCAGATGCCCGAACCACCTCATCTGGTTATTCTCGAAGTGAAGGAGCAGCGGCTTTTTACTTTGAGTTCCTCCCGGATGGCAGAGCTTCTCACCCTATCTCTAAGGGAGAGCCCCGCCACACGGCGGAGGAAACTCATTTCGGCCGCTTGTACCCGTGATCTTATCCTTTCGGTCATGACCCAAAGCTCATGACCATAGGTGAGGATGGGAACGTAGATCGACCGGTAAATTGAGAGCTTTGCCTTCCGGCTCAACTCCTTCTTCACCACAACGGATCGATACAACGTCCGCATTACTGAAGTTTCAAATTATATTTGGAAACTGTGGACATGGTGTCCTTCAGAACAAAGAGGAAAATAACCATCCGGATTGTTATAGGCGCAAAGTTCAAAAGCCAGCATATGTGATGGTATGGGGGTGTATTAGTGCCCAAGGCATGGGGAACTTGCACATCTGTGAAGGCACCATTAATGCTGAAAGGTCCATACAGGTTTTGGAGCAACATATGTTGTCACCCAAGAAACGTTATCATGGACGCCCCTGCTTATTTCAGCAAAACAATGCCGAGCCACGTGTTACAACAGCGAGGCTTCGTAGTAAAAGAGTGCGGGTACTTTCCTGGCCTGCCTGCAGTCCAGGCATGTCTCCCATCGAAAATGTGTGGCGCATTATGACGCGTAAAATACGACAGCGGAGACCCCGGACTATTGAACGACTAAAGCTGTACATAAAACAAGAACGGTTGAAAGAATTCCACTTTCAAAACTTCAACAATTAGTTTCCTCAGTACCCAAACGTTTATTGAGTGTTGTTAAAAGAAAAGGTGATGTAACACAGCGGTGAACATGCCCTTTCCCAACTACTTTGGCAGGTGTTGCAGCCATGAAATTCTAAGTTAATTATTATTTGCAAAAAAACAAACAATGTTTATAAGTTTGAACATCAAATATCTTGTCTTTGTAGTGCATTCAATTGAATATGGGTTGAAAAGGATTTGCAAATCATTGTATTCTGTTTATATTTACATCAAACACAAATTCCCAACTCATATGGAAATGGGGTTTGTATTTTGTTAACCTGACTATTTTAGTTCCACCCTGATATTGTTTCTTTTTCTCTGTCCTCCACATTTTGGTACAACGCTGACCTTTCTGACACTGACGATTCCAACATGAACTTATTAAGGATTCTGATTCCGATTAAAAGTCGGATATTAATGTCACCTAAAACCTCTCAACTAATTTGTCCCCATCACAACTTAGAAGTTTAGCATCCCCCCAAGTGGCTTTACCCTTTAGCTTTGAGGCTAGAACGACCCATTGGCAGCAGGCTGATGGCACCCAAACTCCCTGTAACCCATTGACCTCCAAAGAACAGCTACTTCTTATCTTGGCGAGGCAGTCCGAATCACTCTTCCATCCATATTTGCCTCTACTGCAGATGTGACACTTCTGCTGCAGTCTAAAGACAGGATGAGTCCGTTTTCGCCTCTGCGGCAGCCCAAAGACAGGACGCCTCCAGCTCTACCTCATATGCAGCCCAAAGACAGGACGCTTCCAGCTCCAGTTCGGCTGGAGCCCAAGGACTACGACGCCCCTGCTGAATCCCAAAGACAAGGTGCCTCCATCTCCACCTCATTGCAGCCCAAAGACGGACGAGATGCTTCCAGATTCACCTCCGCTGCAGCCCACAGACGGGATGATTCCACCTCCACCACCGCTACAGCCCAGACACAAGACGCCTCTGCTGAAGTCCAAAGACAGGACGCCTCCAGCTCCACCTCATATGCAGCCCAAAGACAGGGCGCTTCCATCTCCAGTTCTGCTGGAGCCCAAGGACTAGGACGCCTCTGCTGAATCCCAAAGACAAGATGCCTCCATCTCCACCTCCAATGCAGCCCAAAGACGGACGGCATGCCTCCAGTTCCACCCCGGCTGCAGCCCAAAGACGTTATGATTCCAGCGCCACCTCCAGCTCCACCACAGCTACACTCCAGAGACAAGACGCCTCTCCTGAAGTCCAAAGACGAGATGCCTCCAGCTCCACCTCATATGCAGCCCAAAGACAGGGCGCTTCCAGCTCCAGTTACGCTGGAGCCCAAGGACTAGGACGCCTCTTCTGATTCCCAAAGACAAGATGCCTCCATCTCCACCTCCAATGCAGCCCAAAGACGGGATGATTCCAGCGCCACCTTCGCTGCAGCCAAAAGACAAGACACTTCCAGCTCCACCACAGCTATAGCCCAGAGACAAGACACCTCTATTGAAGTCCTAAGACAAGATGCCTCCAGCTCTACCTCATATGCAGCCCAATGACAGGGCGCTTCCATCTCCAGTTACGCTGGAGCCCAAGGACTAGGACGCCTCTGATGATTCCCAAAACACAAGATGCCTTCAACTCCACCTCCAATGCAGCCCAAAGACGGACGGGATGCTTCCAGCTCCACCTCCACTGCAGCCCAAAGATGGGATGATTCCAGCTTCACCTCTACTGCAGCCAAAAGACAAGACACCTCCAGCTCCACCACAGCTACACTCCAGAGACAAGACACCTCTACTGAAGTCCTAAAACGAGATGCCTCCAGCTCTACCTTTATGCAGCCCAAAGACAGGGCGCGTCCAGCTCCAGTTCCGCTGGAGCCCAAAGACTAGGAGGCCTCTGCTGAATTCCAAAGACAACATGCCTACATCTCCACCTTCAATGCAGCCCAAAGAAAAGACACTTCCAGCTCCACCACAGCTACAGCCCAGAGACAAGACACATCTACTGAAGTCCTAAGACGAGATGCCTCCAGCTCCACCTCATATGCAGCCCAAAGACAGGGCGCTTCCGGCTCCAGTTCTGCTGGAGCCCAAGGACTAGGACGCCTTTGCTGAATCCCAAAGACAATATGCCTCCATCTCCACCTACGATGCAGCCCAAAGATGGACAGGATGCTTCCAGCTCATCCTCCGCCGCAGCCTAAAGACGGGATGATTCCAGCGCCACCTCCGCTGCAGCCAAAAGACAAGACACCTCCAGCTCCACCACAGCTACAGCCCAGAGACAAGACACCTCTACTGAAGTCCTAAGACGAGATGCCTCCAGCTCCACCTCATATGCAGCCCAAAGACAGGGCGCTTCCGGCTCCAGTTCCGCTGGAGCCCAAGGACTAGGACGCCTCTACTGAATCCCAAAGACAAGATGCCTCCATCTCCACCTCCAATGCAGCCCAAACATGGACGGGATGATTCCAGCTTCACCTCCGCTGCAGCCAAAAGACAAGACACCTTCAACTCCACCACAGCTACACTCCAGAGACAAGATGCCTCTGCTACAGTCCAAAGACGAGATGCTTCCAGCTCATCCTCCGCCGCAGCCCAAAGACGGGATGATCCAGCGCCACCTTCGCTGCAGCCAAAAGACAAGACACCTCCTGTTCCACCACAGCTACACTACAGAGAGAAGACGCCTCTACTGAATTCCAAAGTAGAGATGCCTCCAGCTCTACCTCATATGCAGCCCAAAGACTGGGCGCTTCCAGCTCCAGTCTGCTAGAGCCCAAGGACTAGGATGCCTCTGCTGAATCCCAAAGACAGCATGGCTCCATCTCCACCTCCAATGCAGCCCAAAGATGGACAGGATGCTTCCAGCTCCACCTCCGCCGCAGCCTAAAAACAAGATGATTCCAGCTCCACCAACGCTGCAGCCCAAAGACGGGATGATTCCATGTCACCTCCGCTGCAGCCAAAAGACAAGACACCTTTGCTGAAGTCCAAATACATCTCGAGATGCCTCCAGCTCCACCTCTGCTTCAGCCCAAAGACAGGACGCCTTTAATTGGCTCTTCCTCTGCTGCAGCCCAAAGACGGGAAGCCTCCAGCTCCACCTCCTGTGCAGCTCATAGACAGGACGCTTTCAGCTCCATTTCCGCTAGAGCCCAAGGATTAGGACGCCTCTGCTGAACCCAAAGACAAAATGACTCCAGCTCCACCTCCAATGCTGCCCAAAGGCAAGGATGCTTCAGGCTCCACTTCCACCTCAGCCAAAAGACAAAACACCTCCAGCTCCACCACCGCTTCAGACCCAAAGACAAGACGCCTCTGCTGAAGTCCAAAGACGAGATGCCTCCAACTCCCCCTCTGCTGCAGCCCCCAGACAGGACGACTCCAGCTCAGCCTGTGCTACAGCTCAAAGACTGGACACCTTCAGCTCCACCTTACCCGACGGGACGTCTTCAGCTACGCCTCAGCTAAGGCCTACAGAATATTGTATGCTCTTCCTGCACTTTCCTGGTTGGTTCCTAACGACCCTGCTGGGTTGCTGTCTCACTTTACTTCTCCAGAGGGTTCTTCCCACTGATTTTGATTGACCGAGCGACATTTCTGTTGGACTTCAGTCGATTCCTGTCTAGTCTGTGTCTGGTCGTCTTTTGTCGTTTGTGGTGAGTCTTTCTCAAAGCTTTCCTATCATCTTGCAATCCCTGTGATGTTGTGTGTGTATAAGACATCACTGAGTTCCAAAACAAACAACCTGCTGAGTGCCTGTGCTGAGTTGATCCAGTATTTTTGAAATAAATCTTTTTTGAGCAGCTTACCACATTATTGTTTCCTCGCTTCACTTGGGCTTACCTCGCCTTGTCACCAAACCCCAAGTGTGACAGATTAGATCACAAAATATTTTTTAAAAATAAATAAGGAGTCAGTGCCTCAGCAGCCATAAAAAATAACTGCACGGCACATTTGGTGGAACAGTACTCAAAAACTGATCATTTTCCATATGCTTGATGACATACATTTATTTTTTGGGGGAATTTATTTCAGTAATTCTTTATTCCAAATAGCAAATTTGATAGAACTGGAGTATTTAAGTTATTTTCAGTCATCATTTCACCATTAGGATGCCTCATAACATGAGGGTCAATGTCAAGGTCTTGAGTTTCAAAGTATTACAGCTGAGTTTCAGCCATCATTTATTAATGAAACCCATATTTATGAAATAATACAGTATTCTCATCTTTTTATTTTTTGCCCTTATGTGATCATTGGTGTTCATTACGCTTGAGATGGTTTCCTGTGGACGGGACTCTCGCTGCTGTCTTGGATCCGCTTGAACTGAACTCTCGCGGCTGTGTTGGAGCCACTATGGATTGAACTTTCACAGTATCATGTTAGACCCGCTCGACATCCATTGCTTTCGGTCCCCTAGAGGGGGGGGGGGGGGGGTTGCCCACATCTGAGGTCCTCTCCAAGGTTTCTCATAGTCAGCATTGTCACTGGCGTCCCACTGGATGTGAATTCTCCCTGCCCACTGGGTGTGAGTTTTCCTTGCCCTTTTGTGGGTTCTTCCGAGGATGTTGTAGTCGTAATGATCTGTGCAGTCCTTCGAGATATTTGTGATTTGGGGCTATATAAATAAACATTGATTGATTGATTGATTCTTACACTTTAAAACAAAACAAAACACGGTTTTAGTCACAGTGACTGAAGAATGTCAAAACTTCCTTGTAAAATGTCAGGTTGATGTGCGGAAAATAAAACAAAGATCATTTTAAACTTCTACTTTATTGCATTTTATCGCTGCAGTCTGTCTTCTTGGAGAGGGTATAATACATCATGACCATATTTACCAGCTCAGGCTTGAAAAAACACTCCATATCTGCCGGATTGTGAAGACATCTGCTGTGTAAATGTTGACTAAAGAGAATATCTCCACATTTTTGTCTTCTTCCACAGAACTGGTGTCTGGGATTTAGCCATTTGGGCCCTATTTGTGTTGGTTGTTATGCTGCAGGGTAAAACTTCATCTTTAGCTTTCGAGCCGGAGCATTGGTGTTTTGTTTTTGTATTAACACATATAAGTTATTTACTGTATTTTTTTTTTTTTTTTACATAATAACTTTGTCTTTAATTCTCTTGATATATTGAGACATGACAATCTTCGATGTTATCATTCTAGCACTGTGAAACTAGTTTTTAATCAGGTTATCCACACTTTTGAATTTAGATCAATCATGTATAAAGCTGACCAACACGCCGGACTGTAGTCAGTTGGAAGCGTGTCTTAATGAAATTAAACAATGGATGTCCGCTAATTTTTTGCAACTTAACGCCAAAAAAACGGAAATGCTGATTATCGGTCCTGCTAGACACCGACCTCTATTTAATAATACAACTTTAACATTTGACAACCAAATAATAAAACAAGGTGACTCGGTAAAAAATCTGGGTATTATTTTCGACCCAACTCTCTCCTTTGAGTCACACATTAAAAGCGTTACTAAAACGGCCTTCTTTCATCTCCGTAATATCGCTAAAATTCGCTCCATTTTGTCCACTAAAGACGCCGAGATCATTATCCATGTGTTTGTTACGTCTCGTCTCGATTACTGTAACGTATTATTTTCGGGTCTCCCCATGTCTAGCATTAAAAGATTACAGTTGGTACAAAATGCGGCTGCTAGACTTTTGTCAAGAACAAGAAAGTTTGATCACGTTACGCCTGTACTGGCTCACCTGCACTGGCTTCCTGTGCACTTAAGATGTGACTTTAAGGTTTTACTACTTACGTATAAAATACTACACGGTCTAGCTCCAGCCTATCTTGCCGATTGTATTGCACCATATGTCCCGGCAAGAAATCTGCGTTCAAAAGACTCCGGCTTATTAGTGATTCCTAGAACCCAAAAAAAGTCTGCGGGCTATAGAGAGTTTTCCGTTCGGGCTCCAGTACTCTGGAATGCCCTCCCGGTAAAAGTTCGAGATGCTACCTCAGTAGAAGCATCTAAGTCTCACCTTAAAACTCATCTGTATACTCTAGCCTTTAAATAGACCTCCTTTTTAGACCAGTTGATCTGCCGCTTCTTTTCTTTTTTCCTATGTCCCCTCCTCCCTTGTGGAGGGGGTCCGGTCCGATGACCATGGATGAAGTACTGGCTGTCCAGAGTCGAGACCCAGGATGGACCGCTCGTCGGGACCCAGGATGGACCGTTCGCCTGTGTATCGGTTGGGGACATCTCTACGCTGCTGATCCGCCTCCGCTTGAGATGGTTTTCTGTGGACGGGACTCTCGCTGCTGTCTTGGATCCGCTTTGAACTGAACTCTCGCGGCTGTGTTGGAGCCACTATGGATTGAACTTTCACAGTATCATGTTAGACCCGCTCGACATCCATTGCTTTCGGTCCCCTAGAGGGGGGGGGGGGGGGGGGGGGGTTTGCCCACATCGGAGGTCCTCTCCAAGGTTTCTCATAGTCAGCATTGTCACTGGCGTCCCACTGGATGTGAATTCTCCCTGCCCACTGGGTATGAGTTTTCCTTGCCCTTTTGTGGGTTCTTCCGAGGATGTTGTAGTCGTAATGATTTGTGCAGTCCTTTGAGACATTTGTGATTTGGGGCCATTTAAATAAACATTGATTGATTGATTGATTGAATGACATGTTATTATAAATTGAAAATATTTTCATATAAAACAATACAATGACCAAAACATTGTATTTTTTTTGTGCCTGTTATTTTATAGCCTTTTCTCATGCTGCTAATAGTTAGCTACTTTTTTAGTATGCTTCAGAAGTATCAAAAAATCTTCCTGTAATGCTGACTTTCCCATTTTCTGAGTGTTAGTGTGTCACTTGCATGCACACACATGGACACCCACAATGTCCATTAAGGGAATTGGTCAGGCAGTTACCTCTTTTAATTAGGGACAACTAGAATGCTTATGAATGCCATGCGATAAATCAACGCTGCGGTATTCGGTTCGAACAATAAAAGCGGTCTATTTACTCCGTAGTACAAACATAATTTCCCAACAATCAATGCAATATTTGAAATCAGCTTCTAGTTTATTTTGTTATTATCGGTTCCACAATGCAATGTCTGTTAAATGATGACATCAGATAAATGTACTTTTTTTTCCAGACTGCCACTGCAGATTAAATGTCCTTGGAGTTTAAAGGACTCTTTGATACGTGACAATAAGGAATACTAAAAATATAATTTTTACTTTCTGTGTGTAGTAAACACTTTTATTTTTCACAAAAAGTATTCCTGTCTGTTCTGTTGTTGGCGGTTGCCAGTGACAATTGGCTCTAGGGATACAATACTGTGGAGGGGGGCGTGGCCTGCGGGCTTGCCGCGGAACGGGATGTGTCAGGACCGGCCTCGAAGACTGCGACAGGTGTGTAGATGGCCCAGGTGGGCCTTGTTATTAATCAATCAATCAATGTTTATTTATATAGCCCCAAATCACAAATGTCTCAAAGGACTGCACAAATCATTACGACTACAACATCCTCGGAAGAACCCACAAAAGGGCAAGGAAAATTCACACCCAGTGGGCAGGGAGAATTCACATCCAGTGGGACGCCAGTGACAATGCTGACTATGAAAAACCTTGGAGAGGACCTCAGATGTGGGCAACCCCCCCCCCTCTAGGGGACCGAAAGCAATGGATGTCGAGCGGGTCTAACATGATACTGTGAAAGTTCAATCCATAGTGGCTCCAACACAGCCGCGAGAGCTCAGTTCAAGCGAATCCAAGACAGCAGCGAGAGTCCCGTCCACAGGAAACCATCTCAAGCGGAGGCGGATCAGCAGCGTAGAGATGTCCCCAACCAATACAGGCGAGTGGTCCATCCTGGGTCCCGACGAGCGGTCCATCCTGGGTCTCGACTCTGGACAGCCAGTACTTCATCCATGGTCATCGGACCGGACCCCCTCCACAAGGGTATCTAATCACCTGTCGCCTTTATTAGCAGCAGCCGTGAGGAAACGAGTAGTTGTAGTTGGGGGTGCTGCTGAGAGACACAGAGGCAGAAAAGACACTGTGCTGTAAAGCAAAAGACTTTGCACCATTGGATGTAAATAAAACAGTGTTATACCCAGAATCCCGGGCTCTCTTGGCAGTATGTAATGGTCTGAGGAAACCTCTAGAGCAGGGGTCGGCAACCCGCGGCTCTTTTATTACTCTGATGTGGCTCAGCTGCATGCTTGCCGACCCCCACCCCATTTTTTCCGGGTGGTTTCTGAATTTCAGTGCTTCTCCCAGAAATCTCTCAGGGCAAAGATTCTCCAATTATCACACGGACAATAACATCGGGGGCGTGACGTGATGGCAAAGCCTTTAACGTCCTCTAGCACGTGCTATCTGCGTGCCGGCCGGTCATATGTTTTGTGTGGCTTCTGCTGACACACGTAAGCGAATTCAAGGCATACTTGGTCAACAGCCATACAGGTTACACTGAGGGTTGTAACATAAACAACTTTAAAACTCTTACTAACATGCGCCACATTGTGAACCTACCCCAAACACATTTCGGGAGAACATCCGCACTGTAACACAACATAAACACAACAGAAAAAATAGCCAGAATCCCATGCATTCCTAACTCTTCCGGGCTACATTATAAACCGTACCCCGCCCCCCAGACCCGACAACCCAACCGACGCGCGGATGGGATTCTGGGTATTTGTTCTGTTGTGTTCACAATTTAAATTTACGCAGATCAGTAGCTATAAAAGGTACTGAATTGACAGTGCTGACATTAGTGGTAGAATTTCTATCTTATTCTAAACTCTAGCTGTAAATAAATCCTTTACTCGTTTTACCAACCTTTCACACATCTGCTGTATCAAAAACTATGGCTGAACATATGTCCCCAAAAATCTAACAAATCGATACAATCTCTTGAGTGCCACACAGACTAAACAGCAAAGTACTTGTTCATACAAATTAATTCTGTCCCGAAACTTTCTCAGCGCTTTCTGCAGCTTTCCAACCTGTGCACTTGCTTTGCAAAGTAAGTGCGCCCCTACCAGAGGGGGAAATGTACAAAGTGTGTGTGTGTGTGTGTGTGTGTGTGCGTGTGTGTGTGTGTGTGTGTGTGTGTGTGTGTGTGTGTGTGTGTGTGTGTGTGTGTGTGTGTGTGTGTGTGTGTCAATTGGGATTGCGCATTTATTTGTGTTGGTAAAGAGAGGTGTGCTTGTTCCCTCCTCACCCTTTATTGGAGTTGTGTGCACAGAATGAGAGACAAGACCGAGAAAATAGCCTTAAGCATTCCCGTGGGCACCGCTTCAGTTTTCTCCGGGCTTCGCGTAGAGACGAGGCCTCTGCTTTTATGAAATGTCAGTGAACCCAAAGATTGCTCATTTCCAAATTCCTCCGCAAAGAACAGACGAGGACAATTTATGTTGAAGGTTACGTGCACTCTAAAAAGGTATGATGACCGACCGCAAAACAGTGCATCCAGAAGGAATTGACAGCGCTTCACTTTTTTCCACATTTAGTTAACGTCGGGGAACCCCACGGCTGCGGGAGTTGTGTACCCCAGGACGCAGGTAACAGGGGAGTGATGAGCAGGAAAGAGTCTGACATAAGTATTCACAGCCTTTTCAGCAGGCACAAGACATTGCTGCTACAACAGTGATTTTCCATACACGTCCTCTCAAACTCACTTTGAAATGACGTTGCAAAATAGTTGTATTTGTAAATTGAGATAACGATTTCTAGCGTTGAATCCACGTTGTTGATGGGGAAATAACCAAATTTTAATGGTCCAATTAACGGACTGAACAGTGAATATTTGTGTTGTTTTGACGTCGGATTTGTGTTGGAGAACCCGTCATGGATTAAACGTCGTGAAAAAGCACGTTGTGCCATTGTTAAGTTCGAGCTGCTCAACAAGTGGAACAAGTGCGGCGCTGTGAATACTTTCAGGATGCACTGTATATGTACCATAACTTGGGACATCCATCCATCCATCCATTTTCTACCGCTTATTCCCTTTCGGGGTCACGGGGGGCGCTGGCGCCTATCTCAGCTACAATCGGGCGGAAGGCGGGGTACACCCTGGACAAGTCACCACTTCATCACAGGGCCAACACAGATAGACAGACAACATTCACACTCACATTCACACACTAGGGCCAATTTAGTGTTGCCAATCAACCTATCCCCAGGTGCATGTCTTTGGAAGTGGGAGGAAGCCGGAGGGAACCCACGCATTCACGGGGAGAACATGCAAACTCCACACAGAAAGATCCCGAGCCTGGATTTGAACCCAGGACTGCAGGACCTTCGTATTGTGAGGCAGACGCACTAACCCCTCTGCCACCGTGAAGCCCTTGGGACATACACACATATAATACTAAATATACTGCATACAAACAATTTTTAATAATTATTGCAGGGCGGCTTCACGGTGGCAGAGGGGTTAGTGCGTCTGCCTCACAATACGAAGGTCCTGCAGTCCTGGGTTCAAATCCAGGCTCGGGATCTTTCTGTGTGGAGTTTGCATGTTTCCCCCGTGAATGCGTGGGTTCCCTCCGGGTACTCCGGCTTCCTCCCACTTCCAAAGACATGCACCTGGGGATAGGTTGATTGGCAACACTAAATTGGCCCTAGTGTGTGAATGTGAGTGTGAATGTTGTCTGTCTATCTGTGTTGGCCCTGTGATGAGGTGGCGACTTGTCCAGGGTGTACCCCGGCTTCCGCCTGATTGTAGCTGAGATAGGCGCCAGCGCCCCCCGCGACCCCGAAAGGGAATAAGCGGTAGAAAATGGATGGATGGGATGGATGGATATTGCAGGGCGTATAATCCGCTATTTTTTATATGTTAAAGGGGAAATGCACTTTTTTGGGCAATTTAGTTTATAACAGGGGTGTCAAACTCAAATACAGAACGGAACAACATTTAATACTGAACGAAGCCACGGGCCGAGGTTGAACCAATTAACCTTTTAATAGGGACCCAAACAAGTTTTGCATTGAATATTGAACAAGCAAGGCTTATATAACTTTATAGTGACATGCAAAATCCAGTTTCAAATAATAATAATAATAATAATAATAATTGAAAATATCAATGGCATATCAAATACAATTTAAATAGAAATTGAATGCCTCTTATCTATTTGCAGCCTTCTGAGGTAAATATCAAAATAAACTTTTTCTACAGGCTAATAATACATTTGAACAATAATGAATGAATCAAACATTCAATCCTTAAAGTAGCAAGAGAAAGTCCATGAATAAAACGTTAATTATTGCTCAGTTTGCTATCATGATTTGATTCAACAATGAATCAAATGGAACAAGCAACGCTTATATAACTTAATGGTGCAAAATCAACATTCAAAAAACAAACGAAAAATCATCAATGGTATATTAAATAAAATGTAATACGGATATTCTATTTGCAGCTTCCTGAGGTAAATATCAACAATAACTTTTTCCACAGGCTAATACATTTAAAAATAAAATAACAATGAGGTGGGCGGGGTTAGGGAGGGTTGGGTTTGGTGGTAGCGGGGGGTCGGGGGGGTGTATATTGTAGCGTCCCGGAAGAGTTAGTGCTGCTAGGGATTCTGGGTATTTGTTCTGTTGTGTTTATGTTGTGTTACTGTGCGGTTGTTCTCCTGAAATGTGTTTGTCGTTCTTGTTTGGTGTGGGTTCACAGGGGCCAGGAAACGCCAGCATATAACCCCAATTCTTCAGATTTTGCACTGGCTCCCTGTTCATTTTAGAATTGAATTTAAAACATTGCTGTTTGTTTTTAAATCTTTACATGGACTGGGACCTCAATATATCTCGGACCTCATCCAAATTTACATTCCTGCGCGCGATCTGAGGTCCGAGAGCCAGTTCCAGCTCGTGGTGCCCAAGACCAGACTTAAGACCAGCGGAGACAGGTGCCTTCTCTGTGGTCGGCCCTAAGCTCTGGAACACTCTGCTCCTCCATGTTCAAACTGCTTCCACAGTGGAGTGTTTTAAGTCTCGTCTTAAGACCCACTTTTATTCTTTGGCTTTTAACACTACGTGAGTTGTGTGGTCCTCTGTTCTCTGTTGTCCTCTGTGTTTTTTATACACTTTGATTTTTATTTTACTGTTTTAATTGATTTTACCTTTTAAAATAGTTTTTAATCATATTTGTTTTTATATTGTTTTTATTGGTTTTATTGTTATTCATTTTTTGTTTTATTCAGTCATTGGTGGAGCATAATATTGTTTTTAACATGGCTGTGCAGCACTTTGGAAACTTTATTGTTGTTTAAATGTGCTATATAAATAAAGTGGATTGGATTGGAGCATATTTGTAACAGTGTTAAAGTTGTTTATAAGGCCACCCTCAGTGTGACCTGTATGGCTGTTGACCAAGTATGCCTTGCATTCACTTATGTGTGTGTTCAACCCGCGTATGTTATGTGGTTTGGCTGCCACACTGGTTAAATGGGGGAAAAGTGAATTGTGAATTGTGAATTATATTTATATAGCGCTTTTTCTCTAGTGACTCAACGCGCTTTACATAGTGAAACCCAATATCTAAGTTACATTCAAACCAGTGTGGGTGGCACTGGGAGCAGGTGGGTAAAGTGTCTTGCCCAAGGACACAACGGCAGTGACTAGGATGGCAGAAGCGGGAATTGAACCTGCAACCCTCAAGTTGCTGGCACGGCCACTCTACCAACCGAGCTAAACCGCCCGTGGACGTGATGACTGGTTGTAGAGGACGCTAAAGGCAATGCCTTTGAGGTTTGCCCCCAATAATGTTGTCCGGGTGGAAATCGGGAGAATGGTTGTATTTTTATTGTCGCGGGCCAGAGTTTGACAGCCATGGTTTATAATGTTGTATACACATGTTGTAAGTATATATGTAATGTACTAAGAGGCACATTCCTTATAAGTAATATTTACCTATTTTGGCCATTTTAAGCACACGGCAGTACATTAATTTCACAGACGCTATCACAATGACTTTTTGACAAACCCCAAAACATGATTTAACACTAAAACAAGAACAAACAAAAGGGTTCAAACAAAAGGCGCGCACAAGGCGGAGAACAAACTTGGCTATGAACAAAAACTAGCACAAAAGCTAACTGTGGACTACAAAAAACACTTACTGTGACACAAAGGAACTATGACATGAGCAGCGTGAACAGAAGTAGACACTGCTGAAATGATAAGTATTAATGACATTGACAGGTATCCATCCATCCATTTTCTACCGCTTATTCCCTTTCGGGGTCGCGGGGGGCGCTGGCGCCTATGTCAGCTACAATCGGGCGGAAGGCGGGGTACACCCTGGACAAGTCGCCACCTCATCGCAGGGCCAACACAGACAACATTCACACTCACATTCACACACTAGGGCCAATTTAGTGTTGCCAATCAACCTATCCCCAGGTGCATGTCTTTGGAGGTGGGAGGAAGCCGGAGTACCCGGAGGGAACCCACGCATTCACGGGGAGAACATGCAAACTCCACACAGAAAGATCCCGAGCCTGGATTTGAACCCAGGACTGCAGGACCTTCGTATTGTGAGGCAGACGCACTAACCCCTCTGCCACCATGATAATCCAGCACTGACTGGAGAGGAAGGCAGCTTTAAATAGTAGCTGGCTGATTGGCACCTGGCCACACCTGGTGTCAATCAGCCACAGCTGGGGAGACACAGCACTCAGGGAGACAAACAGGAAACGGACGAAATAAGAGCGCTGAGAGGAAACAAAGACAAACGCAAGGGAAAAACTATAATATTGCCAAACTGTCACGGACAAGCCTGACGGACGCATAACATTTCCTTAAACGCACAACAACACCACTAATCATGAGAGACCTTTGGTACAAATGACGATCCAGAACCCAATATTTTTGAGGCCGAATATATGGAGGATGATCTACACATTTTAGAAGCTGAGGGATGAACCGATTAAGCTTTAGTGAAACCCTAAGTATCATGTTGAGGTATTGAACCAGAAATACAACTACAAACATAATAAAACAATCACTTACTGTACAATGTCTGCTCTTACTGGGATGCCGATGCAGATGTTTAAGCATTTAAGTCTCACCTTAAAACTCATTTGTATACTCTAGCCTTTAAATAGACTCCCTTTTTAGACCAGTTGATCTGCCGTTTCTTTTCTTTTTCTCCTATGTCCCACTCTCCCTTGTGGAGGGGGTCCGGTCCGATCCGGTGGCCATGTACTGCTCGCCTGTATATCGGTTGGGGACATCTCTATGCTGCTGATCCGCCTCCGCTTGGGATGGTTTCTTGTGGACGGGACTCTCGCTGCTGTGTTGGATCCGCTTTGGACTGGACTCTCGCGACTGTGTTGGATCCATTATGGATTGAACTTTCACAATATTATGTTAGACCCGCTCGACATCCATTGCTTTCCTCCTCTCCAAGGTTCTCATAGTCATCATTGTCACCGACGTCCCACTGGGTGTGAGTTTTCCTTGCCCTTATGTGGGCCTACCGAGGATGTCGTAGTGGTTTGTGCAGCCCTTTGAGACACTAATGATTTAGGGCTATATAAGTAAACATTGATTGATTGATTGATGATGTTTATGTCTTCCCATTTAGACGAAGAATTAATCATAATACGCACGCAGTTTGAAAAAAAAAAGGTGCCGCAGACTGGCCTCTTTTTGAGGCTTTCTTGCCATTACCCGGTGTAACTTCTCGGTTTATGTCCACAACCTTCTACTATCCAGGTGAGAGGCATCATTTGTAATCAATAATTAACTTTCACCAGCTCAGAGGCGATGCAGCAGCTCAGTATGTTAATAGAGCAGCATAAGCTTGTTAGTGCTCCGTGATCACGAGACCACTAAATATAGTTTGTCTGCATTAGCGATCATAATAACAACATTGCTAATACTTAATATTCAGGTTAGGACATGGAAATGGAGTATTATCTGCAGTTTTGTGGATTTTTTTGGGAGGAATAGTGTACTCCCATGAGCTGCATTGTTTTCCACCTCGTACTTGCCGTAATTTGCAAATTAAAATGCATAAAAAAAAGAATACCTGTTACGATCCGCTGCCCGGATTGTTCCATTTTGTAGTTTTGTTCCTTCCTGTATCACATTCTGTAGTTTGACCTCCTTATTTCCTGTTTTGCTCTGTCACCATGGTTGCATATTGTTTCCACCTGCTACTCTCGGTGTACACACACCTGTTTTGCTAATCACTTGCCTTATTTAAGACTGCCCCTTTTGTTAGTTCATTCTCGGATCCTAATTGGCTTTCACGCATCGTATGACGACTTGCTTTCCATGTTTGTACTCGCCAGCTCTCGCGCTGTGTTTTTGTTTATTCCTAGCTCTCATGCTAATTGTTTTGTTTTCCCTTTTTGTGCCTTTGTGCCAAGTATAGTGTTTTCTGTTTGTTTCCTTAGCTCTCATGCTAGCTCTTTTGGTTTGCCTTTTCTGCTTAGCACCTGTATTTTTGTTCTGGCCTGTTTTATTAGTTTAATAAATACTTATTTCTTACCTTAGGCTGTTCTTGTCCGACGCATCCCTGGAAGAACATATCTGGCATCGCTATCCCACGCAAGTCTCAAAATGCCATTTTTTTTTTGTCTTGTAAAGGGATTGTGAATGATAGGCAAAATTCCCCCCAGAAGAGCATTTCCTCCCCAGACAGCAAAAAGGAATGCACCCCCATCAATTGCTAAGGTCTTAGGGGGATAAATAGTAGCGTTTAACTCATTTTAATCATTTTATTGTGTTATTGCAGTTGTGGGTTTTCCTCAAAACCCAATTAAAATCAAATGAAAAAGTGACGTTAACCAAAACCGTGAATCTTCTTTCCCCATTGACAACATTCACTGCAGAGAAGAGACATTTTAGTAAATGACTTTGTCCAAATACCAGACTCGCCTCAGCGTTCATGAACTCATTAGCGTCTTGTGTGTTTTCCCCCTTTTTTTTTTTTTACCATCAATTACTCCAAGCCCTGTTCTTCTTCCCATCTTCCTCAGTCATTTTTCAGTGACGAAATAAATCACGAAGCGCCAAAATGCGCGTTTACGCCACATTTAATTCGCACAGTCAGTCAAAATCCACCATAATGCTACACGGAGATGGTATTTAAGGCCTCATTACTTCAAAATTCAACCAATGAACGGCTGCAAGGACAGCACCAATTAAAACTAATAGATTAATCAAAACCCGTTCTGCAAGAAATATAATGAGAGAATGGGTGACTTGTGGAATTAAACCAACAATCTAATTTCCAATTATAAAGTGCACATGCCAGATGTGAAAAGGCTGGGCGACAATACAGCTAATGGATCAGTATAAATATATTATTTCTACTAAGGTCATGTCTGCACAAAGTCGTTAACCCCTTAAACGAATAATTATTTAGCCTAAACCCCATTTCAGCCGCAAATGTCTACATGTCTTAGTTTTGTAAGGACTCATTGTGTCAGAGTTATTTGTTGTCGAACCCCAAGACGCAGAGACGGAGGCAGGCATAGAATACGAAAACATGATTTAATTAAAACTGGACAAGAACAAACAAAAAGCACGCACGTGGGTGGAATAACAAACTAAGGGAGCTAGCACTGGAAGCTACAAAACAAAAAGGGACTTTAGCATGGAAGCTAGTGGATAGCAAACAGGAAAAACTGGAAATAACTTATGGCTAACAGGAACAGCTTACCGCTACGGCGACCAGGACAAAATGTGGCACGACAGGTAATAGCTGAAAAAGAATCACATCGACACGACAAGAGCAACGACAAGTCCAGATGACAATACAATGATCCAGCAACTGACACAAGACAAAGCAGGTACAAATAGATAGATAGATGGATAGATGGATGGATGGATGGATGGATGGATGGATGGATGGATGGATGGATGGATGGATGGATGGATGGATGGATAGATGGATAGATGGATAGATGGATGGATGGATGGATGGATAGATAGATAGATAGATAGATAGATAGATAGATAGATAGATAGATAGATAGATAGATAGATAGATAGATAGATAGATAGATAGATAGATAGATGGATGGATAGATAGATAGATAGTACTTTATTGATTCCTTCAGGAGAGTTCCTTCAGGAAAATTAAAATTCCAGCAGCAGTGTACGGAGTTGAGATCAATTTAAATAAAAGTAAAAAGCAAATAATGGGGGTTTAAATGGAAACAAAAAAGAGAAATATTACAGTGAGAATAAAAACTAAAAAGCAACAATGGGAATAAAAATATAACAGTAAAATAAGAATATAACAAGACAAAGTAGGAGCGGGCTGATTGGCAACAGGTGTGGCCAGGTGCCAATCAGCGGCAGCTGGGGAGGAACACAGCACTCAGGGAACAAGACAGGAAGCTGACAAAATAAGAGCACTAGACAGGAACTAAAGACAGGCGATACTAAACACAGAGGGAAACAGACAAATGCAGGGGAAAAAACTAAAACATAGACAAACTGTCAGGGGAAAGCCTGACACATTGATCTTTAACAAACTGAGTTCGGAGAGGAAGTGACGCCAAAAAGACCTCACCGCACACAGGAAGTGACGTCAGAAAATAAAGCTCGGAAGCCACTAACAACTGGAAATATGAAGGCGGGTCATTCAGACATGCCCGTGGTTACTCCTTCGTCTGCATGTACAGAGAAAGCGATTGCAGCTATTTGGGATACTACACTTCTCAGACGGCAAGAAAACTTTCCAGCGGCGATTCTACTTAGTGAAAAAGGCTAATTGGGAACAGGTGGGTGCCGTTGGGTGAAATGTTCCATGAAATATTCAGTCATTCACAAACAAGGATGGGGCGAGGGTCACCACCTTGTGAACAAATTTGTGAGCTAATTGTTTAACAACAACATTTCTCAACCAGCTATTGCAAGGAATTTAGGGAGTTTACCTTCTACGGTCTGTAATATCTTCAAAAGGTTTAGAGAATCTGGAGAAATCACTGCACGTAAGCAGCAAAGCTGAAAACCAACATTGAATGCCCATGCCCCTCGATCTTTTAGGCGGTACTGCATCAAGAAGCGACATCAGTGTGTAAAGGACATCACCACATGGGCTCACGAACACTTCAGAAAACCACTGTCAGTAACTACAGTTTGTCGCTACATCTGTAAGTGCAAATTAAAGGGGAACATTATCACAATTTCAAAAGGGTTAAAAACAATAAAAATCAGTTCCCAGTGGCTTGTGTATTTTTTGAAGTTTTTTTCAAAATTTTACCGGTCTCGGAATATCCCTAAAAAAAGCTTTAAAGTGCTTGATTTTCGCTATGGATGCGACTATCCATTTTCCTGTGACGTCATACAGTGCTGCCAATGTAAACAAACAACGGCAAATAGCACAGCAAGATATAGCGACATTAGCTCGGATTCAGACTCGGATTTCAGCGGCTTAAGCGATTCAACAGATTACGCATGTATTGAAACGAATGGTTGGAGTATAAAAGTATTGAAGAAGAAACTGAATAGCTGCGTTAGCATCGCAGGTAAAATGTGCGGACCAAACGATCAGGACTTTCGCATCTCGTGACACTGGACCAACTTAAATCTGTCGATTGGTAAGTGTTTGTTTCGCATTAAATGTGGGTGGAAGTAAACGTAATATAGTTGCAAATGCATCTGCAGGTTATCCATACTTCTCTGTGCCATGTCTGCTTTAGCACCGCCGGTAAATAGCATGTTAGTGTCAATTCGCGTAGCATGTTAGCATTGATTAGTTGGCAGTCACGCTGCGACCAAATATGTCTGATTGGCACATAAGTCAACAACATCAACAAAACTCACCTTTGTGATTTAGTTGACTTTATCGTTGCAAATGCATCTGCAGGTTATCCATACATCTTTGTGTCATGTCTGTCAAATGTGGACAGACTCTGGCACATTCAATGGGGGTCTGGCGGCAGACACTTTCGCATCTTCGGGCCAGTGGTGCAACTTGAATCCCTCCCTGTTAGTGTTGTTACACCCTCCGATAACACACCGACGAGGCATGATGTCTCCAAGGTTCCAAAAAATAGTCGAAAAAACGGAAAAATAACGGAGCTGAAACCCAATGTTTACAATGTGTTGTACATGAAAATGGCGGCTGTATTACCTCGGCGACGTCACATTCTGACGTCATCGCCTCCAGAGCGATAAACAGAAAGGCGTTTAATTCGCCAAAATTCACCCATTTAGAGTTCGGAAATCGGTTAAAAAAATACATGGTCCTTTTTCTGCACCATCAAGGTATATATTGACGCTTACATAGGTCTGGTGATAATGTTCCCCTTTAAAACTCCACTATGCAGAGCCAAAGCCATTTATCAACAACACCCAGAAACGCTGCCGGCTTCACTGGGCCTAAACTCATCTAAGATGGACTGATGCAAAGTGTACAAGTGTTGCATGGTCTGACGAGTCCACATTACCAAATTGTTTTTGGAAATTGTGGACGTCGTGTCATACGGAACAAAGAGGAAAAGAACAATACGGATTGTTTCAAGCGCAAAGTTCAAAAGCCAGCATCTGTGATGGTATGGGGGTGTATTAGTGCCCAAGACATTGGTAACCTACACACCTGTGAAGGCATCATTAATGCTGAAAGGTACATACAGGTTTTGGAGCAACATATGTTGCCCTTCAATCAACGTTATCATGGACGCCCCTGCTTATTTCCGCAAGACAATGCCAAGCCAAGTGTTACAACAGTGTGGCTTCATAGTAAAAGAGTGCGGGTACTAGACTGGCCTGTCTGTAGTCCAGTTATTCAGAAGTCGCTAAAATACTGACGAATGGACGTTAGCCGCTAGCTAGCTAACCCTGTCTTAAAGCACCTCTTCCTGAGGGCGTTCCAGTGTTATAACTAACCCTTTATCGGTAGTTTTTAAGCCAAAATGCGTCCGTTCTTCCTTTCCTGTCCACACACTGTTTGTTTGTAAGTACTCCGTGATTGTGCGCTGCCGAACATGCTTCTCTGCTTGTAAAACCAGCAATGTCACGACATGACTTTGACGCAGGGACTTTTAAGAGACGGTATAGGACAGAAAATTATTCATTAGTATCGCGGTACTATACTAATACCGGTATCCGGTACAACCCAAGTCTTTACTCATTTGTAGGCTAAGATTTCCATGGGGGGCATAAAATAACCACCACCTGTTCACTCATGTAGGCTACGTGCGTCGTTTCTGTTGAAAAACTCATTAGCACTCCGAACATATGGGAGTCATTTTGGTCAGAACTAATAGTCTAATAAACCTGGCAGGTCTTCTTAATTCAGTGTTTTGTCCTCCGTTGTTGCAGAGAATGACGGGATGTGAAGGTAGAAAAACAACAACACCCGTCTTTCAAGGATTTAGGAAACATCCTTTCTTACACGGCCCTGTTTAATCTGTCGCTTTAGAATCTTAGCGTGTTATTATTATTATTATCCCCAGATATGATATCAATGTCTTCCTGTGGATAAGAAAGTCCCGGCGCTGTTTGCTTTCGCTCTCACAGAGGAAATTAAAGTACGCAATCTGATAAAGAATCGACTCTAATGAAGAGCCTCTGCCAATCACGTGGGTCTTTGTTGTGTGGCAAAGACGAGCATCGCTAGCCAGGGAGCAAAATTATTTACACTCTGATATCCTGATACACAGTGGGGGCAAAAAAGTATTTAGTCAGCCGCCGATTGTGCAAGTTCTCCCTCTTAAAATGATGCTAGAGGTCTGTAATTTTCATCATAGGTACACTTCAACTGTGAGAGACAGAATGTGGGAAAAAAATCCAGGAATTCACTTTGTAGGAATTTTGAAGAATTTATTTGTAAATGATGGTGGAAAATAAGTATTTGGTCAACCATTCAAAGCTGATGGAAGGAGGTTTTGGCTCCAAATCTCACGATACATGGCCCCATTCATTCTTTCCTTAACACGGATCAACCATCATGTCCCTTTAGCAGAAAAACAGCCCCAAAGCATTATGTTTCCACCCCCATGCTTCACAGTAGGTATGGTGTTCCTGGAATGCAACTCAGTATTCTTCTTCCTCCAAACAAACGAGTTGAGTTTATATTTCTCTTTCCTGTGCATTCATTTATTCTTTAGCCCACACAAGCAAATACAAACTATGATTAGTCACTTGGAGAACCCTCTCCCTGAAACCTAATTACCAGATTAGAAAATCTTGGGGTAATAATGGACTCAGGCTTTAAAACGGCCACATTAAACAAAAAAAGTCTGCGGGCTATAGAGCGTTTTCCGTTCGGGCTCCAGTACTCTGGAATGCCCTCCCGGTAACAGTTCGAGATGCCACCTCAGTAGAAGCATTTAAGTCTCACCTTAAAACTCATTCGTATACTCTAGCCTTTAAATAGACTCCCTTTTTAGACCAGTTGATCTGCCGTTTCTTTTCTTTTTCTTCTATGTCCCACTCTCCCTTTTGGAGGGGGTCCGGTCCAATCCGGTGGCCATGTACTGCTTGCCTGTGTATCGGCTGGGGACATCTCTGCGCTGCTAATCCGCCTCCGCTTGGGATGGTTTCCTGCTGGCTCCGCTGTGAACGGGACTCTCGCTGCTGTGTTGGATCCGCTTTGGACTGGACTCTGGCGACTGTGTTGGATCCATTATGGATTGAACTTTCACAGTATCATGTTAGACCCGCTCGACATCCTTTGCTTTCCTCCTCTCCAAGGTTCTCATAGTCATCATTGTCACCGACGTCCCACTGGGTGTGAGTTTTCCTTGCCCTTATGTGGGCCTACCGAGGATGTCGTAGTGGTTTGTGCAGCCCTTTGAGACACTAGTGATTTAGGGCTATATAAGTAAACATTGATTGATTGATTGATTGATCGTTTTACCACCTAAAAACATTGCCAAAATCAGAGGAATAATGTCCGAATCAGATATAGAACGATTCATCTATGCCAGTGGCCCCCAACTTTTTGTATCCGTTTCCAAGTGTTCTATGGTCTGACGAGTCCACATTACCAAATTGTTTTCGGAAACTGTGGACGTCGTGTCTTATGGAACAAAAAGGAAAATAACCATACGGATTGTTTTAAACGCAACGTTCAAAAGCCAGCATCTGTGATGGTATGGAGGGTGTATTAGTGCCCAAGGCATCAATCAATCAATCAATCAATGTTTACTTATATAGCCCTAAATCACTAGTGTCTCAAAGGGCTGCACAAACCACTACGACATCCTCGGTAGGCCCACATAAGGGCAAGGAAAACTCACACCCAGTGGGACATCGGTGACAATGATGACTATGAGAACCTTGGAGAGGAGGAAATCAATGGATGTCGAGCGGGTCTAACATGATACTGTGAAAGTTCAATCCATAATGGATCCAACACAGTCGCCAGAGTCCAGTCCAAAGCGGATCCAACACAGCAGCGAGAGTCCCGTTCACAGCGGAGCCAGCAGGAAACCATCCCAAGCGGAGGCGGATCAGCAGCGCAGAGATGTCCCCAGCCGATACACAGGCAAGCGGTACATGGCCACCGGATCGGACCGGACCCCCTCCACAAGGGAGAGTGGGACATAGAAGAAAAAGAAAAGAAACGGCAGATCAACTGGTCTAAAAAGGGAGTCTATTTAAAGGCATGGGTAACTTACACATCTGTGAAGGCACCATTAATGCTGAAAGGTACATACAGGTTTTGGAGCAACATATGTTGCCCTTCAATCAACGTTATCATGGACGCCCCTGCTTATTTCCGCAAGACAATGCCAAGCCAAGTATCCGCGGACCGGTCAACGCTTAATGATTTGTCCCGCGGCCCAGGGGGTGAGGGGATGGGGGCTGCGGTTTCCTTTTTTTTTTCTTTTTTTTCTTTGTCATGAAAAAGTGAATTATATTTATATAGCGCTTTTCTCTAGTGACTCAAAGCGCTTTACATAGTGAAACCCAATATCTAAGTTACATTTAAACCAGTGTGGGGGGGCACTGGGAGCAGGTGGGTAAAGTGTCTTGCCCAAGGACACAACGGCCGTGACTAGTATGGCGGAAGCGGGAATCGAACCTGCAACCCTCAAGTTGCTGGCACAGCCGCTCTACTGAACCGAGCTATGCCGCTGCAAAAAGGGACGTTTTTGTCACGAAAAAGTGAGGTTTTTGTGGTTGGTGCACTAATTGTAAGTGTATATTGTGTTTTTTATGTTGATTTAATAATTAAAAAAAAAAATAATATATATATATATATATATATATATAGATTTTTTTTTTTTTGAATAAAAATGAATAAACAATTCTTCCGCGGCCTGGTACCAATCGGGGACCACTGATCTATGCCTTTGTCTCGAGCAGGTTAGACTAATGTAATGGCCTTTTCACTGGGCTTTCTAAAGGAGCTGTAAAGCAACCGCAGTACATCAAGAACGCTGCGGTTCGAGTCCTGACTAGAACCATGATATACGACCATTTTAGTCCAGTGCTTAGGTCACTGCACAGCCTTCCTGTTGCTTGAAGAATGTACTCTAAAACAGCTCTCCTTGTGTACAAGTGTGTTCATGGTCTTGTGCCGAAGTACATCTCTGACATGTTAGAACCGTATGAACCAACTCGGCCTCGGAGAACCTCAGGGAGTGGTCTCCTGCTGGTGCCCAGAGTCAGGACCAAACACGGTGAAACTGCGTTTCAGTTTTATGCTCCCTAAATTCCAGAAAAACGTGAGAAGGGGCTCAACTTTGCTACATGCTGTGGTCAGCATTAAATATCCATTACAACATGGGTGTCAAACTCTGGCCCGCGGGCCAAATTTGGCCCACCGTGTATTTTCATTTGGCCCTTGAGGCAATATCAAATTAACATTAGAGCTGGCAGTGTTGCTGTAACACCGCATTCACCGCTAATACTCATACTTGCTAACCCCCCCCCCTCCCCGATTTTCCAAGGAGACTCCCAAATTTTAGTGCCCCTCACAAAAATCACAGGGTGTAACCATTCTCCCAAATTTCTCCCGCTTCCCACCTGGACAACAATATTGGGGGTGTACTGCCTCAAGAGTCCTCTAAAACCTTTCGCCACGTCCGCTTTTCCTACGTAGAAACAGCGTGCCGGCCTAGTCACATGATATATGTGGCTTTTACACACACACACACACGCTAATGCAATGCAAGTTTGGTCAACAGCCATACAGGTCACACTGAGGGTGGCCGTATAAACAACTTTAAGACTGTTACACCACACTGTGGACCAACACTAAACGAGAATGACAAGCAAATTTCGGGAGAACATCCGCATTGTAACACAACGTAAACACAACAGAACAAATACACGGAACCCCTTGCAGCACTACCTCTTCCTGGACGCTACAATATAAAAATGTATTATTAGCCTGTGGGAAAAGTTTATTTTTATATTTACCTGAGAAGTCTGCAAATTGAAATGAGGCATTCAATTGCTATTTAAATTTGATTTGATACGCCATTGCTGTTTTTAAATTACTAGTATTATTTGAAACTGGATTTTGCATGTGACTATAAAGTTATATAAGTCTCGCTTGTTCAATATTCAATGCAAGACTTCCAAAGTTCCAAGTTTCAAACTAAAACAATCATCGTAGTAGATTTTGATGGGTGAGTGTGACCTATGAAAAGTTGTTTTTAAGCACTGATACTTATTAAATATAAATAAATACATATTAAATACATACATCAATCAAAGTTTACTATAAAGCCTCTAATCACAAATGTCTCAAAGGGCTGCACTAGTCCCCTCAAACCCCCCAGCCAAGTGGACCTGGGATAGGCTCCGGTCCTTCCAAGACCTCCAGAGTGACAAGCAGTACAAATGGATGAATGGATTAAATAATGAGATCAATTATTACTTAAATGATTTAATCCTTAATATAAATTGAAATTAGTATAATTTAAGATGATTAAATTGGGAGAAAACTAATTAAATATTAAATCAATAATTACTGTAATTATTAAAAAAATATATTATTTGAAACATTAAATGAATAAATTATTAAAATGTAAGAAAATAATGAACTATTGAACTAATTAATTCAATTCACTTGTTTACAATAAATGCATTATTGACACATTCTTTAACGTATTTATTAAATTCACTCCAACTATAATTTATTAATGACACCATCCATCCATCCATTTTCTACCGCTAGTCCCTTTTGGGGTCACGGGGGGTACTGGAGCCTATCTCAGCTGCATTCTGGCGGAAGGCGGTGTTACACCCTGGACAAGTCGCCACCTCATCGCAGTATTAATGACACATTTGAGTAAAAGTTAAGACATATTTTGTCCATCCATTATATAAAATCAGGAATATGATGAGAAAAATCAATAATGTGGTATTTTTATCAAATAAATTCAACTGTAGCATGCAAATACACAACTCATACATTCCTTTACTGTTTAAAATGTAATTGTAAAACAAATGGTATGTCGATAATAGTCTACGACAGGGGTCACCAAACCAGGTAGCCCATAAGGACCAGATGAGTCGCCCGCTGGCCTGTTCTAAAAATAGCTCAAATAGCAGCACTTACCAGTGAGCTGCCTCTATTTTTTAAAAATTATATTTATTTACTAGCAAGCTGGTCTCGCTTTGCTGAACATTTTTCATTCTAAGAGAGACAAAACTCAAATAGATTTTGAAAATCCAAGAAAATATTTTAAAGACTTGGTCTTGGGTTGTTTAAATTAATTAATTCATCGCCACTTCCAAAGATATGCACCTGGGGATAGGTTGATTGGCAACACTAAATTGGCCCTAGTGTGTGAATGTGAGTGTGAATGTTGTCTGTCTATCTGTGTTGGCCCTGCGATGAGGTGGCGACTTGTCCAGGGTGTACCCCGCCTTCCGCCCGATTGTAGCTGAGATAGGCGCCAGCGCCCCCCGCTACCCCAAAATGGAATAAGCAGTAGAAAATGGATTGATGGATGGATAGATCCGAGCAGCGGATCGCAACAGAAACGAGGAAACACCGGCTGTGTTTGTGTTGCGAAAGGCTTTGATTGATTGATTGATTGATTGATACTTTTATTAGTAGATTGCACAGTACAGTACATATTCCGTACAATTGACCACTAAATAGTAACACCCAAATAAGTTTTTCAACTTGTTTAAGTCGGGGTCCACGTTAATCAATTCATGCAGCCGCACCTACATCTTTCTTCTTTGATGTCTCCATTATTAATTGAACAAATTGCAAAAGATTCAGCAACACAGATGTCCAGAATACTGTGTAATTATGCGATTCAAGCAGACGACTTATAGCTGGGATCGGGGCTGGAACAACAATCCGTGACGTCACGCGCATGCGTCATCAAACGCGTCCTCATACTGGGACGTTTCCAACAGGATACTTCGCGCGAAATTTAAAATTGCAATTTAGTAAACTAAAAATAAAAAATAAAAAAAAGACTATACAGTGGGTGCTATTCAGATGTTATTAGACACATTTACTGGGATAATTCTGGAAAATCTCTTATCTGCTTATTGTGTTACTAGTGTTTTAGTGAGATTATATGGTCGTACCTGTACAACCTGAAGGTCGGCCCTGCACCTTTCTTCAGCACCAGTCGACGGGTGGTGGCGATGCCCATCTCTGCCCTTCGCAAGGGACCCTCGTCGAAACACGATCTTTCGAATAGATCGCTGCATAATACACTGTACTTTGTGTGTGTGGTCCAATCCAATCGTGTTCGCTTCACATCTCTGTTCTATTGTAAAGTTTGACTGTCATCTTTCGGGAATGTAAACAATGAAACACCGGCTGTGTTTGTGCTGCTATAGGCGGCCGCAATACACCGCTTCCCACCTACAGCTTTCTTCTTTGACGTCTCCATTATTCATTGAACAAATTGCAAAAGATTCAGTAACACAGATGTCCATAATACTGTGGAATTATGCGATGCAAACAGACGATTTATAGCTGGAAACGGTGCTGGAACAAAATGTCCTCTACAATGCGTGACGTCACGCGCACGCGTCATCATACCGCAATGTTTTAGCATGATACTTCTGCGCAAAATTTAAAATTGCATTTTAGTAAACTAAACCGGCCGTATTGGCATGTGTTGCAATGTTAATATTTCATCATTGATATATAAACTATCAGACTGCGTGGTCGCTAGTAGTGGCTTTCAGTAGGCATTTAACAATGTATCATTCTTTCCCTTAGCAACCATTTAGAAGAATTAATTCATTTGAAATCTAAACCCTTCAAAGAAAACACTGACTAACAAGGGCAGAGTGGAGTAAAGAGGCAACAATGCGTCCATCACTCCTCTCCGCCATAATCTGTCCACCACATGTTTGAGGTTAAAGTGGATTTAAACTCAAATAACATCCACTGCTATTCTCTCCATCTCCCGCCCGTGCATGGCCATTAGTGTAGTAGCGCTCGGCTCATATACGCGCTAAAAATGGATTTAAGCACCATTAGCTTATTAGGCGCGAAATGACATTATCTCCCGTCAATGTGAACTCCACAGCAGCCGTTTGGAGATAAATTATGCCATAGCAACACCCCCTGATCTGTCAATCAATCCTCTTATCAGTTTTTCTCCCCTGGGTATTTGCAATCACCCGTTCATTTCATGATTTAAATGGAGTCTAAGTGGCTCATCCAGGCCATGTGCTCGTAGGGAATCAATTTAAAAGAGCGGGGGATTCGGTAATATATCGTCCAAAATATGGGAGAAGACGGGAATGTCTCACCTATACAGAGGTGGGTAGTAACCAAATCAAACCAAATCGAAATTGATTTATAAAATGCTTCTCATACATCAGGGGTCGGGAACCTTTTTGGCTGAGAGAGCCAAGAAAGCCAAATATTTAAAAATTTATTTCTGTAAGGGCCATATAATTTTTTTTTTTAACACTGAACACAACTAAACATGTTTAAGTAAGACCAACATTTCTAGAGTATAATAAGTCTCTTATTTTTTGGAATAACATTGTTATTCTGATGCTAACTGTGGAGGGGACGTGGCCTGCGAGCCTGCAGCGAAGCAGGGTGTGCCAGGACCGGCCTCGAAATCAGCGACAGGTGCGTAGGTGGCCCATCTGGGCCTTGTTATCTAATCACCTGTCGCTCTGTTATAAGCAGCAGCCAGGAGGAGAGACGGGGTTGGGGTTGGAGCCAGAGCGCGCGAGAACGAAAGAGAAAAAGACAAATTGCTGGAAAGCAACTGAGAGAAAAATAAAACAATATTGTAACCCTGAAACAGGCTCTCATGTCGGTGCTTGGTGGTCTGAAGAACCCCCAGGCGGGCAAGCCCCACACTAACCAATAATAAATAAATTACTCCTTACCATTAACGCAACTTCTTGAACATAAAAAAGCATGAGAATGTTTTATATTTCGAACGTTATTTTTAACAAGTGAAATTATTCATTACTTATCGTGTGAAGAGATGTCAGCTCAGATTTATCCGAGAGCCACAGGTTCCCTACCCCTGTCATACATAGTAGAAATGCAACAAAAAGTGCATTACTTCAAAAACTTTGGTGGCATTGTGGTGACGAGTTGTTCTCTCGTGGGCGCAGCGAAGATGGACACAGCGTGAGGTAGGAACAATCATTTATTTATACTAAGTAAAACAGTCTAAGAACCAAAAACACTTGCTCGAAGGCACTAACAAACAAAACAGAACGCGCTAGCATGAGCTAGGGATAAACAACTGAAATAGCAAATACAAACTATTATTAAAACTGCCAGTTTTGGGGGGTTTTCTTTACAGTAAAATGTGGTTATCTTAACGTTTTTTGTTTGTTTGGATGTTTTATGTTTTAGTGTCTTACTGTATATGGGGGAAAAAAAAGTAGCAAAGTTGATTTTACGGTAAAAAACTCAGTCGGCGGAATTTAACCATATAATCTATTGCCAATTTTACAGTCTACAATTTCATTGATCATTTGTTTTGAAATCATAAGTCAATCAGATATTTAAGTACAAAATGTATCTTTATTTTAACAAAAAAACATTTTTGGAATACATTTTAATATCATATTTAGATTTTGTAAACATAGAATTTTAAAAGATATATGCAATTGCATACAGTACTTGATATTTAATGTCAAAAATAAAAGAACAAATATACGCTATATTGCCAAAAGTATTTGGCCACCTGCCTTGACTCACATATGAACTTGAAGTGCCATCCCATTCCTAACCCATAGGGTTCAAAATGATGTCAGTCCACCTTTTGCAGCTGTTACAGCTTTAACTCTTCTGGGAAGGCTGTCCACAAGGTTGCGGAGTGTGTTTATAGGAATTTTCCACCATTCTTCCAAAAGCGCATTGGTGAGATCACACACTGATGTCGGTCAGTCTCCAATCTAATTCCTCCCAAAGGTGTTCTATCGGGTTCAGGTCAGGACTCTGTGCAAGCCAGTCAAGTTCATTACCATGAATTGATTAACGTGGACCCCAACTTAAACAAGTTGAAAAACGTATTCGGGTGTTACCATTTAGTGGTCAATTGTACGGAATATGTACTGTACTGTGCAATCTACTAATAAAAGTATCAATCAATCAAAATTCACACCAGACTCCGTCATCCATGTCTTTATGGACCTTGCTTTGTGCACTGGTGCACAGTCAATCAATCATCAATCAATGTTTACTTATATAGCCCTAAATCACTAGTGTCTCAAAAGGCTGCACAAACCACTACGACATCCTCGGTAGGCCCACATAAGGGCAAGGAAAACTCACACCCAGTGGGACGTCGGTGACAATAATGACCCAGTGGGACGTCGGTGACAATGCTGACTATGAGAACCTTGGAGAGGAGGAAAGCAATGGATGTCGAAGGGCTCGCTCCAAACTGTTCCCACGAGGTTGGGAGCATGGAATTGTCCAAAATGTTTTGGTATCCTGGAGCATTCAAGCTTCCTTTCCCTGGAACTAAGGGGCTAAACCCAACTCCTGAAAAACAACCCTACACCATAATTCCTCCTCCACATCTAAGTGCTTGATTTCATACACCTGTGGGGCCAGGTGATTAATACACCTGATTCTGATCATACTGTTGGCAATATAGTGTATTTAGTGAGAAAATATGAATTATTTTATTAACGCATATTATTTCCAGGCTTTATATAATGTGGCGGGCCAGATTGACACCTTTGATTTGGACCAAGGAAAGACATATGTTTAATGTAGATTAAAATCATCTAAGGTAAAAATTCTAAGATACATTGTCCATGAGCTGGAAGAGGGGATGTTTTATCAAATTTGGTTTTACATACAAATATCCAGCAGTTCTATATGTCATCATGATAAGTAACTGTGGTTAATGAAAAATGAATGTTCTATACCAGGGGTCACCAACCTTTTTGAAAGGAAGAGCTACTTCTTGGGTACTGATTAATGCGAAGGGCTACCAGTTTGATACACACTTAAATAAATTGCCAGAAATAGCCAATTTGCTCAATTTACCTTTAATAAATAAATATATATATATATTTTTAAAAAAAATGGTATTTCTGTCGGTCATTCCGTCGTACATTTTTTTTCCTTTTACGGAAGTTTTTTTGTAGACAATAAATGATGAAAAATAACACTTAATTGAACGGTTTAAAAGAGGAGAAAACACGAAAAAAATGAAACGTAGTTTATCTTCAATTTCGACTCTTTAAAATTCAAAATTCAACCGAAAAAATTTTTAAAAAACTAGCTAATTGAAATCTTTTTGAAAAAAATAAAAATATAATTTCTGGAACATCATTAGTCATTTTTCCTGATTAAGATTAATTTTAAAATTTTGATGACATGTTTTAAATAGGTTAAAATCCAATCTGCATTTTGTTAGAATATATAACAAATTGGACCAAGCTATATTTCTAACAAAGACAAGTCATTATTTCTTCTAGATTTTCCGGAACAAAAATTTGAAATAAGATTTAAATTTGATTATACAGATTTTCTAGATTTGCCAGAATAATTTGTTTGAATTTTAATCATAATAAGTTTGAAGAAATATTTCACAAATATTCTCCGTTGAAAAAACAGAAGCTAAAATGAACAATTAAATTTAAATTGATTTATCATTCTTTACAATAAGAAATAAAAAAAATGTACTTGAACATTGATTTAAATTGTCAGGAAAGAAGAGGAAGGAATTTAAAAGGTAAAAAAGGTATATGTGTTTAAAAATCCTAAAATCATTTTTAAGGTTGTATTTTTTTCTCTAAAATTGTTTTTCTGGAAGTTATAAGAAGCAAAGTAAAAAAAAAAAAAAATAATGAATTTATTTAAACCAGTGAAGACCAAGTCTTTAAAATATTTTCTTGGATTTTCAAATTCTATTTGAGTTTTGTCTCTCTTAGAATAAAAAATGTCGAGCAAAGCAAGACCAGCTTGCTAGTAAATAAATAAAATCTAAAAAAAATAGAGGCAGCTCACTGGTAAGTGCTGCTATTTGAGCTATTTTTAGAACAGGCCATTGGGCGACTCATCTGGTCCTTACGGGCTACCTGGTGCCCCCTGTTCTATACCATGCAAAACCACAGAATGGCAACTGGAATGCTGTCTTCTTTAATACGTGCTGCATATTTAGCACATGCTCGTACGGTTTATCAGCAACTTCCAGTGTGGCCGTGGCAGAATGAATCGGGAATGAAATAGAGTAGACTGAACGGGTTTGCTCCACTCCAAATTGGAATCGCTCTCCTCATTGCTTCATTATCGCAACTTTCTCTTTGTGTCTGCTTGGAGGCTAATTAAAGGGGGACAGAGAGAAGCCCGGGAAAAAGACCCCACTGATGGAAATCCAATGAGGTGGATAGGAAGATGAGAACAGTGGAATTGTCGGCCGTCTTACGGTGCCCTTGATGAATAGTAGCGGTGCCTTCCTAAAAAAAAATTCTTGCTCTTGTAATTGGGGATGACTAATCTGAGTGTAGGTGGAATATAAAGTATGTCGAATCATTCCAATTCTACTTGTTTGAGTCTGAATGGAGCTTCTAGTTCTGCCTCAATTTGCAGAAACATGCACATTAGGATAAAATCACTTTCTGGAATGCATTGTTTTCCTTGCTTCCAATTAGGTTAAAAGAAGCTCCGAAATCAAGTTGCAAGCAGCATGAAGTGCCTGACAGATTTTTACCTCCACTAACACCCAGTGTGCAGAAAATATAGTAATTTGTATATCAATCAATCAATCAATGTTTACTTATATAGCCCTAAATCACTAGTGTCTCAAAGGGCTGCACAAACCACCACGACATCCTCGGTAGGCCCACATAAGGGCAAGGAAAACTCACACCCAGTGGGACGTCGGTGACAATGATGACTATGAGAAACCTTGGAGAGGAGGAAAGCAATGGATGTCGAGCGGGTCTAACATGATACTGTGAAAGTTCAATCCACAATGGATCCAACACAGTCGCGAGAGTCCAGTCCAAAGCGGATCCAACACAGCAGCGAGAGTCCCGTTCACAGCGGAGCCAGCAGGAAACCATCCCAAGCGGATATAAAAAAAAAATAAAAAAAAAATGCTGTAAAATGACTAAAACACAAAATGGCCATAAGTCATGGGTGTCAAACATCCAAATTTGGCCCGCCGTGTAAATTCATTTGGCTCTTGAGGCAATATCAAATTAACTGGTCTGAGCTACTGTGACTTAGATCACCATAGTCACTAGTATATCATGCAAAAGTGCATTATCCACCCACTGAAATACTTTGTATGGTTCAAGACTTAGGGTCATTTGAAAACATCACAACACATCATAATTGCAGCGACAGTTTCCAGTTTAAAGATAAAAAAAAAAAAAATATCTGAAAATGGCCGGCGGGCCAGATGGAAAAGGTTAACGGGCCGCATGTGGCCCTGTGGTAGAGCAAGTGTGTGCTTCACACATATCACCGTCAGACAGAGGCTGCATTGAATTGCATTATGACGCATTCAAGTTCGACGCAGGAATTCATAATTAGTGAATGATTACTTCTGTCAGATGCTCATGATTACTAATTAAACTGATTTAATTATATATGCACCTTATTGATTTTTTTAAATCCTGCACTACCATGAGCTTATGTAACAAAATGTTGTTCTTATCTGTGCTGTAAAGTTCAAATTTGAACATACTTGCCAACCTTGAGATCGCTGATTTCGGCAGGTGGGGGGCTGGGGGTGGGGGGCGGAGGCTTGTTTGGGGCAGGGGGCGTGGTTAAGAGGGGAGGAGTATATTTACATCTACGATTCACCAACTCGAGTATTTCATATATATATATATATATACATATATGTAGGTGTGGGAAAAATCACAAGACTACTTCATCTCTACAGAACTGTTTCATGAGGGGTTCCCTCAATCATCAGGAGATTTTAATGGAAGCATTCACATACAATGGTTTATATAGGGCACAGAGTGGGTGGGTACAGGCAGGCGTAGGGTGTGGTGATTGGCTCATGTGTTACCTAGGAGGTGTTTCCGTCTGTGGCGGCATGTTGAAATGATTTCACTGCGCTTGTTGAGGGATGATAGATCTGGATGATATATAATAAACAGTTTCTCTTTTAAGCATAGGTTGCATCTTTTATTACCACTGTTGTAAGGTGTGCTGGATGCAAGAATTTGCCATGTTATTGAATATTCAACATTATTGTCTTTGAGGTTCCAAATGTGTTTGCTGAGTTCTGTAGCATTCCGCAAAGTCTGGTTTCTAAAGGAGGCGTTGTGATTATTCCATCTTGTTTTGAACGCTCCTTCGGTTAATCCTACGTACGTGTCGGATGTGTTAATGTCCTTGCGTGTTACCTTTGCTTGGTAAACGACTGATGTCTGTGAGCACCCTCCGTTGAGAGGGCAATCAGGTATATATACATATATATATAAATGTATGGAATACTTGACTTTCAGTGAATTTTAGCTATATATATCTATTTTATTATATATACATAAATAAAATAAATAGTTGAATTTCAGTCAGCACCTATCAAATACACAGTAATAAAAACACAGTTGTTCTACTAACAGTACTGTGCTTGCTGGTTACTAAAAAAACAACACTTACCTTTCACTATTTGAATAACCTTTATTCTGCCATTTAGATTAGATTAGATTAGATTAGATTAGATTAGATAATACTTTATTTATTCCGTCAGGAAAATTACAATTTTCAGCACAATCCCATTCAAGATCAAACAAACATTACAGGGAGACAGAACAGGATCGCTGACGGGTCTGCCGGCTTCCAGCGCCCCTTACAAAAAAAGATGAGATACAGGTAAACAAAAGGGGGCAGGGGGAATGGGACAAAAAAATTGAAGATTAAAATAAATTAAAAAAATCGGTCTTATCCTGGGCCCTGGAGAGGGGGTGCAGACTGAGGGCAAGGGAAAAAAACAACTCATAGCCATAGTACACATCCCTCATTTGCGTACTGGCGAGAGTCACTTGCCATCAGGTGCGCCACACCACATAAATCGTTGGCCAATCAAAAAGCAACCCCATAACGCTATAGCCAACATTCACCAGGAGATGGCGACAGACAACATAGAATCACTCTTTTAACTTCCTAGTTCTTCTGCTTCGTCTCCTTGTGTGTGCAGTTTTTTTAGTAAAATCTGTAGATGTTGTAACGTGATTGGGCAGGCAAGCTGTTTATAAAGTGGGAAAGCGGACGTGAAAACAGGCTGTCCCCACTCAGGTCCGCATGGAGCTGGAGGGGGCGTGGCCTCCAGCTCCGCTGAATTTCGGGAGATTTTCGGGAGAAAACTTCTTTTGGGAGATTTTCGGGAGAGGCGCTGAATTTCGGGAGTCTCCAGGAAAATCCGGGAGGGTTGGCAAGTATGAATCTGAATGACAATACAAAGGGAGTCTAAGGCTAACTATTTGTTGTATGGTTAATTGAAAATTAATTTGAGGTGTAATAAGATATGGTAAATCAGTGTAATAAGAAGACGACTAATAATTAATAATTTTAATGTTACTTTGACCTGTTGAATCGGTAATCGTAAAAAAGGAATTACACCCAGCATCGTCAAAAACACTGAGAAACAAGAACATTAAAGGGAGCAATGAATGGGATAAAGGGGTGTTCTGTCAATGTCTGCTAACTATCGATGTCCGCTCCCCAACGCTACTTAGCATGCGCACTGTAACGATTGGGTCGCATTGTGATGCAGGGTCGTTCTCTCAGGGATGCGGTCGGGCCCGGACACAGCGTGAAGGTAAGAACAAAAGATTTATTAAAAATTATATCAGACCCTGACAAAGAAAAACTTGCTCTAGGCACAAAAGGCAAAACAAAAGGCGCTTAGCATGGGAGCTAGCAAAAAACAAAGGACCTAGCGTGGGAGCTAGCTGGTAGCGAACAGGAATACAGAATCAGGAACTAAAGTGGTTACTTGTTGTGAGAACACAAATTACGCAACCAGGCAGAAGGAACCAAAGAGGCAGGCTTAAATCAAGACAGTGATTAACAAAAACAGGTGTGCGTCCGCAACCCGCGGCAGGTGAAAATAATATGTGAAGTGAAGTGAACTATATTTACATAGCGCTTTTCTCTAGTGACTCAAAGCGCTTTACATAGTGAAACCCAATATCTAAGTTACATTTAAACCAGTGTGGGTGGCACTGGGAGCAGGTGGGTAAAGTGTCTTGCCCAAGGACACAACGGCAGTGACTAGGATGGCGGAAGCGGGAATCGAACCTGCAACCCTCAGGTTGCTGGCACAGCCGCTCTACCAACCGAGCTATGTTGCTATGGTAGCAAACAGGGGCTTCACGGTGGCAGAGGGGTTAGTGCGTCTGCCTCACAATACGAAGTTCCTGCAGTCCTGGGTTCAAATCCAGGCTTGGGATCTTTCTGTGTGGAGTTTGCATGTTCTCCCCGTGAATGCGTGGGTTCCCTCCGGGTACTCCGGCTTCCTCCCACTTCCAAAGACATGCACCTGGGGATAGGTTGATTGGCAACACTAAATTGGCCCTAGTGTGTGAATGTGAGTGTGAATGTTGTCTGTCTATCTGTGTTGGCCCTGCGATGAGGTGGCGACTTGTCCAGGGTGTACCCTGCCTTCCGCCCGATTGTAGCTGAGATAGGCGCCAGCGCCCCCCGCTACCCCTAAAAGGGAATAAGCGGTAGAAAATGGATGGATGGATGGATGGATGGTAACAAACAGAGGAGCACAAACCGGAAACGAGTGAGCCCAAAACAAACAGAAAACTCAAAAAGACTCACAAATCTAAATCAAAAATATGATCCGGGCAGCGGATCACAAACACAAACAATTTTAATATTTACCTTAAATAAAAATCAGCAACCTCGTGTACAAGTTAGTAGGGATTTTAAACTCCCGTATTTTCCGGACTATAAGGCGCACTTAAAATCCTTTATTTTCCTCAAAACTTGACAGTGCGCCTAATTTTAGGAATCATTCTGGTTTTGCTTACCGACCTCGAAGCAATTTTATTTGTTACATGGTGTAATGATAAGTTTGACCAGTAGATGGCAGTCAAAACATAAGGGATACGTGTAGGCTGCACTATGATGGCAATATGACTCAAGTTCAGTTTAAAAGTTAAAGTACCAATGATTGTCACACACACAGTCGGTGTGGCGAAATTATTCTCTGCATTTGACCCATCACCCTTGATCACCCCCTGGGAGGTGAGGGGAGCAGTGAGCAGCAGTAGTGGCCACGCCCGGGAATCATTTATGGTGATTTAACCCCAAATTTCAACCCTTAATCCTGAGTGTCAAGCAGGGAAGTAATGGGTCCAATGTATCATAGTCTTTAGTAAGTAAACAACAGCAACATTTTATATGATCCATTGAGAATATAGAACATTACACACGACGCTCAAAAATCTATCAAAATGTTTTAATCGATTGATGGAATGTACTGTGCTACAACATACGAGTATTATCATGGTGTGTGTATAAGGCAAGACATATTATCTGGCCTTTTTATTTCGCAATGTTATGCAAAAGCAACTTTTCTTACCTTCTGGCACCTGCTGATCTGTATTTGGGATCTGCATTCATCTTAAAAAATGTGCGTGCTTCCGCCTTTGTAGTCTGTGTCGACACCATAGTCGACTAGCTTCTACTTTTTCTCAATTTTCTTGTTATGGGATGTTCATCCTCCGCTGTTGCCATTTCTAATATAAAGTAGTGTAAATTTCTTACTTATATCTGTCAGTAAACTCGCCATAAAAGCACTAAAACATACCGGTGTAGTGAGTTTACATTATTCACCCAAGGAACTTTAGTTATTAGAGAGTTCCGGTTGGACAGTTTTTCACGGAACACATTTTTGGTGTTGTTGTTTCCGGATGAGGAGATGCTGCACCGTTATTGATTTAATTAAAGTCTGAATGTCATTAAAACAGTTAGCGCCATCTTTTGACACTTCTTCCAAGCCCATCCTAGAGCTTTTAATACCATCGTTAAATTGGAATAATTAAGGTCGATGGCACGTTCTAGATGTGTCCCGAAAATTTAAGCGTGCCGCTAATGTCCCTCCACAGTGCAGAGCCGCTTTTAAGCCTGTCACACTCGCCTCCTTAGCAAGTTTATCGCAATAAATATTATCACTGGAGGATATGGAATAGCTAAACATGCTACAGTACGCAGCAGGGGAGGATACAATAAACAATGCTAAGCTAGCACTCTTGAGCTATATCGAACACTTAAAGTTCGGAACATATCGCGCCCCAAAATAACCCAATATTTTATAAAACGCGATTGTCAGGCTTGCCACTGACAGTTTGTTTGTTTTTGTTTTTCCCTCTGTGTGTATTTAGTGTTTCCTGTTTTTAGTTCCTGTCAGTGCTCTTATTTTGTTAGTTTCCTGTCTTTCTCCCTGAGCGCTGTTTCACCTCAGCTGCGGCTGATTGGCACCTGGCCACACCTGGTGTCAATCAGCCCACTCCTATTTTTACCTGATTTTGTCCTCCAGTCAGTGCTGGATTATTGTCATGTCGATGTCGCTCTTATGGTTGCTACCTGTAGTGTTTTGTCAATGCAGCTTTGTTTGATTGTGGTTTTTAGCTTACTGCCTTTTGTTCCCTGCTTCCAAGTTTGTTTTCATATTTCATGTACGACTTCTGTTTTTCTGCTCGAGACCTGCTAGCTTGCACGCTAGGCCTTTTTGTGTTTGCTAGCTTAGATGCTAAGCTCCGGTTATTTTTCCAGTTTCCATGCTAACTCTTTTTGTTTGTTATCCGCCCACGTGCGTGATTTTTGTTTGTTCTTTTTCTTAGTGTTTTAAATTAAATCATGTTTTCCTGTTCAATGCCAGCCTCCGTCTCTACATTTTGGGGTTCGTCAACAACAAACTTTGACAGCGATCAAGCCTCGGACCCTAAATTTTTGCTCGTTTACGTCACGGTGTGATGGCCGGTAGACTGGGGTGTAGGACTAGCTAACGAGCTTAGTCTGTTATGCGCCTATGTAGGCCGTTTAGGGCTGCTACAAACTGGGCTAATTAGCTCAATACGGCTAACGCCAGCAAGCGTGTCGACAGCCTTAAATGTTACAAAGTCACGCTGTTCTAACTGGGACCACTTTTCCACGAGAAAGGTGCGAGAAGAACACAAAGACATACTCCCGTTGTTATCCTTCACCAAGTCCAGTTCTTTCTGTCTTCGCAGCCGGGGGAGGCTCGGACCGGGATTAGTTTAGTTCTGCTAGCTTGGCAGAAACAAAAAGGGCGAGCGTTTTGTAAATTCGATAAAATGACAAAATGTGTTGGAACTGGGCCAAGGAAGGTTATAAAATATTTAGAAGCACTCAAAATAAAAAGATAGCACTTGGCTTTGACGACGGAAAAGGATTAGAAGGAGCACAGGCGACCCAACAGCAGAGTGAACATATTTGGATTTTTTTCGTTGTCAGACAAAAATTAGGATTTCCGTACAAAGCAATCTGGGGAATAACACAACGATCGCATTATATACTGGCTTAGTGGTTAGAGTGTCCGCCCTGAGATCGGTAGGTTGTGAGTTCAAACCCCGGCCGAGTCATACCGAAGACTATAAAAATGGGACCCATTACCTCCCTCCCAGCATTAAGGGTTTGAATTGGGGGTTAAATCACCATAAATGATTCCCGGGCGCGGCCACCACTGCTGCCCACTGCTCCCCTCACCTCCCAGGGGGTGATCAAGGGTGATGATCCAAATGCAAAGAATAATTTTGCCACATCTAGTATGTGTGTGACAATCATTGGTACTTTAACTTTACTTTAATATCAAACTCTGAGTGTACAAGTATCGATAGTGACGATACCGAGTACAGTATCAATATATGGTCGATACCGCAGAGACTTAGACTATGGGATATTTTGTTTTTACAATGCATTGGATGATTGGCACGAGCCAGGCGTGAAAGTGAGTACATATTTATTAATATTCTAACAAAACTACACAAAGGCAAACAAATGGCGCACACAATGGCGGGGAACAAATACAGGACTACAAAAACAAATGACTAGAACAGTGGTTCTCAACCTTTTTTCAGTGAAAATGTTTTTAATTCAAGTACCCTCCTAATCAGAGCAAAGTATTTTTGGTTGAAAAAAAAGAGATAAACAAGTAAAATACAGCACTATGTCATCAGTTTCTGATTTATTAAATTGTATAACAGTGCAAAATATTGCTAATTTGTAGTGGTCTTTCTTGAACTATTTGGAAAAAAGATGTAAAAATAACTAAAAACTTGTTGAGAAATAAACAAGTGATTCAATTACTGTATAAATAAAGATTTCTACACATAGAAGTAATCAACTTAAAGTGCCCTCTTTGGGGATTGTAATAGAGATCCATTTATTTACAAAAAAAATAAATCTTTAACATCAATATTTATTGAACGTGTCCACAAAAAATGTAGGCGTGGCGCAGTGGAAGAGTGGCCGTGCGCAACCCGAGGGTCCCTGGTTCAAATCCCACCTAGTACCAACCTCGTCACGTCCGTTGTGTCCTGAGCAAGACACTTCACCCTTGCTCCTGATGGGTGCTGGTTGGCGCCTTGCATGGCAGCTCCCTCCATCAGTGTGTGAATGTGTGTGTGAATGGGTAAATGTGGAAGTAGTGTCAAAGCGCTTTGAGTACCTTGAAGGTAGAAAAGCGCTATACAAGTACAACCCATTTATTTATTTAACACTGAATAATGCAATGTTGTATTTTTTTCCCCACAGTTTATGAAATTACATTCATATTTTGTGGAAGTATTTAAAAAAATATATATTTATAAAGGATTTTTGAATTGTTGCTAGAATATTTTTTAAAAATCTCACGTACCCCTTGATATACCTTCAAGTACCCCCAGGGGTACGCGTACCCCCATTTGAGAACCACTGGACTAGAACAAAGGCTGTAAACTATAAACGTGAAACAAAAACACTTGCACTGTGGCATGAAAAAAACAAAACTTGCACAGAGGCATAAATACAAAACTTAGGTGGCGTGGTCAAAAAACAAACAGCAAGGCATGAAGGTAGGCACATGGAGATGTGGGTAAAGTGAGAAGTTGCCAGACTGACTATCAGAAGACTGTGGCTTAAATAGTAGCAGTGATAATAAACCAGCAGGTGTGAGAACTGAGGACCGGGGCGTGACTTGGAGACAAGGTGGAAACTATGGAATAACTATGGAAACAAAAACAAACCAGAACTGAGTGTCCACAAAAACAAAACATAACATAACATGGACGGCGTGGCGCAGTGGAAGAGTGGCCGTGCGCAACCCGAGGGTCACTGGTTCAAATCCCACCTAGAACCAACCTCGTCACGTCTGTTGTGTCCTTGAGCAAGACACTTCACCCTTGCTCCTGATGGGTGCTGGTTGGCGCCTTGCATGGCAGCTCCCTCCATCAGTGTGTGAATGTGTGTGTGAATGGGTAAATGTGGAAGTAGTGTCAAAGCGCTTTGAGTACCTTGAAGGTAGAAAAGCGCTATACAAGTACAACCCATTTATCATTTATTTATAACCAAAACATAACATAATCCATAGGCGTGACAAAAGTAATATTTTTTTTACAATTACAAACCCTTTTGTCGTTTTTTCTTATTGTTTACAAACTTTGTAAATAAGCGTAAACCAGCAACCAGATATTAACAGTAAATTAGCAATTCGATTAATAGTAGTTTTGAGAAAAAAAAAACAGGAAATGACGTAAATATATACGGTATATCTGATGTATATACAAAACCCAAAACCAGTAAAGTTGGCACGTTGTGTAATTTGTAAATAAAAACAGAACACAATGATTTGCAAATCATTTTCAAATTCTATTCAATTGAATAAACTGTAAAGACAAGATATTTAATGTTTGAATTGATAAACATATATATTTTTTTCAAATTATTACAAACTTAAATTTTAATGGCAGCAACACAGTGCAAAAAGGTTGGCACAGGGGCATTTTTTACCACTGTGTTACATGGCCTTTCCTTTTAACAACACTCAGTGAACGTCTGAGAACTAAGGAGACCAATTTTTGAAGTTTTTCAGGTGGAATTATTTCCCATTCTTGCTTGATTTACAGCTTAATTTGTTCAACAGTCCGGGGTTTCTGTTGTCGTATTTTAATCTTCATATTGCGCCACACAATTTCTATGGGAGACAGGTCTGGACTACTCGCACTCTTTTACTATGTAGCAACACTGTTGTAATACGTGGCTTGGCATTGTCTTGCTGAAATAAGCAGGGGCGTCCATTAAAAAGACGTTGCTTGGATGGCAACATATGTTGCTCCAAATTCTGTGTGTACCTTTCAGCATTAATGGTGCCTTCACAGATGTGCAAGTTACCCATGCCTTGGGCACTAATACACCCCCATATCATCACAGATGCTGGCTTTCGAACTTTGTGTCTATAGCATTCTGGATGGTTCTTTTCCACTTTGTTCCGGAGGGACACAAGGTCCACAGTTTCCAAAAACTATTTAAAATGTGTACTCCTCAGACCACAGAACACTTTTCCACTTTGTATCAGTCCATCTTAAATGAGCTACGGCCCAAAAAAATCCGGCAGCGTTTCTGGATGCTGTTGACAAATGGCTTTGGCTTTGCATAGTAGAGTTTTAACTTTCACATACAGATGTAGCGACTAACTGTAGTTACTGACAGTGGTTTTCTGAAGTGTTCCAAGCCCATGTGGTGATATCCTTTACATACTGATGTCGCGTTTTGATGCAGTACCATCGAAGGTCCGCAATATCGCTTACGTGCAGTGATTTCTCCAGATTCTCTGAACTTTGTGATGATATTGCGGACTGTAGATGGTGAAATCCTTAAATTCCTTGCAATAGGTCTTTAAGTGTGAAGTGAATTATATTTATATAGCGCTTTTCTCGAGTGACTCAAAGCGCTTTACATAGTGAAACCCAATATCTAAGTTACATTTAAACCAGTGTGGGTGGCACTGGGAGCAGGTGGGTAAAGTGTCTTGCCCAAGGACACAACGGCAGTGACTAGGATGGCGTAAGCGGGAATCGAACCTGCAACCCTCAAGTTGCTGGCACGGCCACTCTACCAACCGAGAATTGTTGTTCTAAAACTGTTCAACAATTTGCTCACGCATTTGGCACCCACCTGTACCCAATTAGCCCGTTTACCTGCAGGGATGTTCCAAATAAGTGTTTGATGAGCATTCTTCAACGTTCTCAGTCTTTTTTGCCACTTCTGCCAGCTTTTTTTGAAACACGTCGCAGAAATTAGATTGCAAATTAGCTGATATTTGCCAAAAATAATGTTTTCCCGGTCTATTCAATTGAATATCGGCCGAAAAGGATTTGCAAATCTTTGTATTCTGTTTTTATTTACCATTTACACAACATGCCAGCTTCACTTTAGGGTTTTGTATATCATTATGGAGGCTGCAATATGTATCGCAGTAAATATGTTAAGCCTTATCGCCCATCCCTTGTGTGAATGTTACACAACTCGGGGTACATTATTCCAAAATGTTGGGGCAAATGATCTTCTGTACTCAGTTTATTCCCTTGATTATATTTCTGTGGTCACTGTCATCTTTGAATGTTTCTTCATTACCTCATACTGTGTGAAATGCACCAGTTACACCAGCAATAAAATAATGAATCTAGACGATGGAGTGTTTACTTGAGCATAGACAAGGATAGTCCACTTAAATTTACTGAAGCAGAGATGCATCAATATTTTTATGGCAGTGTATTTGTTTTGGAAGGTGACTTTCAGTGGCAGTGAATCCAACGGCGATAAATCAACAATAAGAACTTTTATACAGATATTGTAATATGTTGATACAGTAGACCAGGGGTCATCAACGCGGTGCCCGCGGGCACCAGGTAGCCCGTAAGGACCAGATGAGTAGCCCGCTGGGCTGTTCTAAAAAATAGCTCAAATAGCAGCACTTACCAGTGAGCTACCTCAATTTTAAATTTGTATTTATTTACTAGCAAGCTGGTCTCGCTTTGCTCGACATTTTTAATTCTAAGAGAGACAAAACTCAAATAGAATTTGAACATCCAAGAAAATATTTTAAAGACTTGGTCTTCACTTGTTTAAATAAATTCATTCATTCAAGTCTCACCTTAAAACTCATCTGTATACTCTAGCCTTTAAATAGACCTCCTTTTTAGACCAGTTGATCTGCCGCTTCTTTTCTTTCTCCTATGTCCCCCCCTCTCTTGTGGAGGGGGTCCGGTCCGATAACCATGGATGAAGTACTGGCTGTCCAGAGTCCAGACCCAGGATGGACCGCTCGCCTGTATCGATTGGGGACATCTCTACGCTGCTGATCCGCCTCCGCTTGAGATGGTCTCCTGTGGACGGGACTCTCGCTGCTGTCTTAGATCCGCTTTGAACTGAACTCTCGCGGCTGTGTTGGAGCCACTATGGATTGAACTTCCACAGTATCATGTTAGACCCGCTCGACATCCATTGCTTTCGGTCCCCTAAAGGGGGGGTTTGCCCACATCTGAGGTCCTCTCCAAGGTTTCTCATAGTCAGCATTGTCACTGGCGTCCCACTGGATGTGAATTCTCTCTGCCCACTGGGTGTGAGTTTTCCTTGCCCTTTTGTGGGTTCTTCCGAGGATGTTGTAGTCGTAATGATTTGTGCAGTCCTTTGAGACATTTGTGATTTGGGGCTATATAAATAAACATTGATTGATTGATTGATTTTTTATTTTGCTTTTTATAACTTTCAGAAAGACATTTTTAGAGAAAAAATAAAACCTTAAAAATGATTTTAGGATTTTTAAATATATATACCTTTTTACCTTTTAAATTCCAATGTTCAAGTATTTTTTTTTTTATTGTAATGAATAATACATATATTTTGATTTAATTCTTCATTTTAGCTTCTGTTTTTTTAATGAACAATATTTGTGAAATATTTCTTCAAACGTATTATGATTAAAATTCAAAACAATTATTCTGGCAAATCTAGAAAATCTGTAGAATCAAATGTAAATCTTATTTCAAAGTCTTTTGAATTTCTTTTAAAATTTTGGTTCTGGAAAATCTAGAAGAAATAATGATTTGTCTTTGTTAGAAATATAGCTTGGTCCAATTTGTTATATATTCTAACAAAGTGCAGATTGGATTTTAACCTATTTAAAACATGTCAACATAACGAAAATAAATTTTAATCAGGAAAAAATACTAATGATGTTCCTTAAATTATTTTTTTTATTTTTTTCAAATAGATTCGAATTAGCTTGTTTTTCTCTTCTTTTTTTCGGTTGAATTTTGAATTTTAAAGAGTCGAAATTGAAGATAAACTTTGTTTCAACATTTAAGTTTAATTTTTTTCGTGTTTTCTCCTCTTTCAAACCGTTCAATTAAGTGTTTTTTTCATCATTTATTCTCTACAAAAAACCTTCCCTAAAAGGAAAAAAAATGTACGACGGAATGACAGACAGAAATACCCATTTTTTTTATATGTATAGATTTATTTATTGAAGATAAATTGAGCAAATTGGCTATTTCTGGCAATTTATTTAAGTGTGTATCAAACTGGTAGCCCTTTGCATTAATCAGTACCCAAGAAGTAGCTCTTGGTTTCAAAAAGGTTGGTGACCCCTGCAGTAGACCATCACATATGCTGTTTTTATCCCACAAACTGATGTTAAGTATGCATACATGTTCCCCAGGAACTCATGAAACAGGGTGTGGAGTTCCTCAAGGCTCAATTTTAGACCCAATGTAATTTTAGGTCCCATGCATTGTCCAAGGTTACAGAAAACAAAAGTTCTTTAATCCTAAAGCGTGCCAACGAGAGCTGTATGTAAGGCATAAGTTGAAACTTAGAACCTTTTGACATAGCATAAATACTAGAAACGCATCGAACAAGGGATTAACGTAAAGCTAACCAGATGCATACTAGTCGTCAGTGACGAACTTTAGACCTGCAAGGAAGGCAGGGTGACGTGGGTATAATTGGGATTGGCAGCAGGTGTGTCCCCTAATCACCAAACAAAGACTGGTGTGTAACACTCATCGCTCCTAACAACTGGAAAGTAAACAAGGACTAGTAGCGCTGACAACATGAACATACATTAAACATAGGGAAGTATATTAAGAAACACAACACAAGACAGGTCATGGCACAACCAGGACAAAGCAGAGGTTTTAGTTATAGGTATTGAAGGCCAAAAAGAGAAACATTTCGGCAAAATTTCAAGATTTTAAACCAGGCGGGTCCAAACTATGGCTCGCAAGCCAAATGTACCTAATTTGGCTCGAGGGAAAGCACAAGTTCAATAATCAATTTGGCCAATGTGGTGTTACTTGGTAGACATTGAGAGCAAGTAAAGTCAGTGAACATTCATTAAACTTTCATGTATTTTCAGCACAGCTTTTAATTATATGTCACAATCCAAACAACCTTCCCTAGTCATGGAGCGGAGGAAAAAAATGCAACCAGGGCAAAAACTCGACAAACATGGTCACACGTAAAACATTGCTCACTGAACTTTGTGGCTATTGTAAAAATCGTCCTATCAACTTTACAACATATCAGTTAAAATTACACTCATTTAAATCTTTTACAAGGAATGATGAGAAAAATGTGAAACATTCTTTCAACACTTATCCATGTTCAACACATTTTATCTGCTTGATATTTCTGATTTCAACACGCAAGTTAAGAAGGTAGGGGTTGAAAACATTCACACATATATACTGTATGTATAGGTTTTATATATATATATATATACATATTGCGCTCTACCACGGTATCGAGCACTATTCTCCGGATAATCCAATCAAGACATATATATATATATACATATATATATATATATATATATATATATATATATATATATATATATATATATATATATATATATATATATATATATATATATATATATATATATATAATTAAGTTATATAATTAAGTTAATGCCAATGATTGTCACACACACACATCAGGTGTGGCGAAATTATTCTCTGTGTTTGACCCATTACCCTTGATCACCCCCTGGGAGGTGAGGGGAGCAGTGGGCAGCAGTGGTGGTCGCGCCCGGGAATCATTTTGGTGATTTAACCCCCAATTCCAACCCTTGATGCTGAGTGTCAAGAAGGGAGGTAATGGGTCCCATTTTTATAGTTTTTGGTATGACTCAGGGGAGGTTTGAACTTACAACCTACTGATCTCAGGGGCGGGGGACACTCACCACTGTGTGTGTGTGTGTGTGTGTGTGTGTGTGTGTGTGTGTGTGTGTGTGTGTGTGTGTGTGTGTGTGTGTGTGTGTGTGTGTGTGTGTGTGTGTGTGTACAAACCCCGTTTCCATATGAGTTGGGAAATTGTGTTAGATGTAAATATAAACAGAATACAATGATTTGCAAATCTTTTTCAAGTTGAATGCACTACAAAGACAAGATATTTGATGTTCAAACTCATAAAGTTTTTTTTTTTTTTGCAAATAATAATTAACTTAGAATTTCATGGCTGCAACACGTGCCAACGTAGTTGGGAAAGGGCATGTTCACCGCTGTGTTACATCACCTTTTCTTTTAACAACACTCAATAAACGTTTGGGAACTGAGGAAACTAATTGTTGAAGCTTTGAAAGTGGAATTCTTTCCCATTCTTGTTTTATGTAGAGCTTCAGTGGTTCAACATTCGGGGTCTCCGCCGTCGTATTTTACGCTTCATAATGCGCTACACATTTTCGATGGGAGGCAGGTCTGGACTGCAGGGAGGCCAGTCTAGTACACGCACTCTTTTACTACGAAACCACGCTGCTGTAACACGTGGCTTGGCATTTCCTTGCTGAAATAAGCAGGGGCGTCCATGATAACATTGCTTGGATGGCAACATATGGTGCTACAAACCTGTATGGACCTTTCAGCATTACTGGTGCCTTCACAGATGTGTAAGTTTACCCATGCCTTGGGAACTAATCAACCCCATACCATCACACATGCTGGCTTTTCGTCTTTGCGCCTATAACAATCCGGATGGTTCTTTTCCTCTTTGAATCTGGAGGACACAACGTCCACAGTTTCCACCCAAAAATTTAAATGTGGACTTGTCAGGCCACAGAACACTTTCCACTTTGCATTAGTCCCATCTTAGATGAGCTGAGGCCCGGCAAAGCTGGTGGCGTTTCTGGTGTTGTTGATAAATGGCTTTCGCTTTGCATAGTAGAGCTTTAACTTGCACTTACAGATGTAGCGACCAACTGTATTTAGTGACAGTGGTTTTCTGAAGTGTTCCTGAGCCCATGTGGTGATATCCTTTAGAGATTGATGTCGGTTTTTTATACAGTGCCGTCTGAGGGATCGAAGGTCACGGTCATTCAATGTTGTTTCGGCCATGCCGCTTACGTGGAGTGATTTCTCCAGATTCTCTGAACATTTTGATGATATTATGGAGCGTAGATGTTGAAATCCCTACATTTCTTGCAATTGCACTTTGAGAAACGTTGTTCTTAAACTGTTTGACTATTTGCTCACGCAGTTGTGGACAAAGGGGTGTACCTCGCCTCATCCTGTCTTGTGAAAGACTGAGCATTTTTTGGGAAGCTTTTTTTTAATACCCAATCATGGCACCCACCTGTTCCCAATTAGCCTGCACACCTGTGGGATGTTCCAAATAAGTGTTTGATGAGAATTCCTTAACTTTATCAGTATTTATTGCCACTTTTCCCAGCTTCTTTGTCACGTGTTGCTGGCATCAAATACTAAAGTTAATAGTTATTTGAAAAAAAAAGAATGTCTATCAGTTTGAACATCAAATATGTTGTCTTTGTAGCATATTCAACTGAATATGGGTTGAAAATTATTTTGTATTGTATTCCGTTTATATTTACATCGAACACAATTCCCCAACTCTTATGGAAACGGCGTTTGTATTTACATTGTTATTGAGAATTTTGCTTCAATAGACAACCTTTTATATATACAAACCCTCTTCAAGAAGCAATTAAGTTCTAAAAGACAAATATGGCAAACATTTCCTGCGAAAAAGTGCAACTGTTCAGTTCTACCAGAAAAAGTATTCTTAAGGAACACAATTACAAATCGACTCGACTACGGGTGTGAGTTCAATGCCAGAAGACTTAGTCCACTTACTCCTGTAGGTCAATCAATCACTTTTTGATTTCACTTAAAATTCTTTGTGACAAGTGACCTTGTAAAATGCCTTTTGTCTGCATTGTTATTCCTGCTCTGACACGGCGGCATCATTCATATCGGCCATCTAATCTAATACAAGTGTTCTCTATTGAATAAACCGCATACCTGAATAGAATACCATGGGCTCAGCCAATGGGAAAGTAAGACTATATGCTTTTATGCCTGCATAATGTATGTGTATATACATGTGTGTTTTATAACTATTCAAAATAGCATCAAGACAATAATCGCATCATTGAGGGGAGATCTTCTTCCTTTATAAAGTGCAATTTAAATGGTCCCAGTCATCTCATGCAAAACACACACCTTTTTCAAAATGGCTCAAGTAATTCTCAATACCATGTAATATTAATACAAAACACAAAGCATTTAGTTTTGTCAAAGTGACTCAATGATGGAAAGAATAAAAACTGGACTAGAAATAAATGCATACTGAAATACAGGAAATATATGAAGAAACATGTTTTAGTAGAAAACGTGTGTATGTTCATTCAATGCCAAAACAAGTACCGTATTTTTCGGACTGTAAGGCGCACCTTAAATCTTTAAATTGTCTCAGAAATCGACGGTGCGCCTAATGTACGGAATAACAACGTCCACAGTTTCCAAAAACAATTTGAAATGTGGACTTGTCGGACCACAGAACACTTTTACACTTTGCATCAGTCCATCTTAGATGAGCTCGGGTCCAGCGGAAATGGCAGCATATCTGGGTGTTGTTGATAAATGGCTTTTGCTTTGCATAGTGGAGTTTTAATGATGGAAAGAATAAAAATTGGACTAGAAATAAATGCATACTGAAATACAGGAAATATATGAAGATTTTTTTTTTAATAGAAAACGTGAGTATGTTCATTCAATGCCAAAACAAGTACCGTATTTTTCGGACTGTTGGCGCACTTAAAATCCTTAAATTGTCTCAGAAATTGACGCTGCGCCTAATGTACGGGATAACAACATCCACATTTTCCAATAACAATTTGAAATGTGGACTTTTCGGACCACAGAACACTTTTACACTTTGCATCAGTCCATCTTAGATGAGCTCGGGTCCAGCGGAAATGGCAGCATATCTGGGTGTTGTTGATAAATGGCTTTTGCTTTGCATAGTAGAGTTTTAATGATGGAAAGAATAAAAACTGGACTAAAAAATAAATACATACTGAAATACAGGAAATATATGAAGAAACATTTTTTAATAGAAACCGTGAGTATGTTCATTCAATGCCAAAACAAGTACCGTATTTTTCGGACTGTAAGGTGCACTTAAAATCCTTAAATTGTCTCAGAAATCGACGGTGCGCCTAATGTACGGGATAACAACGTCCACATTTTCCAAAAACAATTTGAAATGTGGACTCGTCGGACCACAGAACACTTTTACACTTTGCATCAGTCCATCTTAGATGAGTTCGGGTCCAGCGGAAATGGCAGCATATCTGGTATCTGGGTGTTGTTGATAAATGGCTTTTGCTTTGCATAGTAGAGTTTTAATGATGGAAAGAATAAAAACTGGACTAGAAATAAATGCATACTGAAATACAGGAAATATATGAAGAAACATTTTTTAATAGAAACCGTGAGTATGTTCATTCAATGCCAAAACAAGTACCGTATTTTTCGGACTGTAAGGCGCACTTAAAATCCTTAAATTGTTTCAGAAATCGACGGTGCGCCTAATGTACGGGATAACAACGTCCACATTTTCCAAAAACAATTTGAAATCTGGACTTGTCGGACCACAGAACACTTTTACACTTTGCATCAGTCCATCTTAGATGAACTCGGGTCCAGCGGAAATGGCAGCATATCTGGGTGTTGTTGATAAATGGCTTTTGCTTTGCATAGTGGAGTTTTAATGATGGAAAGAATAAAAATTGGACTAGAAATAAATGCATACTGAAATACAGGAAATATATGAAGATTTTTTTTTTAATAGAAAACGTGAGTATGTTCATTCAATGCCAAAACAAGTACCGTATTTTTCGGACTGTTGGCGCACTTAAAATCCTTAAATTGTCTCAGAAATTGACGCTGCGCCTAATGTACGGGATAACAACGTCCACATTTTCCAAAAACAATTTGAAATGTGGACTTTTCGGACCACAGAACACTTTTACACTTTGCATCAGTCCATCTTAGATGAGCTCGGGTCCAGCGGAAATGGCATTATATCTGGGTATTGTTGATAAATGGCTTTTGCTTTGCATAGTAGAGTTTTAATGATGGAAAGAATAAAAACTGGACTAGAAATAAATGCATACTGAAATACAGGAAATATATGAAGAAACATTTTTCAATAGAAAATGTGAGTATGTTCATTCAACGCCAAAACGAGTACCGTATTTTTCGGACTGTAAGGCGCACTTAAAATCCTTAAATTGTTTCAGAAATCGACGGTGCGCCTAATGTACGGGATAACAACGTCCACAGTTTCCAAAAACAATTTGAAATGTGGACTTGTCGGACCACAGAACACTTTTACACTTTGCATCAGTCCATCTTAGATGAGTTCGGGTCCAGCGGAAATGGCAGCATATCTGGGTGTTGTTGATAAATGGCTTTTGCTTTGCATAGTGGAGTTTTAATGATGGAAAGAATAAAAATTGGACTAGAAATAAATGCATACTGAAATACAGGAAATATATGAAGATTTTTTTTTTAATAGAAAATGTGAGTATGTTCATTCAATGCCAAAACAAGTAACGTATTTTTCGGACTGTTGGCGCACTTAAAATCCTTAAATTGTCTCAGAAATTGATGCTGCGCCTAATGTACGGGATAACAACGTCCACATTTTCCAATAACAATTTGAAATGTGGACTTTTCGGACCACAGAACACTTTTACACTTTGCATCAGTCCATCTTAGATGAGCTCGGGTCCAGCGGAAATGGCATTATATCTGGGTGTTGTTGATAAATGGCTTTTGCTTTGCATAGTAGAGTTTTAATGATGGAAAGAATAAAAACTGGACTAGAAATAAATGCATACTGAAATACAGGAAATATATGAAGAAACATTTTTCAATAGAAAACGTGAGTATGTTCATTCAATGCCAAAACGAGTACCGTATTTTTCGGACTGTAAGGCGCACTTAAAATCCTTAAATTGTCTCAGAAATCGACGGTGCGCCTAATGTACGGGATAACAACGTCCACAGTTTCCAAAAACAATTTGAAATGTGGACTTGTCGGACCACAGAACACTTTTACACTTTGCATCAGTCCATCTTAGATGAGCTCGGGTCCAGCGGGAATGGCAGCATATCTGGGTGTTGTTGATAAATGGCTTTTGCTTTGCATAGAAGAGTTTTAATGATGGAAAGAATAAAACCTGGACTAGAAATAAATGCATACTGAAATACATGAAGAAACATATTTTAATAGAAAACGTTAGTATGTTCATTCAATGCCAAAACGAGTACCGTATTTTTCGGATTGTAAGGCGTACTTAAAATCCTTAAATTGTCTCAGAAATCGACGGTGCGCCTAATGTACGGGATAACAACGTCCACAGTTTCCAAAAACAATTTGAAATGTGGACTTGTCGGACCACAGAACACTTTTACACTTTGCATCAGTCCATCTTAGATGAGTTCGGGTCCAGCGGAAATGGCAGCATATCTGGGTGTTGTTGATAAATGGCTTTTGCTTTGCATAGTGGAGTTTTAATGATGGAAAGAATAAAAATTGGACTAGAAATAAATGCATACTGAAAAATAGGAAATATATGAAGATTTTTTTTTAATAGAAAACGTGAGTATGTTCATTCAATGCCAAAACAAGTACCGTATTTTTCGGACTGTTGGCGCACTTAAAATCCTTAAATTGTCTCAGAAATTGACGCTGCGCCTAATGTACGGGATAACAACGTCCACATTTTCCAAAAACAATTTGAAATGTGGACTTTTCGGACCACAGAACACTTTTACACTTTGCATCAGTCCATCTTAGATGAGCTCGGGTCCAGCGGAAATGGCATTATATCTGGGTGTTGTTGATAAATGGCTTTTGCTTTGCATAGTAGAGTTTTAATGATGGAAAGAATAAAAACTGGACTAGAAATAAATGCATACTGAAATACAGGAAATATATGAAGAAACATTTTTCAATAGAAAACGTGAGTATGTTCATTCAATGCCAAAACGAGTACCGTATTTTTCGGACTGTAAGGCGCACTTAAAATCCTTAAATTGTCTCAGAAATCGACGGTGCGCCTAATGTACGGGATAACAACGTCCACAGTTTCCAAAAACAATTTGAAATGTGGACTTGTCGGACCACAGAACACTTTTACACTTTGCATCAGTCCATCTTAGATGAGCGAGGGTCCAGCGAAAATGGCAGCATATCTGGGTGTTGTTGATAAATGGCTTTTGCTTTGCATAGTGGAGTTTTAATGATGGAAAGAATAAAAATTGGACTAGAAATAAATGCATACTGAAATACAGGAAATATATGAAGATTTTTTTTTTAATAGAAAACGTGAGTATGTTCATTCAATGCCAAAACAAGTACCGTATTTTTCGGACTGTTGGCGCACTTAAAATCCTTAAATTGTCTTAGAAATTGACGCTGCGCCTAATGTACGGGATAACAACATCCACAGTTTCCAAAAACAATTTGAAATGTGGACTTGTCAGACCACAGAACACTTTTACACTTTGCATCAGTCCATCTTAGATGAGCTCGGGTCCAGCAGAAATGGCAGCATATCTGGGTGTTGTTGATAAATGGCTTTTGCTTTGCATAGTAGAGTTTTAATGATGGAAAGAATAAAAACTGGGCTAGAAATAAATGCATACTGAAATACAGGAAATATATGAAGAAACATTTTTCAATAGAAAACGTGTGTACGTTCATTCAATGCCAAAACGAGTACCGTACTTTTCGGACTGTAAGGCGGAACTTAAAATCCTTAAATTGTCTCAGAAATCGACGGTGCGGCTAATGTACGGAATAACAACGTCCACAGTTTCCAAAAACAATTTGAAATGTGGCCACAGAACACTTTTACACTTTGCATCAGTCCATCTTAGATGAGTTCGGGTCCAGCGGAAATGGCAGCATATCTGGGTGTTGTTGATAAATGGCTTTTGCTTTGCCTAGTGGAGTTTTAATGATGGAAAGAATAAAAATTGGACTAGAAATAAATGCATACTGAAATACAGGAAATATATGAAGATTTTTTTTTAATAGAAAACGTGAGTATGTTCATTCAATGCCAAAACAAGTACCGTATTTTTCGGACTGTTGGCGCACTTAAAATCCTTAAATTGTCTCAGAAATTGACGCTGCGCCTAATGTACGGGATAACAACGTCCACATTTTCCAAAAACAATTTGAAATGTGGACTTTTCGGACCACAGAACACTTTTACACTTTGCATCAGTCCATCTTAGATGAGCTCGGGTCCAGCGAAAATGGCAGCATATCTGGGTGTTGTTGATAAATGGCTTTTGCTTTGCATAGTGGAGTTTTAATGATGGAAAGAATAAAAATTGGACTAGAAATAAATGCATACTGAAATACAGGAAATATATGAAGATTTTTTTTTTAATAGAAAACGTGAGTATGTTCATTCAATGCCAAAACAAGTACCGTATTTTTCGGACTGTTGGCGCACTTAAAATCCTTAAATTGTCTTAGAAATTGACGCTGCGCCTAATGTACGGGATAACAACATCCACAGTTTCCAAAAACAATTTGAAATGTGGACTTGTCAGACCACAGAACACTTTTACACTTTGCATCAGTCCATCTTAGATGAGCTCGGGTCCAGCAGAAATGGCAGCATATCTGGGTGTTGTTGATAAATGGCTTTTGCTTTGCATAGTAGAGTTTTAATGATGGAAAGAATAAAAACTGGGCTAGAAATAAATGCATACTGAAATACAGGAAATATATGAAGAAACATTTTTCAATAGAAAACGTGTGTACGTTCATTCAATGCCAAAACGAGTACCGTACTTTTCGGACTGTAAGGCGGAACTTAAAATCCTTAAATTGTCTCAGAAATCGACGGTGCGGCTAATGTACGGAATAACAACGTCCACAGTTTCCAAAAACAATTTGAAATGTGGCCACAGAACACTTTTACACTTTGCATCAGTCCATCTTAGATGAGTTCGGGTCCAGCGGAAATGGCAGCATATCTGGGTGTTGTTGATAAATGGCTTTTGCTTTGCCTAGTGGAGTTTTAATGATGGAAAGAATAAAAATTGGACTAGAAATAAATGCATACTGAAATACAGGAAATATATGAAGATTTTTTTTTAATAGAAAACGTGAGTATGTTCATTCAATGCCAAAACAAGTACCGTATTTTTCGGACTGTTGGCGCACTTAAAATCCTTAAATTGTCTCAGAAATTGACGCTGCGCCTAATGTACGGGATAACAACGTCCACATTTTCCAAAAACAATTTGAAATGTGGACTTTTCGGACCACAGAACACTTTTACACTTTGCATCAGTCCATCTTAGATGAGCTCGGGTCCAGCGGAAATGGCCTTATATCTGGGTGTTGTTGATAAATGGCTTTTGCTTTGCATAGTAGAGTTTTAATGATGGAAAGAATAAAAACTGGACTAGAAATAAATGCATACTGAAATACAGGAAATATATGAAGAAACATTTTTCAATAGAAAACGTGAGTATGTTCATTCAATGCCAAAACGAGTACCGTATTTTTCGGACTGTAAGGCGCACTTAAAATCCTTAAATTGTTTCAGAAATCGACGGTGCGCCTAATGTACAAAATAACAACGTCCACATTTTCCAAAAACAATTTGAAATCTGGACTTGTCGGACCACAGAACACTTTTACACTTTGCATCAGTCCATCTTAGATGAGCGAGGGTCCAGCGAAAATGGCAGCATATCTGGGTGTTGTTGATAAATGGCTTTTGCTTTGCATAGTAGAGTTTTAATGATGGAAAGAATAAAAACTGGACTAGAAATAAATGCATACTGAAATACAGGAAATATATGAAGAAACATGTTTTAGTAGAAAACGTGTGTATGTTCATTCAATGCCAAAACAAGTACCGTATTTTTCGGACTGTAAAGCGCACTTAAAATCCTTAAATTGTCTCAGAAATCGACGCTGCGCCTAATGTACGGAATAACAACGCCCACAGTTTCCAAAAACAATTTGAAATGTGGACTTGTCGGACCACACAATACTTTTACACTTTGCATCAGTCCATCTTAGATGAGTTCGGGTCCAGCGGAAATGGCAGCATATCTGGGTGTTGTTGATAAATGGCTTTTGCTTTGCATAGTACAGTTTTAATGATTGAAAGAATAAAAACTGGACTAGAAATAAATGCATACTGAAATACAGGAAATATATGAAGAAACATTTTTCAATAGAAAACGTGAGTATGTTCATTCAATGCCAAAACGAGTACCTTATTTTTCGGACTGTAAGGCGGAACTTAAAATCCTTAAATTGTCTCGGAAATCGACGGTACGCCTAATGTACGGAATAACAACGTCCACAGTTTCCAAAAACAATTTGAAATGTGGACCTGTCGGACCACAGAACACTTTTACACTTTGCATCAGTCCATCTTAGATGAACTCGGGTCCAGCGGAAATGGCAGCATATCTGGGTGTTGTTGATAAATGGCTTTTGCTTTGCATAGTAGAGTTTTAATGATGGAAAGAATAAAAATTGGACTAGAAATAAATGCATACTGAAATACAGGAAATATATGAAGAAACATTTTTCAATAGAAAACGTGAGTATGTTCATTCAATGCCAAAACAAGTACCGTATTTTTCGGACTGTAAGGCGTACTTAAAATCCTTAAATTGTCTCAGAAATCGACGGTGCGCCTAATGTACGGGATAACAACGTCCACAGTTTCCAAAAACAATTTGAAATGTGGACCTGTCGGACCACAGAACACTTTTACACTTTGCATCAGTCCATCTTAGATGAGTGAGGGTCCAGCGGAAATGGCAGCATATCTGGGTGTTGTTGATAAATGGCTTTTGCTTTGCATAGTAGAGTTTTAATGATGGAAAGAATAAAAACTGGACTAGAAATAAATGCATACTGAAATACAGGAAATATATGAAGAAACATTTTTCAATAGAAAACGTGAGTATGTTCATTCAATGCCAAAACAAGTACCGTATTTTTCGGACTGTAAGGCGTACTTAAAATCCTTAAATTGTCTCAGAAATCGACGGTGCGCCTAATGTACGGGATAACAACGTCCACAGTTTCCAAAAACAATTTGAAATGTGGACCTGTCGGACCACAGAACACTTTTACACTTTGCATCAGTCCATCTTAGATGAGTGAGGGTCCAGCGGAAATGGCAGCATATCTGGGTGTTGTTGATAAATGGCTTTTGCTTTGCATAGTAGAGTTTTAATGATGGAAAGAATAAAAACTGGACTAGAAATAAATGCATACTGAAATACAGGAAATATATGAAGAAACATTTTTCAATAGAAAACGTGAGTATGTTCATTCAATGCCAAAACAAGTACCGTATTTTTCGGACTGTAAGGCGTACTTAAAATCCTTAAATTGTCTCAGAAATCGACGGTGCGCCTAATGTACGGGATAACAACGTCCACAGTTTCCAAAAACAATTTGAAATGTGGACTTGTCGGACCACAGAACACTTTTACACTTTGCATCAGTCCATCTTAGATGAGTGAGGGTCCAGCGGAAATGGCAGCATATCTTTGCATCATCATCAGCCGTTGTCAGTCCACTGCTGGACGAAAGCCTCAGCATGTTTCTGCCATTTGGCGTACTTTTCATGCTGGTTATAAGCCTACACCTTCCACGCTGGCTTGGTGCGGGTTGGAAGGGGTATTTTATATCAGAGATGCTTCTCCTAGACTAATTGCCTTACTGGGCTGTTGAACTTAGTCTGTCCTGTTTGTTGTCCGCGCCCCATTTACCCAGGGACCCGCTCAGATTTATGGCGCTGACCGCCCTCCAGTCACAAGAGAAGGTGCAAACGGTTCTTTGTGTGCATTTTATAGACGTTAGTTGGGACTCACTAACCCCACACACAACCTCCCATCTCATGCCTGGATGTAGTTTAACGTCATACCCAGGACACTTTAACGTCATACCCCTGCTTTGCATAGTAGAGTTTTAATTTGCACTTACATATGTAGCAACTAAGTGTAGTTACTGACAGTGTTCCTGCGCCTATGTGGTGATATCCTTTACACACTGATGTCGCTTTTTGATGCAAGTAGGGATCGAACGTCCATAACATCCAGATTTCCTGAATCTTTTGATGATATTACAGACCGTAGATGGTGAAATCCCTAAATTCCTTGCAATAGTTCGTTGAGAAATGTTGTTCTTAAACTGTTCGACAATTTGCTCACGCATTTGTTCACAAAGTAGTGACCCTCGCCCCCGATGCTTTTATACCCAATCATGGCATCCACCTGTTCCTAATTAGCCTGTTCACATGTGGGCTGTTCCAGATAAGTGTTTGATGAGAAATCCTCAACTTTCTCAGTCTTTTTTGCCACTTGTGCCTATTTTGTTTTTGAACATGTTGCAGGTATCAAATTCCAAATGAGCTATTACTTGCAAAAAATAACGTTTTCCAGTTCGAACGTTAAATATCTTGTCTTTGCAGTCTATTCAATTGAATATAGGTTGAAAATTTGCAGATCATTGTATTCGTTTTTTATTTACCATTTACACAACGTGCCAATTTCACTGGTTTTGGGTGTTGTAAATATGTACGGCAGATAAGGGCATCTACATCAAGAATATGATTTACCGGCGGTATAGCTCGGTTGGTAGAGCGGCTGTGCCAGCAACCTGAGGGTTGCAGGTTCGATCCCCGCTTCTGTCATCCTAGTCACTGCCGTTGTGTCCTTGGGCAAGACACTTTACCCACCTGCTCCCAGTGCCACCCACACTGGTTTAAATGTAAAAATTAGATATTGGGTTTCACTATGTAAAGCGTTTTGAGTCACTTGAGAAAAAGCGCTATATAAATATAATTCACTTCACTTCACTACCTGAGTGGCTGAACAGGACAGTTTAAGAAATAAAAAAAATGTTTTGTTTTTTTTGTTTTTTTAATCGATTAAGAACCGTTACAATAAAGAATCGCGATTCATGCGATAATCCACGATGGACTGATGCAAAGTGGAAAAGTGTTCTGTGGTCAGACGAGTCCACATTTCAAATTGTTTTTGGAAACTGTGGACGTTGTGTCTTCCGGAACAAAGAGAAAAAGAACCACCCAGATTGTTATAGGCACAAAGTTGAAAAGCCAGCATCTGTGATGGTATGCGGGTGTATTAGTTCCCAAAGTATTGGTAACTTACACATCTGTGAAGGCACTGAAAGGTACTTACAGGATTTGGAGTAACATATGTTACCATCCAAGCAGTGTTATCATGGACGCCCCTGCTTATTTCAGCAAGACAATGCCAAGCCACGTGTTACAACAGCGTGGCTTGATAGTAAAAGAGTGCGGGTACTAGACTGGCCTGCCTGTAGTCCAGACCTGTCTCCCATTAAAAATATGTGTGGCGCATTATGAAGTCTAAAATACCACAACAGAGACCCCGGACTGTTAAACAACTTAAGCTGTACATCAAGCTAGAATGGGAAAGAATTCCACTACGAAATTTGGTCTTATCGGTTCCCAAACGTTTACAGAGTGTTGTTAAAAGGAAAGGCCATGTAACACAGTGGTAAAAATGCCCCCGTGCCAACTTTTTTGCAATGTGTTGCTGCCAGTATATTTTATTTTATTTTAATTTTTGCAAATATCGTATTTCCTTGAATTGCCGCAGTTAAAAACTCGCTCCGCAAAATAATTAGCGCATGCTAAGTATTCCAGCCTGGTCAAACTCGTCACGTCACGAGGGACACTTCCCCTGTCGTCATTTTCAAAATGGAGGAGGCTGATTTCAATACCGGTAATTTGAAATGGCATAAAGGGAAGAAGATTAAGAGCTATTCAGTAGTATTTAAGGCCGAAGCTTACATCATACTCAAATTTTTACTGCATGCCTTTGGTAAGTGCCGTAGTGAGAAGAGGTTTTAAATTAATTAGCGCCCCGGCGGCAATTCAAGGAAATACGTTAATCATTCATTTTCTCAGTTTGACCGTTAAAGATCTTGTCTTTGCATTCTATTCAATTAAATATAGGTTGAAAACAGGGGCGTCACTAGACCTAATACTTTACTGGGGCACACCTGGGGCACAAATAATTCATGTGAGCGTGCAAAGCGCGCAAGCAAAAACATTTTTAGCATTTATTTATCATAAAAAAATACATAAATAGTGCTTTAAACCATGAAATCATATCAGATGATCTTGTATGGATCTTTGATTAACCACCTGAAATTAACTAATGCATTTGACCTACTTGTGCACTTTTTTACTCCAGACTTCTAAACTGCTACTGGTAAAAGCAAAAAGAGCAATTCATCTTTTTGAAATATATATTGCAGTAATCATCTGCAAATTTAACATCTACAAAAGTAAAACAAAAAAATAAAGCACCCCCGACATCTCTGGGTTCTTTTATATTGTTTAATTTCCATTTATGGCAATGTGGCTAATCCTATTTCAGATACACAAAACTATGAAATATACACAAAACAATAAAGCCACACAGTAGTAGAATAAATGAACAACTGTTGTGTGTCTGTTCAGGGAATCATTTTCTGAGAAGTAAATTGTAACGTCTCGTTTTCATTTTTGCAAAGTGGTCAATCACTCTGGACAGACATGGAAATAATAATAATAATAATAATAATGGATTAGATTTATATCGCGCTTTTCTATTGTTAGATACTCAAAGCGCTCACAGAGAAGTGGGAACCCATCATTCATTCACACCTGGTGGTGGTAAGCAACATCTGTAGCCAGTTTGCGCCTACGGCCCCTCCGACCACCACCCATCATTCATTCATTCATCATTCATTCACCAGTGTGAGCGGCACCGGGGGCAAAGGGTGAAGTGTCCTGCCCAAGGACACAACGGCAGCGATTTTTTTTGGATGTCAATTGGTGGGAAGCGAACCTGCATCCCTCAGGTGCCTGAAATATTACAGTAACTGTTATACAGTTGACCAGTGGTTCCCAACTACTGGGTCGTGACATAAAAGTGGATTGTGTGTCATTTTCAGTGAGTCGCAGTCACATGTGTGCATGAAAAAAAAAAAAAAGTTTAGGGAGAAAAAAATCAAATTGTGGCAACAAAACCAGATATTTTTAGCCATTTTTCTAGTGACTATTAGTGAGTATTTTAGCAAAAGGCAAACCGACTAACAAGTTGGAGGAGGACTCAGGACAGACATGGAAATATATTTTTTTTAAATCTAAACGGGGCAACAAAACCCGATATTTTCAGCCATCTTTCTGAAAACAAATACAGAAATGTTACTATTTTTTCTGGAAACAAAACCAGATCCTTTAGCTGTAGCCATTTTTCTGGTGACAAAACTAGATTATTTTAGTCAAAGTCGCACCGATTAACAAGACAAGTCTACTGTGCTGTTTTTCTGTGAAATAAACTTGAATGATTTAAAAATTTGGCTCACGACTTGATGATATGGAAAAAAAAATTCTTCCTGAAGATAAACCATTTGAGAAGCACTCAACTCACACATGCTGACTCCAAATCATTATTGATGCAGAACCAGCAGACAATAACCAACATTATGTTTCATGTTCATTGGAAATTCCCCCGACAGCTTGTACAGTGGGACGCAAGTGACAATGCTGACTATGAGAAACCTTGGAGAGGACCTCAAATGTGGGCAACCCCCCCCTCTAGGGGACCGAAAGCAATGGATGTCGAGCGGGTCCAACATGATACTGTGAAAGTTCAATCCATAGTGGCTCCAACACAGCTGCGAGAGTTCAGTTCAAAGCGGATCCAAGACAGCAGCGAGAGTCCCGTCGACAGGAAACCATCCCAAGCGGAGGCGGATCAGCAGCATAGAGATGTCCCCAACCGATACACAGGCGAGCGGTCCATCCTGGGTCCCGACGAGCGGTCCATCCTGGGTCTCGACTCTGGACAGCCAGTACTTCATCCATGGTCATCGGACCGGACCCCCTCCACAAGGGAGGGGGGGACATATAAGAAAGAAAAGAAGCGGCAGATCAACTGGTTCTAAAAAGGAGGTCTATTTAAAGGCTAGAGTATACAGATGAGTTTTAAGGTGAGACTTAAATGCTTCTACTGAGGTGGCATCTCGAACTGTTACCGCCGGGAAGGCATTCCAGAGTACTGGAGCCCGAACGGAAAACGCTCTATAGCCCGCAGACTTTTTTTGGGGCTCTAGGAATCACTAATATGCCGGAGTCTTTTGAACGCAGATTTCTTGCCGGGACATATGGTACAATATGGTATATCAGGGGTAGGGAACGTATGGCTCTAGAGCCAGATGTGGCTCTTTTGATGACTGCATCTGGCTCTCAGATAAATCTGAGCTGACACTGCTTAACACAATAGGTAATGACTAATTCCACTTGTAATCAAAGTGTTAAAAATAACGTTCAAAATATTAAACATGCTCATGCATTTGAATCCATCCATCCTTTTTTCTACCGTACTTTATTTATTTTTTTATTTTTTTGGTTTGCCCTCCTGGGGATTCTTCAGACCACCAAGCACCGACATGAAAGCCTGTTTCAGGGTTCCGATATGTTTTTATGTTTCAATAAGTCTCTCAGTCGCTTTCCAGCAATTGTCTTTTTCTCTTTCGTTCTCGCTCGCACTCTGGCTCCAGCTCCAACCCTGTCTCTCCTCCTGGCTGCTGCTTATAACAGAGCGACAGGTGATCAGATAACAAGGCCCAGGTGGGTTGTCTACGCACCTGTCGCTGATTTCGAGGCCGGTCCTGGCACACCCCGGTTCGCTGCAGGCCCACAGGCCACACCCCCTCCACAGTTAGCTTCCGAATATCAATCAATCAATCAATCAATGTTTATTTATATAGCCCCAAATCACAAATGTCTCAAAGGACTGCACAAATCATTACGACTACAACATCCTCGGAAGAACCCACAAAAGGGCAAGGAAAACTCACACCCAGTGGGCAGGGAGAATTCACATCCAGTGGGACGCCAGTGACAATGCTGACTATGAGAAACCTTGGAGAGGACCTCAGATGTGGGCACCCCCCCCCTCTAGGGGACCGAAAGCACTGGATGTCGAGCGGGTCTAACATGATACTGTTAAAGTTCAATCCATAGTGGCTCCAACACAGCCGCGAGAGTTCAGTTCAAAGCGGATCCAAGACAGCAGCGAGAGTCCCGTCCATAGGAAACCATCCCAAGCGGAGGCGGATCAGCAGCGTAGAGATGTCCCCAACCGATACAGGCGAGCGGTCCATCCTGGGTCTCGACTCTGGACAGCCAGTACTTCATCCATGGTCATCGGACCGGACCCCCTCCACAAGGGAGGGGGGGACATACGAGAAAGAAAAGAAGCGGCAGATCAACTGGTTCTAAAAAGGAGGTCTATTTAAAGGCTAGAGTATACAGATGAGTTTTAAGGTGAGGTAGCATCTCGAACTGTTACCGGGAGGGCATTCCAGAGTACTGGAGCCCGAACGGAAAACGCTCTATAGCCCGCAGACTTTTTTGGGGCTCTAGGAATCACTAATAAGCCGGAGTCTTTTGAACGCAGATTTCTTGCCGGGACATATGGTACAATACAATCGGCAAGATAGGATGGAGCTAGACCGTGTAGTATTTTATACGTAAGTAGTAAAACCTTAAAGTCACATCTTAGTCGGTAGTAGTGGGTTTCAGTAGTCCTTTCAGATCGCATTATGTCAGGGATGCAGGATGCGCAGTTAACATGCAAAAAAAAAACAAAAAAAAACCTAACAAAACAAATCATGATTGCCAGGCACACACTGTAACTGTCAGTTAGGCAGCTAATATAAAATGGTATCACAGTTTGCGCACTGCATTGATTGATGCTTTTTGTAGGTATTATTATCATCTCTTTGAAACACAAACGTACACGGCACACAATCCCAGATGAATAGACTGTGCTGTAGATACTGTACAAAGAGTTCCGTAGGCTGGAGCACGTGTAGTGTCGAGCAGCCGCAGCCTTTGCTCATATTTACGCTGTTCAATTTTAAATGAAGGCTAGACGGTTTATACGGCACGGGACGTACAAAGAGCCGCGCTGGCTGATAAGGATGAAAAATGAAGGAAAATGTTGCGCAAACACTGGCTTGCATAATCATGCAGCTGCCAAATAAAAAATAGCTGCTCAGGTTTGGGATCAATCTCACTGGAAATATTGCACGTAACGATGCCAGCCAGCGGAATACACACGGCGGATTAAAAATAGAAATATTTAAAAAGGAAGCCTGAAACGTAGTTGCTTTCCAAACTGTTGCAAAGATTGCGCTTTTCGCACGGAAAAACGGGCTCAATGCATGCAGCTTAGGGCCGACGCCAAGCACACGGAGTGGAAAATAGCACATGCAGTGTTCCTCGCCAAGTGTGGCGCTCATGAATGTTGTTGCGATTCCTATCACCCGGGCTTGAATGCAGTAGCGGGTTTTTATATAATCACCGCAGCATGCAGAAGGGGGTGAATAAACGTACAGATGACTGCATAATGCTCGACACGTTCACATTACCAGACGGCGTATTCTGCCCGGCTTGTTCGTGAGGAAGCTGCACGGCTCGATGTGGTAATAATAACGCTTTCGGATGACGCGACATTTGATGCACCTTGGGGAATGAAGCTCAACGATACAATCTCTTTGTCGGATGGGAAGGAGCGCGTGTTAGAAAAGGTTCTCAGCGTGATGCACTTGGGCGTGTTAGGATGTTATTGCAGAAAATGCCTCTACAGCAGGGGTGCCCATTACGTCGATCGCGGGCTACCAGTCGACCGCGGCGGGTGTGTCAGTCGATCTCCAGCCAGGCTTTAAAAAAAAATAGAGCTAAAAATTAGTGATCATCAATCTTCACCAAGACGTCACTTAAATGACGTTCGCGGTACCGGAGGGTTTTGTGCGATGATGCTGGCTGCTGCAAGATCATTATTATGAAAATATGGCCGAGAGGAGGGCGAGAAACACTTTTTATTTCAACAGACTCTCGCGCCGTACCTTCCGTCAAAACTCTAAAGGCCGACTGCACATTTCCTATCTTCACAATAAAAGCCCTGCTTCATGCTGCCTGCGTTAACTAAATACAGAGTCTCAGAAAGCTGGTGTGCACAAGTGATGTGCACGCCACTCTTATTTTGTTAGCGCAGGCAGCATGAAGCAGGGCTTTTATTGTGAAGATAGGAAATGTGCAGTCGGCCTTTAGAGTTTTGACGGAAGGGACGACACGTAAGTCTGTTGAAATAAAAAGTGTTTCTCGCCTTCCTCTCTGTCATTTTTTCATAATAATGATCTTGCAGTAGCCAGCGTCATCTCACAAGACCCTCGGGTGCCGTGAATGTCAATCAAGCAAGCTACGGAATTTGCCGCCAATGTTTTTCTTGTAAAGTGTATGGAAGCTGGATGAATTAGATGCCAAAAACCAACCACTTTCATGTGGTATTGTACAGAAAGGACAACTTTTTTTCTCCTCCATTTGAAAATTACCGTCTGATTCCAATCAATGCAAGTCATCAGAATCAGGTAATACACCAACTTATATTCTTGTCTTTGTGAAAGAAAGACATCTATATGTGTTACACATGCTTGTATTATCATTAAACACATTTAACTTGTTTACAAAAATGTCTCTTTCATAAATATCCATCCATTTTCTACCGCTTATTCCCTTTCGGGGTCGCGGGGGGCGCTGGCGCCTATCTCAGCTAAAATCGGGCGGAAGGCGGGGTACACCCTGGACAAGTCGCCACCTCATCGCAGGGCCAACACAGATAGACAGACAACATTCACACTCACATTCACACACTAGGGCCAATTTAGTGTTGCCAATCAACCTATCCCCAGGTGCATGTCTTTGGAAGTGGGAGGAAGCCGGAGTACCCGGAGGGAACCCACGCATTCACGGGGAGAACATGCGAACTCCACACAGAAAGATCCAGAGCCTGGATTTGAACCCAGGACTGCAGGACCTTCGTATTGTGAGGCAGACGCACTAACCCCTCTGCCACCATGAAGCCTCTTTCATAAATAAATAAATATGAATGTTGTCTGTCTATCTGTGTTGGCCCTGCGATGAGGTGGCGACTTGTCCAGGGTGTACCCTGCCTTCCGCCCGATTGTAGCTGAGATAGGCGCCAGCGCCCCCCGCGACCCCGAAAGGGAATAAGCGGTAGAAAATGGATGGATGGATGGATATATATAAATGAGGTAGATCCCCTCGAGTTGGTCAATTGAAAAGTAGCTCGCCTGCAGAAAAAGTGTGGGCACCCCTGCTGTCAAACTCTGGTCCGCGGGTCAAATTTGGCAATTTCATTTGGCCCTTGAGGTAATATCAAATTAAGATTAGAACTGGCCCGTCGGTATTATACAGCGGCGATGCGTCTGTAACACTGCATTCACCGCTGATACTCATACTTGCCAACCCACACGATTTTCCCGGGAGACTCCCAAAGTTCAGTGCCCCTCCCGAAAATCTCCCGGGGCGACCATTCTTCCGAATTTCTCCCGATTTCCACCCGGACAACAATATTGGGGGCGTGCCTTGAAGGTAATGCCTTTAGCGTCCTCTACAACATGTCGTCACGTCCGCTTTTTCTTTCCGGTCCAGTCGCATAATATATGCTGCTTTAACACACACAAGTGAATGCAAGGCATACTTGATCAACAGCCATAAGGGTCACACTGACGGTGGCCGTATAAACAACTTTAACACTTTTACAAATATGCGCCACACCGTCAAGCCACACCAAACAAGAATGACAAACACATTTCGGGAGAACATCCGCACCGTAGCAAACATAAATTCAACAGAAGAAATACCCAGAACCCCTTGCAGCACTAACTCTTCCGGGACGCTACAATATACACCCCCGCTACCACCAAACCCCTCACCCCCAATTTTTATTTACATTTTATTTGATATGCCGTGCTTGTTTAATAAGTGAAGTGAAGTGAATTATATTTATATAGCGCTTTTCTCTAGTGACTCAAAGCGCTTTAGATAGTGAAACCCAATATCTAAGTTACATTTTTAAACCAGTGTGGGCGGCACTGGGAGCAGGTGAGTAAAGTGCCTTGCCCAAGGACACAACGGCAGTGACTAGGTTGGCGGAAGCAGGAATCGAACCTGCAACCCTCAAGTTGCCGGCACGGCCACTCTACCAAACGAGCTATGCCACTGTCCCTCCTGAAAATCTACCGGGGCGACCATTCTTCCAAATTTCTCCCGATTTCCACCCAGACAACAATATTGGGGGCGTGCCTTGAAGGCAATGCCTTTAGCGTCCTCTGCAGCCTGTCGTCACGTCCGCTTTTTCTTTCCGGTCCAGTCGCATAATATATGCTGCTTTAACACACACAAGTGAATGCAAGGCATACTTGATCAACAGCCATACAGGTCACACTGAGGGTTGCCGTATAAACAATTTTAACACTTTTACAAATATGCGCCACACTTTGAAGCCACACCAAACAAGAATGACAAACACATTTCGGGAGAACATCCGCACCGTAGCAAACATAAATTCAACAGAAGAAATACCCAGAACCCCTTGCAGCACTAACTCTTCCGGGACGCTACAATATACACTCCTGCTACCACCAAACCCCTCACCCCCAATTTTTATTTACATTTTATTTGATATGCCATTGATATTTTTTACTCATTATTATTATAATTTGAAACTCGATTTTGTATGTGACTATAAAGCTACAGTCTTACTTGTTTGATATCCAATGCAAAACTTGTTTGGGTCCCTATTAAAAGGTTGATTTGTTCAACCTTGGCCCGCGGCTTTGTTCAATTTTAAAATTTGGCCCACTCTGTATTTGAGTTTGACACCCCTGGTCTACAGTGAAGATGGGAGATGGTCTGTGTGAGGGAATAAAGGAGGTACTAACGCTTCTGCTAATGTCATCGAATTAATATTTGGAACGTTACAACTAGGGGTGTACCAATCCGATATTGATAACAGTCCGATATCAGCAAAAAACAAGTACCGTATTTTCCAGACCATAGGGCGCACCGGATTATAAGGCCCACTGCCAGTGAGGTCTATTTTCTTACAAAAGGCGCACCGGTTTATAGGGCGCATTAGAGGCCTACTGAAATATGTTCCTTGACTGCACTTAAATGTAGAATATATTCATATTATTAATATATTATACATTACATAGATAATATATGTTATGTATTATTTATCATCATTATTGTTTATTGTGAGCAAACTGTGGTGCTGAATTTCCCCCAGGGATCAATAAAGTACTTTCTATTCTAAATGAGATGTTCTTATTCAAACGGGGATAGCAGGTCCATGCTATGTGTCATACTTGATCATTTCGCAATATTGCCTTATTTTTGCTGAAAGGATTTAGTAGAGAACATCGACGATAAAGTTCGCAACTTTTGGTCGCTAATTAAAAAAGCCTTGCCTGTACCGGAAGTAGCAGACGATGTGCGCGTGACGTCACAGGTTGTAGGGCTCCTCACATCCTCACATTGTTTACAATCATGGCCAACAGCAGCGAGAGAGATTCGGACCGAGAAAGCGACGATTTCCCCATTAATTTGAGCGAGGATGAAAGATTTGTGGATGAGGAAAGTGAGAGTGAAGGACTAGAAAGAAAAAAAAAAAGACTATACAGTGGGTGCGATTCATATGGACCTGGTTTGACAGTAGCAAAAATGATCAATGACACACTTTGTTGCTACATTTAGCGAGTACACGTACATACCGTATTTTCCGATCTATAATGCGCACTTAAAATCCTTTTTTTTTTCTCGAAACTCGACAGTGTGCTTTATAATCTCGATGCGCCTAATGTAAGGGATACGTTTTGTTGAGCTTACCCACCTCAATGTTGTGATCCGTGACTCGGATCTTCACATATTATTGTTTATTTTTCCGTTTGATCCGTTTATTTCCCGTTTAGTCCATCACCATGGTTACTTATTAGTTTCAGCTGTTACTCCCGGTTCCTGCACAGCTGTTCTCTGTTAATCACCTTCCCTTTATAAGCCTTCCTCTTTTCATTCTTCTGCCTGGGACTCTAGTTTGTTTTCACACAACGGTACGTCTGCTTTGCACTTTTGCTTACATGCAATTCCTGTAGTATTCTCGCAAGCTCTCACACTGCGCAATTTTATTTATTCTTAGCTCTCATGCTAAATGTTTTGTTTTCCCCTTTGTGTGCCTACGTGCCAGTTTAATTTACTATTTGCTTATCTTAGCTTTCACTAGCGTCTTTTGTTTGCCTTTCCTTAGCGCCAGTATTTTTGTTTTCTAGCACCTTTTGTTATTCAAATAAATAGTTAAACCTTACCTTTGCTGTGTTCTATTTCGACGCATCCTCGAGGGAATCACGATGTCGAACAGACGTAACACTCAAAGCTATTTTTTTGGTACATGGTGTAATGATAAGTGTGATCAGTAGATGGCAGTCACACATAAGAGATAAGCGTAAGCGTCATTACGATGGCAATATGACTCAGGTAAACAACACTCAACATTTTATATGTTACATTGAAAATATAGGACATTACACACGGCACTCATAAATCTATCAAAAAGTTTTAGTACAACTTTGGTAAGCTATGAAGCCGCACTTCTTGATGCGCTTCAACATACGTGTATCATTGTGGTGTATGTATAAGGTAAGACACATTATTTGGCGTTTTGTTTCGCAATATTGTGAAAAGCAACTTTTTTTAACCCTCTGGTGCCTGCTGATCTGTATTTGGGATCTGCATAAATCCTGAAAAATTGCAAGCATCCGCCGAAGGTAAGCCACGTAAATAAGACCGCCCACAAAACGGGGCATCCGGAAGCGGATGCTTGCAATTTTTCAGGATTTATGCAGATCCCAAATACAGATCAGCAGGTATCCAGGAGGTAAGAGAAGTTGCTTTTGCACAATATTGCAGAAAGCGGCTTGAAGATAATCTGTAAAACATAATCAATGCAACATTTTGACCAAAGAACCACCATTACAAGTTATGTTTACCACAAGGAAGTTTTTTCATTTTAGACAAAAATAATAATAATATGACTCCTTTAATGCGCCTTGAATATGAAAAAAGATCAAAAATAGACCATTCATCGGCAGTGCGCCCTATGATCCGGAAAATACGGTATTAAAAATGAAAGAAAGGCATATCTATGACGTCATCGAATACAAACGCTCACGAAACAATTCATAGTGCGAGTGAGAGTGTACATCCGCCACCACAAGCCCAGGGAATGTGCATTACAACGTGGGATCTAACTTTTTGTTTACCTCAGGGGCCCAAGTTTTCCATTTTTAATCGTATTCAATAATTATATCTAACCTACAGTACTGTACTTACAGTTTGCAACCATGCCAAATAATAAACACCAGGATCATTATTTATCTAACACATAAATTCGAGGCTTAGGTCAGGCAGATTGGAAAAACAAGTACTAACTAGATAAAGAGTCTCATAAAAAACTAATAAAAATTAACTCACATACAGTTAGATAGATAGATAGATAGATAGATGGATAGATAGATAGATAGATAGATAGATAGTACTTTATTGATTCCTTCAGGAGAGTTCCTTCAAGAAAATTAAAATTCCAGCAGCAGTGTAGAGAGTTGAGATCAATTTAAAGAAAAAAGTAAAAAGTAAATAATGGGGGTTTAAAAGGAAACAAAATAGAGAAATATTACAAAAGGAATAAAAACAATGGTAATAACAATATAACAGTAAAATAAGAATATAACAAGACAAAGTAGGCAGTAGTGACCATGTTATGAAAATATATTGCACTGTTAATGTTTTGCATCCCCTGTCATCCTACTACCCCCCGTCCCAGAGAGGAGTTGTACAGTCTAATGGCGTGTGGGACAAAGGAGTTCTTGAGTCTATTAGTCCTGCACTTGGGATGAAGCAGTCTAGCACTGAACAGGCTCCTCTGGCTACTGATAACGCTATGCAGAGGGTGACTGGCATCATCCAGGATGCTCACTAGTTTGTCAACAGTCCTCTTCTCTGCCACCGTCACCAGTGAGTCCAGTTTCATTCCCATTGTAGAACCGGCCCGCCTGATCAGTTTCTCAAGTCTGGAGCTGTCCTTCTTAGATGTACTGCCCCCCCAGCACACTACCATGTAGAAGAGAACACTGGCAACCACAGACTGGTAGTACATCCACAGGAGTTTTCTACAGATGTTGAAGGAGTGCAGTCTCCTGAGGAAGTACAGCCTGCTCTGTCCTTTCTTGTACTGGTGGTCCGTGTTAATAGTCCAGTCCAGCTTATTGTTCACCCAAACCCCGAGGTACTTGAATGAGTCCACGGTCTGTACCTCAACTCCCTCGATCACAGTAGGTTGTGACCGTGGACTCGACCTCCCAAAATCAATGACCAGCTCCTTGGTCTTTGACGGATTGATGTTATGTTATGTTGTGTTAAAAAATTAACTAAATTAAAAATGAATGTTTCTTGAATAAACTGTCAATAAGATTTGAATGCAAATTTTAGTCATATGTTTTGCGCTTAAGAAGTGAAGTGAAGTGAATTATATTTATATAGCGCTTTTCTCAAGTGACTCAAAGCGCTTTACATAGTGACACCCAATATCTAAGTTACATTTAAACCAGTGTGGGTGGCACTGGGAGCAGGTGGGTAAAGTGTCTTGCCCAAGGACACAACAGCAGTAACTAGGATGGCACAAGCGGGAATCGAACCTGCAACCCTCAAGTTGCTGGCACGGCCACTCTACCAACCGAGCTATGCCGCCCCATGAGAAACGTCCCTATGAGCTTCGCTCCAGACTTACTCTATTTGTTTGCCATATGTGGTGAAAAAGTGTATTACAACTGAGTACTGCCGCGGAACATACGGAACAGAACTGAAAAACTGATAATTTAATCTATGGTTAACACTGCATTACAACAATGTGTACAGTAGATACTGATACTGCAATTTGAATTCTGTGCCAAAAGATGAAGCACAGCGATTTTAAATAAGGGATAGTTTGAAACAGTTTTCACTAAAAGTGAAGTACGGAAGTTCAGGTTTTTTTATTCTTAATCATACTATAGTATCGAATAAGTATTGAAAATTGTGAAACTGTATAAGTATCGGTATCGACTACCGAAATTCTGGTATCGTGATAACCCGAGTCTGACCTTTTTGAACTGATTACCGATGAAAACAGAGGTGCAACTGTAGTCCTACATTTTGCATGAATACATACAGGCGGTAAACAGTAAATAGAAGTTGCAATATCCTGTTTTCTTGTCTCATGAGTCATAACATATTCAATGAGCATCATTTTCTTTGAGGGCTTGACAGCATTGATCATCATCTGTGATGTTGCTCTGAAAGATAAGAAGCTAATAAATCTCAATGTCCTATCTCTCACTCTGCAAACAAAAATAAGTGGGAAGTAAATATAAAGTCGGCAAACTAGCTAGTTACCATTGCTACCTTTCCAGAAAAACAAGGAGATGCCTCTTATCTCAGCACAAAGCAGCAGAAATCTGTGAATAGTGTTTTTTTGGGGGGGGTTATTTGTTCATTCAGGCACTATGCAAAATGAGTTCTGAGCCAAATTAATGTGAATATTTGCAATCTAGTGCTCGAATTCCTTTTGGGAAAAACAGTCATCACGCGCACGCTTTACCAATTCTATTAATTCCTCGCTTGTAACTGTTCTCAATTGCGGTAAATTACCTGTCATTTGCTTTAAGATCTCTTAGGAAAGTGGAAATGAGACTGGAATCGAGTAATTTACGTTTCACAGGATGCCATAAACAATTATAGAACTCTAGATGGGTTGTCTGGAAATTAAAAACGGTATGAAAGGGATGATTAATATAAATTTTACCCAAGTGGGGAGAAGATGGTTGCCATCAAAGACCAAAACTGTTTGTTTCTGAATCCATCCAAAAGATGAAACACGGGACAAAGAAGACGTTACAAAAGAATAGGATTTATGACAAGGAATGCAATGTCATTTTATTGTTATTGAAATATTGGGGTAAATAGTATACCATCTATTTAAGAATAGTTTAGACATTTTATTCATATAAGTGGACAAGAGATCCCGGACAAGCTCCCAAATTTTTTGACGCTTCTCCCAGTAAACAAAAAGATTATTGTGTTTGCCTCCATTCACTGGAAAACTAAAGTAATGACTTGAAAGAGTCAGGACACTAACCATCTGTGTTAATTTGCATATCTCCAAGTTCTCACACCTGAGAGTGGACCTATATGAGCAACCACATCTACCGTATTGCCTGGACCATAAGGCGCACCGGATTATAAAACACACTGCCGATGAATAGTCTATTTTGGATATTTTTTCATATATAAGACACACCTGATTATTTGGTGCATTAAAGAAGTCATATTATTATTATGTTTTTCTAAATTGAAAACACTTCCTTGTGGTCTACATAACATGTAATGGTAGTTCTTTGGTCAAAATGTTGCATGGATTATGTTTTACAGATCATCTTCAAGCCGCTTTCTGACAGTTGCTTCCGGATGCGTCGTTTTGTGGGCGGTCTTATTTACGTGGCTCTCGGTCAGAAACATCTTCTCCCCGTCATATTTGTTGTAGCGGTGTAGCGTGCAAGGACGGGAGTGGAAGAAATGTCAAAAGATGGAGCTAATTGTTTTAAGGACATTCAGATTTTCCTTAAATCAATAACTGAGCAGCATCTCCTCATCTGGAAACAACAACAAGGCCGGAAATGTGTCCCGTGAAAAACCATCCGACCGGAACTCTCTAATAACTAAAGTTCCTTGGGTGTAAAATGTAAACTCATTACACTAGTATAGAAATGGCAATGTCATGGTCCGCCTTCCGGATCATATTATGTTTAGGTTCTTGAGTCTTTTTGTGTATGATGTTCTGTTGGGTTTGACTTCTTTAGTTCCTGGTTGCACTTCCTTGTTTATTTTGTCACCATAGTTACGTATTAGTTTCACCTGCCACTTGTTCCGGACGCACACCTGTTTTGTAATTACTGTCTTGATTTAAGCCTGCCTCCTTCGTTCATTCTGTCTGGCTTCGTAGTTTGTGTTCACACAACGAGTAACGACTTTTGTTCCCCAGTTCTGTACTTGCTAGCTTCTGCACTAGGCCTTGTTATCTTCTAACTCCCATGCTAGCTCTTTTGTTTTGTCTTTTGTGCCTTGAACAAGTTTTCCTTTTTCATAGTCTGATTTATTTTTAAATAAATCATTTGTTCTTACCTTCACGCTGTGTCCAAAGCCCGACTGCATCCTTGAGAGAACAATCCTGCCTCACCATGCGACCCAATCGTTACAGGCAACAGCGGAGGATGAATGTCCCCTAACAGGAAGAGAGAGAAAAAGAAGAAGTTTATCGATTAAGGTGTAGTTACGGGCTGAAAAGGCGGACGCCCGCAATTTTTCAGAATTCATGCAGATCCCAAATACAGATCAGCAAGTACTAGAAGGTAAGAAAAGTTGCATAATATTGCAAAACAAAACGCAAATATGTCTTACCTTATACACACACCATATTACTTGTATGTTGAAGCACATCAAACGATGCAGCTTACACTTATCTCTTATGTTTGACTGCCATCTACTGGTCACACTTATCATTATACCATGTACCAAATGAAATAGCTTCGAGGTGGGTAAGCTCAACGGAACTTATTCCTTACATAGGCACACTGGGTTATAAGGCGCGCTGTCAAGTTTTGAGAAGAAAAAAAAGATTTTAGGTGCGCATTATAGTTCGGAAAATACTGTACTATTAAAAAAAAAGTTCATTATTGGTCCATTTAGGGCAGGGGAGTCCAAACTTTTTCCACAGAGGGCCAACACACAAAAAAATTTAAGCATGCGGGGGCCGTTTTGATATTTTTCATTTTCAAACCATAACAAAATATATGGATTTTTTTTTTTAATCCTTAGGGCTCCTGGGGAGCATAGAGGGTCTCAGTCACTAAAATGTTACAAATAAGTCAAATTATTATTATTATTTTTTACTTAATGCTTACAGTAAATCCCTATATCAACTTGAGGTTGATAAAACATGAAAAGGGGAGGTTTTTGTGGTTGGTGCACTAATTGTAAGTTTATATTGTGTTTTTTATGTTGATTTAATTAAAAAAAAATATATATATATATATATTTATTTATTTTTTTAATAAAAATGAATAAAAAATTATTCTGCAGCCCTGTACCGCGGCCCGGTGGTTGGGGACCACTGGTGTAAAGGACCCCAAAAAAATGTCCTGCCCTTTTCTGACTTTGAGCCCCTGCCCCTCTATAATCATGTGCACGTCCCTGCTTGCAAGTCTAATATTCTTATTAGATTGCATGCATCACTCATTTTATCCCCCCAAAAAAAAAAAAAAAAAAAGAACGTCTGATTGCTTTGGGGCCAACAAAGTCCACACAAAGTAGCTCAATTATTGACTTTGCCGAGTCAACCTTTAAAAACCTTTGACAACTCCCGCTCAGACTCTTGTCCTTGGGTCTGGCGTAGGCCCGACGGATGACATGTATTCAGCTCGCAGTCCGGCAAACATTAATTCCTCTCAATCTTCACACTCGATTTCATCTTGAATGTTCCTGCCAATATGGCTGAGTCTCGAAATTAGAAGTGGTAAATTATACAAATACCCTCCTAATAGCGAGGCGTGTCCGAGTAAAGGGAACCCGCCAACGTTGTAGCGATTTGCGGCGTGGGAAGTGAGATGGAAGTGCGGGTTCAATCGTGCTTAATGAGCAGAGTGGGGACGACTAATGAGCAGGAGTGCACGCGCCGAGTGTACGCGACCACCGCTTTCGTTTCGTTTTAAAGCAAAAATCGACAAGAACGAGTGACAGTCCCCTGCAACATCGGTGACCTTTGACCAGGGGTGTCCAAACTTTTTCCACAGAGGGCCGCACACAGAAAAGGGCCATTTTGATATATTTCATTTTCAAACCATAACAAAATATATGATTTTATTTCTTTTTTTTTTATCCATAGGGCTCCTGGGGAGTATAGAGGGTCTCAGTCACTAAAATGTTAAAAATAAGTCAAATTGCTAGCTTCTGCGCTAGGCCTTGTTATCTTCTAGCTCCCATGCTAGCTCTTTTGTTTTGTCTTTTGTGCCTTGAACAAGTTTTCCTTTTTCATAGTCTGAATTATTTTTAAATAAATCATTTGTTCTTACCTTCACGCTGCATCCTTGGGAGAACAATCCTGCAATTTTTCATATATACGACTCACCTGATTATTGGGTGCATTAAAGAAGTCATATTACTATAATCCATCCATTTTTCTACCGCTTATTCCCTTTTGGGGTCGCGGGGGGCGCTGGCGCCTATCTCAGCTACAATCGGGCGGAAGGCGGGGTACACCCTGGACAAGTCACCCCCTCATCGCAGGGCCAACACAGATAGACAGACAACATTCACACTCACATTCACACACTAGGGCCAATTTTAGTGTTGCCAATCAACCTATCCCCAGGTGCATGTCTTTGGAAGTGGGAGGAAGCCGGAGTACCCGGAGGGAACCCACGCATTCACGGGGAGAACATGCAAACTCCACACAGAAAGATCCCAAGCCTGGATTTGAACCCAGGACTGCAGGAACTTCGTATTGTGAGGCAGACGCACTAACCCCTCTGCCACAGTGAAGCCCCATATTACTATAATGTTTTTCTAAATTGAAAACACTTCCTTGTGGGCTACATAACATGTAATGGTAGTTCTTTGGTGAAAATGTTGCATGGATTATGTTCTACAGATCATCTTCAAGCCGCTTTCTGACAGTCGCTTACGGATGCGTCGTTTTATGGGCGGTCTTATTTACGTGGTTCACGGTCGGAAGCATCTTCTCCCCGTCATCTTTGTTGTAGCGGTGTAGCGTGCAAGGACGGGGGAGGAAGAAATGTCAAAAGATGGAGCTAATTGTTTTAATGACATTCAGATTTTCCTTAAATCAATAACTGAGCAGCATCTCCTCATCCGGAAACCACAACAAGGAAAAATGTCCCATGAAAAACCATCCGACCGGAACTCTCTAATAACTAAAGTTCCTTGGGTGTAAAATGTAAACTCATTACACTAGTATAGAAATGGCAATGTCATGGTCCGCTGCCCGGATCATATTATGTTTAGGTTTTTGAGTCTTTTTGTATGATGTTCTGTTAAGGTTTGACTTCTTTAGTTCATGGTTGCACTTCCTTGTTTATTTTGTCAACATAGTTACGCAATAGTTTCACCTGCCACTTGTTCTGGACGCACACCTGTTTTGTAATTACTGTCTTGATTTAAGCCTGCCTCCTTCGTTCATTCTGTCTGGCTTCGTAGTTTGTGTTCACACAACGAGTAACGACTTGTGTTCCCCAGTTATGTACTTGCTAGCTTCTGCGCTAGGCCTTGTTATCTTCTAGCTCCCATGCTAGCTCTTTTGTTTTGTCTTTTGTGCCTTGAACAAGTTTTCCTTTTTCATAGTCTGATTTATTTTTGAATAAATCATTTGTTCTTACCTTCACGCTGTGTCCAAAGCCCGACTGCATCCTTGAGAGAACAATCCTGCATCACCATGCGACCCAATCGTTACAGGCAACAGCGGAGGATGAATGTCCCCTAACAAGAAGAGAGAGAAAAAGAAGAAGCTTATCGACTAAGGCTTAGTTACGGGCTAAAAAGGCGGACGCACACAATTTTTCAGAATTTATGCAGATCCCAAACATAGATCAGCAAGTACCAGAAGGTAAGAAAAGTTGCTTTTGCATAATATTGCAAAACAAAACGCCAATATGTCTTACCTTATACACACACACCATATTACTTGTATGTTGAAGCACATCAAACGGTGCAGTTTACACTTATCTCTTATGTTTGACTGCCATCTACTGGTCACACTTATCACTATACCATGTACCAAATAAAATAGCTTCGAGGTGGGTAAGCTCGACGAAACTTATTCCTTACATAGGCACACCGGGTTATAAGGCGCGCTGTCGAGTTTTGAGATAAAAAAAAAGATTTTAGGTGGGCCTTATAGTTCGTAAAATACTGTACTATTAAAAAAAAAAAATTAATTATTGGTCCTTTTAGGGCAGGGGAGTCCAAACTTTTTCCACAGAGGGCCGCACATGGAAAAATTTAAGCATGCGGGGGACATTTTTATATTTTTCATTTTCAAACCATAACAAAATATAAGGATTTTTTTTTTTTTTAAACATTAGGGCTCCTGGGGAGTATAGAGGGTCTCAGTCACTAAAATGTTAAAAATAAGTCAAATTATTATAATTATTTTTATTTAATGTTTACAGTCAATCTCTATATCAACTTGAGGTTGATATAAAGTAAAACAAATAAGGTTTTATGCCTTTTCTGTCAAAGACAACTTTGTTTTTTATAGAAAAACTGAAATATGCCATATTTAGATGGATAGATAGTACTTTCTTGATTCCTTCAGGAGAGTTCCTTTGTTTAGCAATGAAAGCCCTCCAAGATCAATAATGCAGGACACCATTGATTTGAACTATTTAATATTTTTAAGTAATCACAGTGAAAAGTTAAATAAAATCCTACTAAATATATTTGAGATCCGAAAGGTTCCCCAGCATAAAGTGATGCATTTCTATTTTTTTTTTTTTTTTTTTACTTTTAACACTTAGATCAACTTCCGATACATCTGTCGATTTGAAGTTTGAACTATTATTTTGTTCGTTTTATGCACTTTTGTCAAAACTTTGATGTTTTTATATGGCAACCACACAACATATGCAATATTTTTTCCACATAAAACATTTTAAAGTGATAATTTTTAAGTAATAATTCATTATAACATGTATTTTTTTGTCCTTTTTTTTTGGAGCAATGGAAAAAAAAGAAAATAAAGACAAAAGGAAAAAACACTGCCTGCTGTCAGGCTTTCCACTGACAGTTTGTTTGTTTTAGTTTTTTTTCCTCTGCATTTGTCTGTTTCCTCTGTGTTTAGTATCTCCTGTCTTTAGTTCCTGTCTAGTGCTCTTATTTTGTCAGCTTCCTGTCTGGTTCCCTGAGTGCTGTGTTTATTTTTGGTTTATTTTGAGCCATGCAAACAAAACAAAAGAATGACATAAAATAAAAAAGAAATATATATATATATACATTATTTTTACACCTACATTGAAAAAATTACATGTGACTAATCTTTCGTAGATGTCAAGATTGGCTCAAAAGGGAGTGGGAAGAAGTAAACTTATTTGGTCCCACTCCTATACATATACAATATATATACACAATATATAATACAATAATACATATAATATAATTCAATTCCTCCTCAGCTGCTGCTGATTGGCACCTGGCCACACCCGTTGCCAATCAGCCTGCTCCTATTTGTACCTGCTTTGTCATGTGTCAGTTGCTGGATCATTGTATTGTCATTCGGACTTGTCGCTGCCATATGTTGCTCTTGTCGTGTCCATGTGATTCTTTTCAGCTATTACCTGTCGTGCTACATTTTGTCCTGGTCGTCGTAGCGGTAAGCTGTTCTTTTTAGCCATTAGTTATTTCCAGTTTTACTCTTTGTCGTCCACTAACTTCAATAATAAAGTTCCTTATTGTTTTTCTAGCTCCCGGTGCTAGCTCCCTTAGTTTGTTATTCCGTGCTTTTTGTTTGTTCTTGTTTAGTTTTAATTAAATCATGTTTTCCCATTCAGTGCCTGCCTCCGTCTCTGCATCTTGGGGTTCATCACCAACTAACTGTGACACCTGCATGGCAGCTTTGTGTCAACATTGCCACTTTTTCTCATTAGATTTTACCTCATTCCACTTTATTAAAATGTTTTTTAAAATGTTTGCAATACTATCAATTTTGCAGTATTTGCAGAATGTGTGGCGCAAATGGCCCCCGGGCCGCACTTTATTCACACCCCTGCCTTTGTACTGTAAAGTTCAAATTTGAATGACAATAAAAAGGAAGTCTAAGTCTTTGGCGAAACTCAAATCGTGGCAGATACCAAACTAAAAAATGTTTAATCCTCTCGGGAAAAAAAATGGCATATGAATGGTGAGAGATGCCGAGTCGTAATCATTGCCCCTCTGCACACGATATTGCCTTTCATCTTCTTGCAGCAAAACTCCACTACAGTATTTCAAAAGCGTGGAGTGTTTGGGCTGGGAAACGTAATAGCTCTCCCGTCTCAAGTAAGCCGCACATTCTGTTGTCTGATTGATTGGTTTCAAATCTGAGTGCTGCTCTTACATGTGATTAAAAAGTAAAATCCAAAGAAGGGAAAAGTTGATTTCTGATGCACAGCAACATTTTGTGTGGATGCTTTCATTCCAAAATGGACCGGATTGTTTCTTGTTGCACAACAGGTCTTACGTACACTCTTGTAGGGAGTGCCTGTAAGCTCTGTTTCAAAACATTAATGTAGCAACTGCTATCCCACCTAGATTTCAAGATCATGGAGTTATGAGAAACACAAGAGACAACAGTTAAAAGCCTACTGAAATGAGATTTTCTTATTCAAACGGGGATAGCAGGTCCATTCTATGTGTCATACTTGGTCATTTCGCGATATTGCCATATTTTTGCTGAAAGGATTTAGTAGAGAACATCGACGATAAAGTTTGCAACTTTTGGTCGCTAATAAAAAAGCGTGACGTCACGGGTTGTGGGGCTCCTCACATCTGAACATTGTATACAATCATGGCCACCAGCAGCGAGAGCGATTCGGACCGAGAAAGCGACGATTTCCCCATTAATTTGAGCGAGGATGAAAGGAAATGTAGATTGAAGTTAAGAAAAGTTTAAAAAAAAATTAAAATCGATTGCAGTGGGAGCGATTCAGATGTTATTAGACACATTTACTAGGATAATTCTGGAAAATCCCTTATCCGCCTATTGTGTTGCTAGTGTTTTAGTGGGATTAAATAGTACCTGAAAGTCGGAGGGGTGTGGCCACGGGTGTTTTGACGCCAGAGTCTCTGAGGAAAGTCACAAAGCTGCAGCAGGACGGAAGCTCCGCTGATGTCTCCGGTAAGAGGTAACCTATTACCACAATTTTCTCACCGAAAACTGCCGGTAGACATGTAGTCGGGATCCATGTTCGCTTGACCGCTCTGATCCATAGAAAAGCTTCATCTTCGGGAATGTTAAACAAGGAATCACCGTGTGTTTGTGTGGCTAAAGGCTAAAAGATTCCCACCTCCATCTTTCTACTTTGACTTCTCCATTTTTAATTGAACAAATTGCAAAAGATTCAGCAACACAGATGTCCAGAATACTGTGTAATTATGCGATTAAAGCAGACTACTTATAGCTTGGATCGGGCTGGAAAATAATGTCCGCTACAACCGGTGACGTCAAACTCACGCGTTATCGTACCGCGACGTTTTCAACAGGATACTTCGCGGGAAATTTTAAAATTGTAATTTAGTAAACTAAAACGGCCGTATTGGCATGTGTTGCAATGTTAATATTTCATCATTGATGTATAAACTATCAGACTGCGTGGTCGCTAGTAGTGGCTTTCAGTAGGCCTTTAAGCTGAAAGCTTTCTGGCTGAGTACCGCAAACTGTGAATTGTTGCACCAAACTACAGAATGAATACAAAACCCAAAAACAGTGAAGTTGGCACGTTGTGTAAAAGGCGAACAAAAACAGAATACGATTTGCAAATCCTTTTCAACCTAGGTTCAATTGAATAGACTGCAGAGACCTTAGAATTGGAAAACGTTGTTATTTTTTGCAGATATTAGCTCATTTGGAATTTGAAGCCTGCAACATCTTTCAAAAAAGCTGGCACACGTGGCAACGAAGACTGAGAACGTTGAGGAATGCTCATCAAACGCTTATTTGCAACATCCCGCAGGTGAACGGGCTAATTAGGAACAGGTGGGTGCCATGATTTGGTATAAAAGGATGGGGCGAGGGTCGCCGCTTTGTGATCAAATGCATGAGCAAATTGTTTAAGAACAAAATTTCTCAAGCGTATATTGAAGGAATTTAAGGATTTCACCATCTAAGGTCCATAATATCATCAAAAGGTTTAGAGAATCTGGAGAAAATCACGACACGTAAGCAGCGAGGCTAAAACCCAACATTGAATGCTGTGACCTTCGATCCCTCAGGCGGCAATGCATCAAAAAGCGACAGTGTGTAAAGGATATCACTATTGGGGCTCAGGAACACTTCAGAAAACCACTGTCAGTTACGACATTTGGTCGCTACATCTGTAAGTGCAAGTCAAAACTCTACTATGCAAAGCAAAAGCCATTTATCAACAACACCCAGAAACGCTGCCGGCTTCGCTGGGCCTAAGCTCATCCAAGATGGAGTGATGCAATGTGGAAAAGTGTTCTGTGGTCTGACGAGTCCACATTTCAAATTGTTTTTGGAAACTGTGGACATCGTGTCCTATGAAACAAAGAGGAAAAGAACCATCCGGATTGTTATAGGCGTAACGTTCAAAAGCCAGCATCTGTGATGCTATAGGAGTGTATTATTGCCTAAGGCATGGGTAACTTACACAACTGTGAAGGCACCATTCATGCCGAAAGGTACATACGGTTTTTGGAACAACATATGTTGCCATACAATCAACGTTTTCATGGACGCCCCTGCTTATTTCAGCAAGACAATGCCAAGCTACGTATTACAATAGCGCGGCTTCATAGTAAAAGAGTGCTGGTACTAGACTGGCCTGCCTGTAATCCAGACCTGTCTCCCATTGAAAATGTGTGGCGCAATACACACTTAGGACTGTTGAACAACTTAAACTGTACGTTAAGCAAGAATGGGAAATATTTCCACTTCAAAAATTGGTCTCCTCAGTTCCGAAAGGTTTACAGAGTGTTGTTAAAAGGAAAGGCCATGTAACACAGTGGTAAAAAAAAAAATAGGGCAAAACAAAACAATCCGCAGAGATATAAACATTGTCAAAAGATCTCTCGATTCCTTCCATCTCTATGTAGTTACACTGTATAGAGACACTAGAAATTGCCATTTTTACAAACAATTCCAAATAAGCGTGGAGAAATGCTTTTATTGCTAAATGCCACATATAGCACTTGCTTTCACGTGGTTGACAGTAAAATTTGTTGGCAAAATGTATTTGTCGACAGTGTGTAAAGGATATCACTATTGGGGCTCGCTTGTGTTTTTCTGGTAAAAAACGAAAAAATATGGAAGTTGGCGCCACCGATGACCAGCGACAGGAAGAGAAAAATGGCCGTGACAACAACACGCTGGGCGGAAAAAACAGTGGAAAAGTACGGAAACATTTCACCCGGCGGGGTAAAAAAATAGTCATGGGTAAAAATAGCCGTGCGATGTAGACGATGAACAGGCTGAAAAGGTGTGATTGTACACAAAATGTTGTCACGCCCGGAAACAGAAAGACAGAAAAAGAACAACCTGAGATTTGCCCTTTTTGAAGATGCTGGAAATAATGGTCAGCGTGTGCTAAAGGCCAACTGTTGGCTGCAGGAGATGAGAGACAATCAATTAGAAGAAGAGAACATCCAGACATAACTCTGACCTGCAGGGAGGAAGAATGTTGGCATGGAAGCAAAACACTCTGCAGACTCTTTGATCTCACTAACTTCTCACAGTCTGTCAAACACTTGGAGTTTTTATCATTAGCTTGATGATGGTGACACTACACCTTATGATGGTGACACTACACTTTATAATGGTGACACTACACTTTATGCTGATGACACTACACTTTATGATGGTGACACTACACTTTATGATGGTGACACTACACTTTATAATGGTGACACTACACTTTATGCTGATGACACTACACTTTATGATGGTGACACTACACTTGATGATGGTGACACTACACTTGATGATGGTGACACTACACTTGATGATGGTGACACTACACTTGATGATGGTGACACTACACTTTATGATGGTGACACTACACTTTATGATGGTGACACTACACTTGATGATGGTGACACTACACTTGATGATGGTGACACTACACTTGATGATGGTGACACTACACTTGATGATGGTGACACTACACTTGATGATGGTGACACTACACTTGATGATGGTGACACTACACTTTATGATGGTGACACTACACTTGATGGTGACACTACACTTTATGATGGTGACACTACACTTGATGGTGGTGACACTACACTTTATGGTGGTGACACTACACTTGATGGTGACACTACACTTTATGATGTGATACTACACTTTATGATGTGACACTACACTTGATGGTGACACTACACTTTATGATGTGACACTACACTTTATGATGGTGACACTACACTTTATGATGGTGACACTACACTTGATGGTGACACTACACTTGATGGTGACACTACACTTTTTGCTGGTGACACTACACTTTATGATGGTGACACTAGATGTGATGGTGGTGACACTACACTTTATGATGGTGACACTACACTTTATGATGGTGACACTAGATGTGATGGTGGTGACACTACACTTTATGATGGTGACACTACACTTTATGATGGTGACACTACATGTGATGGTGGTGACACTACACTTTATGATGGTGACACTACACTTTATGATGGTGACACTACACTTGATGATGGTGACACTACACTTGATGATGGTGACACTACACTTTATGATGGTGACACTACATTTGATGGTGGTGACACTACACTTGATGGTGGTGACACTACACTTTATGATGGTGACAATACACTTGATGGTGGTGACACTACACTTGATGGTTGACACTACTCCTGATGGTGACACTACACTTGATGGTGACACTACACTTTATGATGGTGACACTACACTTGATGATGGTGACACTACACTTGATTGTAGTGACACTACACTTGATGTTGGAGACACTACACTTCATGATGACACTACTCCTGATGGTGACACTACACTTGATGGTGACACTACACTTGATAGTGACACTACACTTGATGATGGTGACACTACACTTGATAGTGACACTACACTTGATGATGGTGACACTACACTTGATGATGGTGACACTACACTTGATAGTGACACTACACTTGATGATGGTGACACTACACTTGATGATGGTGACACTACACTTGATTGTAGTGACACTACACTTGATGATGGTGACACTACACTTGATGATGGTGACACTACATTTGATGATGGTGACACTACACTTGATGGTGGTGACACTACACTTCATGATGACACTACTCCTGATGGTGACACTACACTTGATGGTGACACTAGACTTTATGATGGTGACAATACACTTAATGATGGTGACACTGCACTTGATGACACTACACTTGATGGTGACACTACTCCTGATGGTGACACTACACTTGATGGTGACACTACACTTTATGATGTCAATACACTTGATAATGGTGACACTACACTTGATGATGGCAACACTACTCCTGATGGTGACACTACACTTTATGATGACAATACACTTGATAATGGTGACACTACATTTGATGGTGGTGACACTACATTTGATGATGGTGACACTACACTTCATGATGACACTACTCCTGATGGTGACACTACACTTGATGGTGACACTAGACTTTATGATGGTGACAATACACTTAATGATGGTGACACTGCACTTGATGACACTACACTTGATGGTGACACTACTCCTGATGGTGACACTACACTTGATGGTGACACTACACTTTATGATGTCAATACACTTGATAATGGTGACACTACACTTGATGATGGCAACACTACTCCTGATGGTGACACTACACTTTATGATGACAATACACTTGATAATGGTGACACTACATTTGATGGTGGTGACACTACATTTGATGATGGTGACACTACACTTCATGATGACACTACTCCTGATGGTGACACTACACTTGATGGTGACACTAGACTTTATGATGGTGATAATACACTTAATGATGGTGACACTACACTTGATGGTGACACTACACTTGATGATGGTGACACTACACTTGATGATGGTGACACTACACTTGATGATGGTGACAATACACTCGATAGTGACACTACACTTGATGATAGTGACAATACACTTGATGATGGTGACACTACACTTGATTGTAGTGACACTACACTTGATGATGGTGACACTACATTTGATGTTGGAGACAATACACTTGATGATGGTGACACTACACTTGATGGTGACACTACACTTTATGATGACAATACACTTGATAATGGTGACAATACACTTGATGGTGGTGACACTACACTTGATGATGGTGACACTACACTTGATTGTAGTGACACTACACTTGATGATGGTGACACTACATTTGATGTTGGAGACAATACACTTGATGATGGTGACACTACACTTGATGGTGACACTACACTTTATGATGACAATACACTTGATAATGGTGACAATACACTTGATGGTGGTGACACTACATTTGATGATGGTGACACTACACTTCATGATGACACTACACTTGATGGTGACACTAGACTTTATGATGGTGACAATACACTTAATGATGGTGACACTACACTTGATGGTGACATTACACTTGATGGTGACACTACACTTGATGATGGTGACACTACACTTTATGATGGTGACAATACACTTGATAGTGACACTACACTTGATGATAGTGACACTACACTTGATGATGGTGACACTACACTTGATTGTAGTGACACTACACTTGATGATGGTGACACTACATTTGATGTTGGAGACACTACACTTGATGATGGTGACACTACACTTGATGGTGACACTACACTTGATGGTGACACTACACTTTATGATGACAATACACTTGATAATGGTGACACTACACTTGATGATGGTGACACTACACTTGATGATGGTGACACTACATTTGATGATGGTGACACTACATTTGATGTTGGAGACACTACACTTGATGATGGTGACACTACACTTGATGGTGACACTACACTTGATGATGGTGACACTACACTTGATGATGGTGACACTACACTTGATGGTGACACTACACTTGATGGTGACACTAGACTTGATGATGGTGACAATACACTTAATGATGGTGACACTGCACTTGATGACACTACACTTGATGGTGACACTACTCCTGATGGTGACACTACACTTGATGGTGACACTACACTTTATGATGACAATACACTTGATGATGGTGACACTATACTTGATGGTGGTGACACTACATTTGATGATGGTGACACTACACTTGATGATGGTGACACTACACTTGATGATGGTGACACTACACTTGATGATGGTGACACTACACTTGATGATGGTGACACTACACTTGATGATGGTGACACTACACTTGATGATGGTGACACTACACTTGATGATGGTTACACTACACTTGATGATGGTTACACTACACTTGATGATAGTGATGAGAGGCTCGGGATCTTTCTGTGTGGAGTTTGAATGTTCTTCCCGAGACTCCGTAGGTTCCCCTCTGGGTACTCTGGCTTCTTCCCACCTCCAAAAACACGCACCTGGCGATATGTTGATTGGCAACACTAAATTGTGTCAAACTTGGACTTGGACTAGGGTTGTTTTCCCAAGGTGCGACACGAATGGAGTGGAAACGGCGATGGTGTGAAGATAAAGACATCTTTATTTTAACACTAAAACTAAAGAACAGGAACCAACAAAAAGCGCGCACAATGGCGGTACAAAAACTGGGCTATAAAACAAAAGACTACCACAAAGGCAATGAACTATAAACAATAAACAAAAATTTGCACTGTGGCATAAATAACAAGAAAACGTACTGTGACAAGGGTATGAGAAAAGCAGCATGGATATCAAGGTGCGTAGCAGGTGATCGAGAGTGTGAAGGAGGTGATGTTGCCAGGACGAAGAACAGATGCAGAATGGCTTAAGTCATGGGTGTCAAACTCTGGCCCGCGGGCCAAATTTGGCCCGCCATGGTATTTCACTTGGCCCTTGAGGCAATATCACATTAACATTAGAGCTGGCCCGCATTCACCGCTAATATTCTTACTTGCCAACCCTCCCGATTTTCCAGGGAGACTCCCGGAGTTCAGTGCCCGTCCCGAATTTCATCCGGGACAACAATATTTGGGGTGGGCTTTAAAAGCACTGCCTTTGGCGTTCTCTACAACCTGTCTCCACGTCCGCTTTTCCAACATACAAACAGCGTGCCGGCCCAGTCACATAATATATGCGGCTTATACACACACAAGTGAATGCAAGGCATACTTGGTCAACAGCCTTACAGGTCACACTGAGGGTGGCCGTATAAACAACTAACACTGTTACAAATATGCGCCACACTGTGAACCCACACCAAACAAGAATGACACATTCCGGGAGAACATCCGCACCGTAACACAACATAAACACAACAGAACAAATACCCAGAACGCCTTGTAGCACTAACTATGGGGCGGCATTGCTAGGTTGGTAGAGTGGCCGTGCCAGCAACTTGAGAGTTGCAGGTTCGATTCCCGCTTGTGCCATCCTAGTTACTGCCGTTGTGTCCTTGGGCAAGACACTTTA